>NC_138770.1:206004290-206401406 GCF_965119305.1 Pelophylax lessonae
CTACAGGTACATGGCCCCGATACATTACTCTCCCTGCTGGCAAACACATGCATGTGTATTTCAACTTTGGGGTGCACACCTTAATGCAATAGGCTGCGCACACCTATGGGCGGTGTAGGTGGAAGCGGCGGTGGAGGAGGACCAGGGCCGGATTAACAGCATCATGGGCTTGGTGCTGAGGATTTTGAAGGGCCTTAAGGGCCGTGCCTTGCCATGCACCCAGAGGAGGAAGGGTGCAGCCATGCATGCCTAATTCAACATGGGATGCTGTCTCTGAAGCCCATAAACACATCCATGCATCGCCAACTGTCCCTCCTTGTCCGGCCTTCACGCTGTGTGGGGAGGTTCTGAGGGTGCTGCCTGGGGAAGCGAGCATAGAAGCCAGACTTCTGTGTTTACAAGTGACAGAAGAGCGGTAACAGTGAATATGGCCAACCCGGGGCCTATATAAAAGGTAGGGGCCTGGAGCTGCAGCTCCAATAGCCCCTACATTAATCTGGCCCTGAGGAGGAGGACGAGGTAGCCAACACTGCTTCTTTTCAAAAATTTTAAATGAGGGTACACCCCAAAAGAGTGAGAAAGAGCAAAAATGGAACAATGGGTGGGTAAGGTCGGTATCCATTGCTATTCTGCATAAGGTACGGAAAAGTCCCGTGGGATCCATGCCTGGTTCATTTTAATGAACGTGAGCTTGTCCACATTGTCTCTGGACAGGCGGCTGCGCTTGTCTGTTATAACGCCCCCAGCCGTGCTAAATACCCGTTCAGATAATACACTGGCTGCAGGGCACGCCAGCACCTCCAAGGCGTAAAGGGCAAGCTCAGGCCATGTGCCCAATTTGGAGACCCAGAAGTTGAAGGGGGCAGACCCGTCATTCACTACATGTAGGCGTGTGCACACATACTGCTCCACCATGTTGGTAAAATGCTGCCTCCTGCTAAGACGTTCCATCTGAGCTGCTGGTGCTGCTGTTTGTTGTGGCGTGCTGACAAAGCTTTTCCACATTTCGGCCATGCTAACCCTGCCTTCTGAGGTGCTGGCGGTGCCCTGGTTGCGTTGGCGACCTCCTCCTCCTCCTCCTCTGCCTTGTGCTTCCACTGTGGCCCCGCTGTCAGATGGGAATGCCAGCAGCATGGCGTCTACCAGCGTGCGCTTGTACTCGCGCATCTTGCGATCGCGCTCCAGTGAGTGAATTAAGGACGGTACGTTGTCCTTGTAACGGGGATCCAGCAGCGTGGCCACCCAGTAATCAGCACAAGTTAGAATGTGGGCAACTCGGCGGTCGTTGTGGAGACACTGCAGCATGTAATCGCTCATGTGTGCCAGGCTGCCCAGAGGCGACGAAAGGCTGTCCTCTGTGGGAGGTGTATCGTCCGTGTCCTCTGTATCCCCCCAGCCACGCACCAGTGATGGCCATGAGCTGGCCTGGGTGCCACCCTGCTGTGAACATGGTTCCATCTCCTCCTCCAGCTCCTCCTCCTCCTCATCCTCCTCATCCTCCAGAACTGTGCCCCTGCTGGACAATTGCGTCCCTGGCGTTTGCGTGTGCAGGAACCCACCCTCGGAGCCCCTTGCGAATGACTGCCCTGAAAGCCTTGGAAATGTTACCTCTTCATCCTCCTCCTCCTCCTCATCCTGTGCCACATCCTCTTCCATCATCGCCCGAATTGTTTTTTCAAGGAGGCATAGAAGTGGGATAGTTAAGCTGAGAACGGCGTCATTGCCACTGGCCATGTTGGTGGAGTACTCAAAACAGCGCAACAAGGCACACAGGTCTCGCATGGAGGCCCAGTTAAATTAAATAGCGGAATAGAAAATATGATCCAAAAAAAGTGTATGTATATCACACGTACACAACCACACTGGGCCCCAATTACTATTGTTTGTACCCCTAAAAGGCTAGATGAGGAGTAGGGGGAGTATGGAACAGGCAGCACCCTCAAACCTTCAGAAGTATGAGATGAACCCCAACAACTTGGAAAGGTGGATCTCTCTCACACGTACCAACACAGACTATCCCCCAATTTAACTGATCCCCAAAGGTTTTTGATTAAATAGCGGAATAGAAAATATGATCCAAAAAAAGTGTATGTATATCACACGTACACAACCACACTAGGCCCCAATTACTATTGTTTGTACCCCTAAAAGGCTAGATGAGGAGTAGAGGGGGTATGGAACAGGCAGCACCCTCAAACCTTCAGAAGTATGAGATGAACCCCAACAACTTGGAAAGGTGGATCTCTCTCACACGTACCAACACAGACTATCCCCCAATTTAACTGATCCCCAAAGGTTTTTGATTAAATAGCGGAATAGAAAATATGATCCAAAAAAAGTGTATGTATATCACACGTACACAACCACACTAGGCCCCAATTACTATTGTTTGTACCCCTAAAAGGCTAGATGAGGAGTAGGGGGGGTATGGAACAGGCAGCACCCTCAAATCTTCAGAAGTATGAGATGAACCCCAAAAACTTGGAAAGGTGGATCTCTCTCACACGTACCAACACAGACTATCCCCCAATTTAACTGATCCCCAAAGGTTTTTGATTAAATAGCGGAATAGAAAATATGATCCAAAAAAAGTGTATGTATATCACACGTACACAACCACACTAGGCCCCAATTACTATTGTTTGTACCCCTAAAAGGCTAGATGAGGAGTAGGGGGGGTATGGAACAGGCAGCACCCTCAAACCTTCAGAAGTATGAGATGAACCCCAACAACTTGGAAAGGTGGATCTCTCTCACACGTACCAACACAGACTATCCCCCAATTTAACTGATCCCCAAAGGTTTTTGATTAAATAGCGGAATAGAAAATATGATCCAAAAAAAGTGTATGTATATCACACGTACACAACCACACTGGGCCCCAATTACTATTGTTTGTACCCCTAAAAGGCTAGATGAGGAGTAGGGGGAGTATGGAACAGGCAGCACCCTCAAACCTTCAGAAGTATGAGATGAACCCCAACAACTTGGAAAGGTGGATCTCTCTCACACGTACCAACACAGACTATCCCCCAATTTAACTGATCCCCAAAGGTTTTTGATTAAATAGCGGAATAGAAAATATGATCCAAAAAAAGTGTATGTATATCACACGTACACAACCACACTAGGCCCCAATTACTATTGTTTGTACCCCTAAAAGGCTAGATGAGGAGTAGGGGGGGTATGGAACAGGCAGCACCCTCAAACCTTCAGAAGTATGAGATGAACCCCAACAACTTGGAAAGGTGGATCTCTCTCACACGTACCAACACAGACTATCCCCCAATTTAACTGATCCCCAAAGGTTTTTGATTAAATAGCGGAATAGAAAATATGATCCAAAAAAAGTGTATGTATATCACACGTACACAACCACACTAGGCCCCAATTACTATTGTTTGTACCCCTAAAAGGCTAGGAGTAGGGGGAGTATGGAACAGGCAGCACCCTCAAACCTTCAGAAGTATGAGATGAACCCCAACAACTTGGAAAGGTGGATCTCTCTCACACGTACCAACACAGACTATCCCCCAATTTAACTGATCCCCAAAGGTTTTTGATTAAATAGCGGAATAGAAAATATGATCCAAAAAAAGTGTATGTATATCACACGTACACAACCACACTGGGCCCCAATTACTATTGTTTGTACCCCTAAAAGGCTAGATGAGGAGTAGGGGGAGTATGGAACAGGCAGCACCCTCAAACCTTCAGAAGTATGAGATGAACCCCAACAACTTGGAAAGGTGGATCTCTCTCACACGTACCAACACAGACTATCCCCCAATTTAACTGATCCCCAAAGGTTTTTGATTAAATAGCGGAATAGAAAATATGATCCAAAAAAAGTGTATGTATATCACACGTACACAACCACACTAGGCCCCAATTACTATTGTTTGTACCCCTAAAAGGCTAGGAGTAGGGGGAGTATGGAACAGGCAGCACCCTCAAACCTTCAGAAGTATGAGATGAACCCCAACAACTTGGAAAGGTGGATCTCTCTCACACGTACCAACACAGACTATCCCCCAATTTAACTGATCCCCAAAGGTTTTTGATTAAATAGCGGAATAGAAAATATGATCCAAAAAAAGTGTATGTATATCACACGTACACAACCACACTGGGCCCCAATTACTATTGTTTGTACCCCTAAAAGGCTAGGAGTAGGGGGAGTATGGAACAGGCAGCACCCTCAAACCTTCAGAAGTATGAGATGAACCCCAACAACTTGGAAAGGTGGATCTCTCTCACACGTACCAACACAGACTATCCCCCAATTTAACTGATCCCCAAAGGTTTTTGATTAAATAGCGGAATAGAAAATATGATCCAAAAAAAGTGTATGTATATCACACGTACACAACCACACTAGGCCCCAATTACTATTGTTTGTACCCCTAAAAGGCTAGATGAGGAGTAGGGGGGGTATGGAACAGGCAGCACCCTCAAACCTTCAGAAGTATGAGATGAACCCCAACAACTTGGAAAGGTGGATCTCTCTCACACGTACCAACACAGACTATCCCCCAATTTAACTGATCCCCAAAGGTTTTTGATTAAATAGCGGAATAGAAAATATGATCCAAAAAAAGTGTATGTATATCACACGTACACAACCACACTAGGCCCCAATTACTATTGTTTGTACCCCTAAAAGGCTAGGAGTAGGGGGAGTATGGAACAGGCAGCACCCTCAAACCTTCAGAAGTATGAGATGAACCCCAACAACTTGGAAAGGTGGATCTCTCTCACACGTACCAACACAGACTATCCCCCAATTTAACTGATCCCCAAAGGTTTTTGATTAAATAGCGGAATAGAAAATATGATCCAAAAAAAGTGTATGTATATCACACGTACACAACCACACTGGGCCCCAATTACTATTGTTTGTACCCCTAAAAGGCTAGGAGTAGGGGGAGTATGGAACAGGCAGCACCCTCAAACCTTCAGAAGTATGAGATGAACCCCAACAACTTGGAAAGGTGGATCTCTCTCACACGTACCAACACAGACTATCCCCCAATTTAACTGATCCCCAAAGGTTTTTGATTAAATAGCGGAATAGAAAATATGATCCAAAAAAAGTGTATGTATATCACACGTACACAACCACACTGGGCCCCAATTACTATTGTTTGTACCCCTAAAAGGCTAGATGAGGAGTAGGGGGAGTATGGAACAGGCAGCACCCTCAAACCTTCAGAAGTATGAGATGAACCCCAACAACTTGGAAAGGTGGATCTCTCTCACACGTACCAACACAGACTATCCCCCAATTTAACTGATCCCCAAAGGTTTTTGATTAAATAGCGGAATAGAAAATATGATCCAAAAAAAGTGTATGTATATCACACGTACACAACCACACTGGGCCCCAATTACTATTGTTTGTACCCCTAAAAGGCTAGATGAGGAGTAGGGGGAGTATGGAACAGGCAGCACCCTCAAACCTTCAGAAGTATGAGATGAACCCCAACAACTTGGAAAGGTGGATCTCTCTCACACGTACCAACACAGACTATCCCCCAATTTAACTGATCCCCAAAGGTTTTTGATTAAATAGCGGAATAGAAAATATGATCCAAAAAAAGTGTATGTATATCACACGTACACAACCACACTAGGCCCCAATTACTATTGTTTGTACCCCTAAAAGGCTAGATGAGGAGTAGGGGGGGTATGGAACAGGCAGCACCCTCAAACCTTCAGAAGTATGAGATGAACCCCAACAACTTGGAAAGGTGGATCTCTCTCACACGTACCAACACAGACTATCCCCCAATTTAACTGATCCCCAAAGGTTTTTGATTAAATAGCGGAATAGAAAATATGATCCAAAAAAAGTGTATGTATATCACACGTACACAACCACACTAGGCCCCAATTACTATTGTTTGTACCCCTAAAAGGCTAGGAGTAGGGGGAGTATGGAACAGGCAGCACCCTCAAACCTTCAGAAGTATGAGATGAACCCCAACAACTTGGAAAGGTGGATCTCTCTCACACGTACCAACACAGACTATCCCCCAATTTAACTGATCCCCAAAGGTTTTTGATTAAATAGCGGAATAGAAAATATGATCCAAAAAAAGTGTATGTATATCACACGTACACAACCACACTAGGCCCCAATTACTATTGTTTGTACCCCTAAAAGGCTAGATGAGGAGTAGGGGGAGTATGGAACAGGCAGCACCCTCAAATCTTCAGAAGTATGAGATTGTGTTCACTGTACCCCACAAAGATTGAGTTCACTGCACCCCACAATGATTGTGTTCACTGCACCCCACAAAGATTGTGTTCACTGCACCTCACAAAGATTGTGTTCACTGTACCTCCCAAAGATTGTGTTCACTGCACCCCACAAAGATTCTGTTCACTGTACCCCACAAAGATTGTGTTCACTGCACCCTAAAAGGATGTTGTTCACTGCACCCCACAAAGATTGTGTTCACTGCACCCTAAAAGGATGTTGTTCACTGCACCCCAAAAAGATTGTGTTCACTGTACCCCCCCAAAGATTGTGTTCACTGCACCCCACAAAGATTGTGTTCACTGCACCCCAAAAAGATTGTGTTCACTGTACCCCCCAAAGATTGTGTTCACTGCACCCCACAAAGATTGTGTTCACTGCACCCCAAAAAGATTGTGTTCACTGTACCCCCCAAAGATTGTGTTCACTGCACCCCACAAAGATTCTGTTCACTGTACCCCACAAAGATTGTGTTCACTGCACCCCAAAAAAGATTGTGTTCACTGCACCCCAAAAAGGATGTTGTTCACTGCACCCCAAAAAGGATGTTGTTCACTCCACCCCAAAAAGATTGTGTTCACTGCACCCCACAAAGATTGTGTTCACTGCACCCCAAAAAGATTGTGTTCACTGCACCCCAAAAATGATTTTGTTCACTGCACCCCAAAAAGGATTTTGTTCACTGCACCCCAAAAAGGATGTTGTTCACTCCACCCCAAAAAGATTGTGTTCACTGCACCCCAAAAAGATTGTGTTCACTGCACCCCAAAAAGGATGTTGTTCACTGCACCCCAAAAAGGATTTTGTTCACTGCACCCCAAAAAGATTGTGTTCACTGCACCCCACAAAGGATTTTGTTCACTGCACCCCACAAAGATTGTGTTCACTGCACACCAAAAAGGATTGTGTTCACTGCACCCCAAAAAGATTTTGTTCACTGCACCCCAAAAAGATTGTGTTCACTGCAGCCCAAAAAGATTGTGTTCACTGCAGCCCAAAAAGATTGTGTTCACTGCAGCCCAAAAAGATTGTGTTCACTGCAGCCCAAAAAGATTGTGTTCACTGCAGCTCACACACAGAAAAATGGATGTGGATCACTGACACCTGCCTATCTCCAATCCCACACCACACAGCAATATCGATTGTAGTTTGTAGAACACAGTTTCCCTAAAATTCAGCAGACTCTGTCCCTAACAGGATTGAGAAGAGATCGTAGATCAGGATTGAGTGCAGATTCACCCCACCCCCCACACAGCAATATCGATTGTAGTTTGTAGAAGACACTGACCCTATAATTCAGCAGACTCTATCCCTAAAATGCCTACAACTCGCCCTGCCTAAACACTCCGACCTGTCCCTCAATTCTATCCGGACACAAATGGTTTTTTCCTGCCTATCTGTCCCTAATCAGCAGCCAGCACATTGATGTGTGCTCTGTCCCTGATATAAGCAGCATAATGACGCCGCTGCGGCTGCCTCGAACTTATAAAGACTTGGTCACATGCTTCAGACGGCCAATCACAGCTACTAAGACATTTGCAGGCATGGCTGGGATGGCTTAAGGCACACCAGTTAAACGATTGTTGATTGGCTGTTGAAAGCCCGCCATGAAAAGAGCGCCAAAGCATGCAAAACCCGGAAATAAAACGACCGAACACGGATTTTTACCCGAACATACAGTAAAGTGTCCGTGTCCGTGTTCGGGTAACAAAAATCCAATTATTCGGTACGAACACGAATAATACAGTCCGTGTTCGCTCAACACTAATTATTGCATCTCGCTTTTCTGAGTGCAATGCTTCCCCCTAACATCTGGTTACAAAGCGCAAACACCTTCTCACCTCCATGACCTCAGGCAGGACTGTCCCATGACCCCTTGTTGCACATAATTTTCTTAGCATTTCTGCTGATCTCTCCACCCATTTACTGTATCAATGAGAACAAGAAAGAAAGTAATTATAAAAAGAGAGTTTTTGTTTTCAATAAAATTTGAGAGCGTTTTTTGTTTTAATCTTTATTGTCTTAATGTTTCCATTGTTTATTACACTGAACAAAATTATAATTCCAACACTTTTGTTTTTGCCCCCATTTTTCATGAGCTGAACTCAAAGATATAAGACTTTTTCTATGTACACAAAAGGCCTATTTCTCTCAAATATTGTTCACAAATCTGTCTAAGGCCCCTTTCACACTTGTGTGACTTAAAAGTCACGCAATTTTGCAGCGATTTTGTTTGCCGTGATTCTTCAGCAATTTTCCTGCGATTTTGTTGTCATGATTCTTCAGCAATTTTCCTGCGATTTTGTTGCCGTGATTCTTCAGCAATTTTCCTGCAATTTTGTTGCTGTGATTCTTCAGCAATTTTCCTGCGATTTTGTTGCCGTGATTTTGACTGGACTTGAAGCAATGCCTATGTCTTTGGACCTCAAAACGCATTAAAATCAGCCAAAGTAGTGCAGGGACTACTTTGAAGTCGTTGCGACTTAAGGTCGTACAGATATGAACGGTACTCATTGGAAATCATAGAGAATGACTTGTCATGTGACTTTGCAGTTCCAAATCGCAGTACAAGTCGCACAAGTGTAAAAGGGGCCTAAATCTGTGTTAGTGTGCACTTCTCCTTTGCTGAGATAATCAATCCACCTCACAGGTGTGGCATATCAAGATGCTGATTAGACAGCATGATTACTGCACAGGTGTGCCTTAGGCTGGCCACAATAAAGGCCACTCTAAAATGCGCAGTTTTATCACACAGCACAATGCCACAGATGTCGCAAGTTTAGAGGGAGTGTGAAATTGGCATGCTGACTGCAGGATTGTCCACCACAGCTGTTGCTTGAATGTTCATTTCTCTACCATAAGCCGTCTCCAAAGGCGTTTCAGAGAATTTGGCAGTACATCCAACGGCCTCACAACCGCAGACCTCGTGTAATCACACCAGCCCAGGACCTCCACATCCAGCATCTTCACCTCCAAGATCGTCTGAGACCAGCCACCCGGACAGCTGCTGCAACAATCAGTTTGCATAACCAAAGAATTTCTGCACAAACTGTCAGAAACTGTCTCAGGGAAGCTGTTGTCCTCATCGGGGTCTTGACTTTAGTTCGTCGTTGTACCTGACTTGAGTGGGCAAATGCTCACATTCAATGCCGTCTGGCACTTTGGAGAGGTGTTCTCTTCATGGATGAATCCCGGTTTTCTTAGATCTTTGAGTTCAGCTCATAAAAAATGGGGGCAAAAACAATTGTTGCGTTTCTAATTTTGTTCAGTATAGTCACTAGAGGTGAAAGACCTCGAAACGCATCGGGTACTCATTCTGGATTATATGGTTGAGTTTCCATAAATCTGCACATATTACATATGCTTGCTTATGTTTTTAATATGATTCAAATGTCTTCCTTTTTTGTATATTCTATGTGATAATAAATTATAACTTTTTAATACAACTTTTTTGATATTTATATTCTATCGTGCCTATAAAGTCCCACCCCAGGGGAACCACAATTTTTTGTTTTCCATTAAGGGATGTGGCACATTTTCTAGAGGACCTCAACGGGAGCACACACAGAGAGTATATATGTATATATAACAATAATCTCTATATACTGTATGTTTATCAATAGTTTCTGTGCTTTGCAGAAATGCTCCTTTGCTAACATTCATTCACAGGCTGAACATTCAATTAAAAACTGTGGGCTACAAAGAGAAATTGGACACACAGACTCAGAACTATATCCACACCAAACAGTTCTTTGCAAGATGGCGCTCCTTTATTGAATACACCTTGACTCTATCAGAAAGAGTGTTAATAATGACTTCTTTTCAGTACACAGACTGGTATCTCAAGGCTTCTCTAATCAACTCACTGGGCAACCAAACACTCCCAGCTCCTTGACTTACTCATCTTAGCTCATTCACCCATGTTGTAAGCATCTATCATCCTTACATTTGATCTGTGTTTTCTCTGGGGGCTGACCACCCCCACTATCCAAGGATGTTTGCTATACGGACACAACATATTTTTTGTAAAATTGACTATTACATACTTATTACTAACTAGCTAAGATTCATCCAGACATCAGGTTTGTTTTCTCCTCCTTTCCCATGTGAGACAGCTAACCACTATGGTGTTATGACACTGCTTCTGTTATGCTACTAGCAGCCATGTTTATTTTTGGACTTCGACTTACGGAAGTATAGAACATTTTACTATTGACATTGATAGTTATCCTATGAGACTGTTGTATATGTCCTCGTCTCTACTTGAATGCATAATGTATAATTAAAATTTACAATAAAAATATACAGAAAAAAAATGGGGAGGGAAAGTGGGCGTTTCACAGGTCATCTTCAGGTGCAGGCTTTCTGCTCGGCATGTGCAGAAGGATGTATGTGTATAGTCAGTGTGGGGAAAACTGCAGTGGCTCTATAGAGACCCCGGAACTGAATGGAGCCACGACAGAAACAGAAGAGTGTTTAGCCAAAAAAAAAAAAAGATTCATTGCTGAATTTTAGTGACTGTGAAGAACATGGATTAGCAAACAAGATTCCATGTAAGTACTGCAATTTTTTTTTTTATTGGGATATAATAACACTTTAAGCTTCCTCATTTCTGTTGCGCCATTACACAAATGTTTTGTGGATCGGTTACAGGCAGATAAATGTCAGGGAACTAGATGTCATGGAAGCAAAGCTGCAGCATCAGCCTGGAAAGCCTTCTGGGACATGGAGCTTTTCAGAAGCAGCAGGACTAAACGCCAATGTCAACTATAATGAACAACCAGTTAAATTAAAGAATCAATATGTTCAATATTCTCAACAGACTCACTCAAGCTGCACATGATTATTTTGATATATATATTTAACATTCACTCATACTAAGATGTGTGTGACACAAAAACACAGATACACCTAAATGTATGGCCCCCTATTAGTTCATGCATTTGGCATTCTTAACAAATCACAAAATTTTGTGAACAAAGCACAGGAATGGATATATTTTTTTTTGTATAGTTTTGCTTTGATAATTTGCTGTTATTGTTCCCACTTTGAAATGATTCATCATAATTAATGGATCACAAATGTGTGATTTTTCTGCCATAAAATGCTGTTTTAATGAAGAAAATATTAAAGATTTATCACGGTGTATCATTATCTCCTGCTGTACCAGGATTAATTGTTTTTCACGTAAATACAAAGTTATTAATTAGAGACTTGCACAGAAAAGAAAAGTACTGACTGTACAGGTATGAGATATATTCTGAGGAATGCTAGGGATTTGGGGTCCTAAGAATAATGGAGTTCTCCATAAATTAGAATACTAAGCTTAAATTACATTTATTATTAATAGAAAATGACCTCTTGGAAAGCAATGTTGCCTCTTGTATTGCTATTATTCTTTAAAGGTTTGAAAGTAGATTTGGTGACTGTTATGGAGCTAAGCATAACATAGTCTTTAGCAGAGAACAAAGGGAATATATACATCAAATCACAGTCAAAGCACATCTATCAGACTGTAACGCAATGCTTACTGCTAGTATAGAGTGACACAGTTTTCAGTATTTGGACTAACTTTCAGATAGATGCTGTGGGGCCCCGTTATTTAGGGCTGGTGGAAAAGAGGGGGGATATTACTTATATTACTTTCACCACGCTCTTTCATGAGCACTATGGCAGGTTTTCATCCGTATACACTTATCTAATATTAAATATTATATCCCCTTTTTCAGACGTATATACACATTTTTATATTTTTTATAGACATCTGTATATGGCTGCCATAATCATGGTTCTTTATCCTACACACTTGTGCCCACACTCTCTATGTGTGCGGCATGTCTCACCCTGCTCGTCTGCCTGTGCGCCCTCAGCTCCCGTGGGAGACACCTAGGGCCCTCTCCAGATTCTATGCCACGATATGTGAGCTGCCAAGTAAGTTTGGGAGTTTTCTTGGGGTTTATTTCCCCTCTCGTCTCCTTTTTGTCCCCCCCCCCCTCATTTGCAAGTATCCTCTTTGTGCCTACATTCCCTATTTTTCTTTTATAGATTTTAATATACATCTACTCCTGATGAAGTGGCGATTTGGGTCCACGAAACGCGTTGAGGCTATGATGTCTACTACACACTAAATTACTCCTATATCTGGAAATTGTACTCCTTTGATGTTATGTATACCATTCATCATTTTATTACTCTTGTGTATCAGCCATGTTGGTTATCTTGCAATTGTTTTTGGGGGTTACTTATTACTCATTTTTTACTATCTCGATGAATATATTTATTATTATATTTTTCATTGCTATGTGTATACATCTGTATGTACTAATAAATGTTGTTTACAATTTCCCTGCCAGCCTTTCATGTCTTTCATTTAAAGTCCCAATCTCTCTCTTTTATGTTATTTAGGGCCGGTTCACATTGATGCACTGCCTTAATGCATGCATGTTGAATGTGCAGTTAAAGTGGAATTAAACCCTCCTATCCTTTACAGCCAAGGAGACAGTTTCTTTTTAATTTGCAACTGCCATGGCGCTGCACATGTGATCAGTTATGATGACACTTACCATTTAATGGTTTGACAGTTTGGTTGAGAAAACAAATAAATGTAGGAGGGAGGAGCCGAGTCTGTTATGTCACACCGCTGACCGCGATTGCATCCATACTGTTGAGCTGGCTGATGAGAGATTTTATATAGTTACATAGTTACATAGTTACATAGTAGGTGAGGTTGAATAAAGACAATAGTCCATCCAGTTCAACCTGTGTAGGTGTGTGTGGCTGTAATCATCTCACATACCCCTGAATGTTCTGATCCTTGAGATGTAAGTCTAAGAGTCTTTTGAAAGCCACCATACTACCCGCAGAAACCACCTCTTGTGGTAGAGAATTCCACAATCTTGTAGCCCTAACAGTAAAGAACCCCCCACGTTGCCTGAGGTTAAAACGCTTCTCCTCTAATCGCATTGTATGCCCTCGAGTCCTCATGCAATCCCTTCGAATGAACAGCTTTTTTTCTAAGCTGGGATCCCCATTAAGATATTTATAAATTGCTATCATGTCCCCCCTCAGACGTCTCTTCTCCAGGGAGAATAAATCGAGCGATTGTAGACGCTCTTCATAGTCAAGGTCCTCCAATCCCCTAATTAGTTTAGTTGCCCTTCTCTGGACTCTCTCCAGCTCCAACACATCCCTCCTGAGGACTGGCGACCAGAACTGGACAGAATACTCCAGATGCGGTCGGACCAGAGTTTTATAAAGTGGAAGGATTATAGTCTTATCTCTGGAATACATCCCTTTCTTTATGCATGCCAATATTCTGCTGTCTTTGCCAGCTGCCGCTTGACATTGCATGCTGTTGCCTAATCTATCATCAACCAAGACTCCCAGATCCTTCTCCATTTTTGATTCCCCCAAGGGTTCCCCTCCTAACGTGTATTGTGCTTTTATGTTTTTAGTCCCCAAGTGCAAAACCTTACACTTCTCCACGTTAAACCTCATTTGCCATGTCGTTGCCCACTCTGTAATTTTGTCCAGGTCATTCTGTAGGATATCTGCTTCATGCTGTGCAGTTATTGCTCTGGCCAATTTTGTGTCATCTGCAAAAACTGATATCGAACTACTGATCCCGACCTCAATGTTGTTTATGAATAAATTGAACAAGGTTGGTCCTAGGACTGAGCCTTGGGGCACCCCGCTTACTACCTCAGACCAGTCTGAGTATGCGCTGTTTATTACCACTCTTTGGACACGCCCTTTAAGCCAATTCCGTATCCAAGAGCAAACCCTGCTGTCGATACCTGCAGATCTTATTTTATAAATTAAGCGCTTGTGGGGAACTGTATCAAACGCCTTAGCGAAATCCAAGTACACCACATCCACTGGTCTCCCCCTATCTAGCTCACAGCTCACCTCCTCGTAAAATGTTAATAGATTGGTTTGACAAGAACGCCCATTTGTAAACCCGTGCTGATTACTGCTGATGATGTTGTTGTCTTTAGCAAACTCTACGATATAGTCCCTTATCATCCCCTCCATAAGTTTACATACTATTGATGTCAAACTGACAGGCCTATAATTTCCCGGGATATGCCTCTGGCCCTTTTTGAATATCGGAATCACGTTAGCTTTCTTCCAATCCCCTGGTACATCTCCTGTCCTAATACTGTCAGCAAAGATCAGGAACAGTGGTCTGGATATAACCTTACTGAGTTCCTTGAGTACTCTCGGATGTACGCCATCCGGGCCTGGTGATTTGTTTGTGTTGAGTTTATCCAGCCTTTCCCTGATTTCACCCTCTGTTAGCCATAGTGGCAAGTCCTGTGTATTACTACTAACCAAACAGTCATGGTCAGTGTGCCCCTCCGTTTCCTGTGTAAAGACTGACGAGAAAAAAGCATTCAGCACGGTTGCTTTTTCAGTGTCCTCTGTAACCATCCTCCCATCATTGTTAATTATGTGTGCAATATGCTCTGCCCTAGTTTTTTTGCTGTTGATATATTTAAAGAATTTCTTTGGGTTTTTTTTTACTATCCTCCGCTATTTGTCTCTCAAAGTTGATTTTAGCCATCTTGATTTCTTGTTTACTTTTCTTATTTGCCTCCTTGTATTGCTCGAAAGCCGATACTGTGCCCTCTGATTTATACTTCTTGAAGGCCAATTTTTTCCCCCTAATAAGTTTTTTGACGCTACGGTTTAGCCAGCCAGGTTTGGCTTTGTCTCTTCTAAATTTATTTCCCATAGGAATGCACTGCAAGATGCCTTTGCCTAATATGTTCCTAAAGCATTCCCATTTTTCCTCTGTGGTCAGGGATCCCAGGGTTTGGTCCCAGTTTACCCTTTCCATCAATGAGTACAATTTTGGAAAGTTTGCCCTTCTGAAGTTTAGGGTTCTTATGTTCCCCACTTGCCTTGTTATATTGTTATTTATACTAAATGTGATCATCCTGTGATCGCTAGAGCCCAGATTGTCCTGGACTCCTACCTGCGAGATTAGGTCTGGGTCATTAGTGATCAATAGATCCAGGACTGCATTTTCTCTAGTCGGAGAATCCACCAACTGTGACATGTAATTATCCAGTAAGGTTTCCGTGAATAGGCGGGCCTTCTGTGAGTGTGCAGTCCCCTCGTCCCAGTCAATGTCGGGATAATTGAAGTCCCCCAATATGACGACTGATCCCAATTTTGCCACTTTACTCATTAGTGCTAAGAATTCCAGCTCTACCTCCTCCCCTTGGTTAGGTGGCCTATAGCAAACCCCCACAATTACTTTCCCCTTTTCTCCTTCCCTATGGAGTTCAACCCACACAGATTCTAAATCCATGCTCATCCCATCCGTAATGTCACTCCTTTCTATCACCTTTATATTGTTCTTGACATAGAGACATACCCCTCCCCCTCTTTTTCCTACCCTGTCCTTCCGGTACACCGAATACCCTTGGATATTGGCCAGCCAGTCATGTGAGGGGTCGAACCAAGTCTCTGTTATTCCCACAAGGTCTATGTCCTCCTCATGTACCAATATTTCCAACTCATCCATTTTATTAGCTAGGCTCCTGGCATTAGCATATAACCCTCTTAGTTTTACGGAAGTTAAGCGCAATTGGCGGTTATGTTTATTCCTGTTTGGTCTGAGATTTTCCCGCACAGACCTGCCAATTGACATTGTGGACCTACTGTCGCTGCTGACCCTACAGCTGCCTTCAGTCCTCTGCTCCCTCCTGACTGACTCTACTTCTGAGCCCTCCCCCCCGTCTCCTAGTTTAAAAGCTCCTCCAACTTGGTGGCCATCTTTCTCCCCAAAAGAGCTGTACCGTCCCCATTAAGGTGCAGCCCATCCTTACTAAAGAGCCGGTAGCCGACTGAGAAGTCAGCCCAGTTCTCCAGGAACCCAAACCCCTCCTTCCTACACCAATTCCTTAGCCACTTGTTAAGTTCCCTAATCTCCTTCTGCCTCTCCTGTGTGGCTCGAGGTACAGGCAGTATTTCAGAGAAAACCACCTTGGAGGTCCTTTTCCTCAATCTATTACCTAAGTCCCTGAAATCGTTCTTAAGGATCCTCCACCTACCTTTAACTTTGTCATTAGTGCCCACATGCACCATGACTGCTGGGTCATCCCCAGCCCCCCCCATCAATCTGTCTGCCAGATCTGCGATGTGCCGAACTCGGGCGCCCGGTAAACAACAAACTGTTCGGTTCACGAGATCTTTTTTACAGATTGCCCTCTCTGTCCTCTTGATAATTGAGTCCCCAACTACCACAACCTTTCTAACCTTTCCTGAGTTACCGCCCCCCTTCTTCCTGGAGCCGACCCCCCCCTGGCAGCTGGGGGAGGGCGCGTTCTCCAGCTCTGCCACCTCTGAGTTGATATCCCCCTCAACCTGCAACTCGGCAAATTTGTTAGGGTGTACCAACTCAGGATTGGCCTCCCTGGCACTCATCCCTCTACCCTTCCTAACAGTCACCCAGCTGCGTACCTCTGCTGCTTGCGTCTCCTCTGTTCCTCCCTCCTCTATGCTGGCCCCTACCAGCGCCTGATAGGCAATGTCCAAGCTCCTTTCCAGGTTGTTGATGCCACGCAGTGTTGCCACTGTGTTCTGTAGGTCCAGGATCTGGTCTACCAGAGCAACAAGTCGCTCACATCTTGCACAGCAGTATTCGCCCTCGATTGGTTCATCAAGGAACGCATACATGCAGCAAGAAGTGCACTGAGTAGCATCCGCAATCCTGTTGGACATTATCACCCTCTACTCTATGGGGATAAAATTAACGACCTGCTCTTCCTTACCTACACTACCTCTGTCTCCCCTGGTACTAAACCTGGGGTCCTCACCAGTCGCTAATATACTAACCAGTCGCTAAGATACTCACCAGTCGCAAAGATCCAACAGACGCAACGATACTCACCAGTCGCAAGGATATGCACATTTTATAGTGATTTTGTAAGTGTTTTTAATCTAGTGGGTGATTCATAAATCTTAAACAATGGAGAGCACTATGGTATTGCTTTTTTGTCCTTTATAAACACTGGGTGGATCTTGGGAGAGGAATCAGACCTGGTCCTCGGAGACACTCAGGGGATAAAGGAGAGCTGTGCTGGGAGAGTATAACATCAGTCGGATGTGGTAGATGAGCGATTTACCCACTTATGGGAGGTGAGCAGGCATTGCATTAAGTGGTGGATAATCACTTGTCACGAAGAGGATTTATTTATCAATTTTAGTGACACACAGGGCACTGGGTGACGGACTGAATATACAACCCAATTCCAAAAAAGTTGGGACACTGTACAAATTGTGAGTAAAAAAGGAATGGACTAATTTACAAATCTCATAAACTTTTATTTTATTCACAATATAATATAGATAACATATCAAATGTTGAAAGTGAGACATTTTGAAATGTCATGCCAAATATTGGATCATTTTGGATTTCATGAGAGCTACACATTCCAAAAAAAGTTGGGACAGGTAGCAATAAGAGGCCGAAAAAGTTAAATGTATATATATGGAACAGCTGGAGGACCAATTTGCAACTTATTAGGTCAATTGTCAACATGATTGGGTATAAAAAGAGCCTCTCAGAGTGGCAATGTCTCTCAGAAGTCAAGATGGGCAGAGGATCACCAATTCCCCCAAATCTGCGGCATAAAATAGTGGAAAAATATCAGAAAGGAGTTTCTCAGAGAAAAATTGCAAAGAGTTTGAAGTTATCATCATCTACATCTATCATAATATCATCCAAAGATTCAGAGAATCTGGAACAATCTCTGTGCGTAAGGATCAAGGCCGAAAAACCATACTGGATGCCCGTGATCTTCAGGCCCTTAGACGGCAGTGCATCACATACAGGAATGCTACTGTAATGGAAATCACAACATGGGCTCAGGAATACTTCCAGAAAACATTGTCGGTGAACACAATCCACCGCGCCATTCGCCGTTGCTAAAACTCTATGGGCCAAAAAAAAAGCCATATCTAAACATTATCCAGAAACACAGGCGTTTTCTCTGGGCCAAGGCTCATTTAAAATGAACTGTGGCAAAGTGGAAAACTGTTCTGTGGTCAGACGAATCAAAATTTGAAGTTCTTTTTTGAAAACTGGGACGCCATGTCATCCGGACAAAAGAGGAAAAGGACAACCCAAGTTGTTATCAGCGCTCAGTTCAGAAGCCTGCATCTCTGATGGTATGGGGTTGCATGAGTGCGTGCGTACGGACAACTTACACATCTGGAAAAGCACCATCAATGCTGAAAGGTATATCCAAGTTCTAGAACAACATATGCTCCCATCCAGACGTCGTCTCTTTCAGGGAAGACCTTACATTTTCCAACATGACAATGCCAGATCACACCCTGCATAAATTACAACATCATGGCTGTGTAGAAGAAGGATCCGGGTACTGAAATGGCCGGCCTGCAGTCCAAATCTTTCACCCATAGAAAACATTTGGTGCATCATAAAGAGGAAGATGCGACAAAGAAGACCTAAGACAGTTGAGCAACTGAAAGCCTGTATTAGACAAGATGGGACAACATTCCTATTCCTAAACTTTAGCAACTTGTCTCCTCAGTCCCCAGACATTTGCAGACTGTTATAAAAAGAAGAGGGGATGCCACACAGTGGTAAACATGGGGTTGTCCCAACTTTTTTGAGATGTGTTGATGCCATTAAATTTAAAATCAACTTATTTTTCCCTTAAAATGCTACATTTTCCCAGTTTAAACATTTGATATGTCATCAGTGTTGTATTCTGAATAAAATATTGAAATTTGAAACTTCCACATGATTGCATTCTTTTTTATTCACAATTTGTACAGTGTCCCAACTTTTTTGGAATTGGGCTTGTATATTTTGTTGAAGTTATTGATTAGTTCACTGGATATATGAACTTTTGAGTCCAGTATTTTTGTTTTGTTTTGTGTTGCTCTTCGTTTTATAGCAAGTAATACACTGTCTCACCCTGCTCCGCACATGCTCATTGCTCTCCATTTTAAGGCACTGAAAAAATTGTAGAAGCTGATCTGCTGGCAGCTTTAAAGTGGAATTAAACCCTTTCTATCCTTTACAGCCAAGAAAGTGGCTTCTGTTTCACTTGCAACTGCCATGGTGCTGCACATAGTATCTGTTATGACACCAGCCATTTGATGGTTTGACAGTTTGGTTGAGGAAACAAATTTGACAGTTAACAATCCCAGCTTTCAAGGAATGTAACTTTTTTGAAACTGTTAAATCAATGGGTTTAGTTCTGCTTTATAATTTACTTTTGCTCAGGGGCTCTGGGCTTCAGCAAAATGGCAGCCTCCAGCAAGAAGAAGCAGGAACAATGCTGGAGGTGTTCTATCAGAATGCCACTACCCATCAGATTATGCAACAGAAGTGAAGTTCGGACAAAAAAACTCTTACTTTGCATGTGCCAGCCATTCCACAGCCCTATGCAATCCAAACACTTCATGATCGGATGGGTAGCGGTAATCTGATAGAACACCCATGCGGACATCTTACTACACCCAGCTAGGTCTTGAACTTCGGAGTATTTTTAGCAATAAAGTGAGCGTATATAAATAAATATAGTATATTAACATCTGTGCTTTGAGGTTACATTTCTAAAGAAGCTGGATGCCAACAGTAGGAAGGTGGCAGAGGCCGTGTTGGTTCACCGCCGCATTGCTCAGCACTAACACTTCATGTGTTCAAAATGAAATATCCAAACAGTATCACAAATATCAATATACTATATTTATTTATATATGCTCACTTTATTGCAAAAATTACTCTAAAATAAAAGACGTAGCTGAGTGTAGTAAAATGTCCACATGGGTGTTCTATCATATTACCGCTACCCATCATCGCGCATGCGCAGTAAGTGTTTTTTGGTCCAAACGTCACTTCCTTTGCACAATCTGATGGGTAGTTGAATTCTGATAGAACATTGACAATTTACAGCACACACTGAGGGGTTGTTTTACTAAAGGCAAACAGACTGCGCACTTTGCAAAGCACAGTTGCCTTCTGCAAGTGCAGTTGGTACAGAGTTTAATAAATGAGATAAAGCTTCACTTTGCAAAGAATACACAATCACATGCAAGGAAAATAAAAAAACAGTATTTTTGCTTGCACATGATTGGAGGATGGAAGTCAGCAGAGCTTCTGCTCATTTACTAAGCTCTGGAGCAACTGCACTTTGCAAAGTGCACAGTCTATTTGCTTTTAGTAAATTGACCCCTGAGTTTGGTAGCACAATTAATAATTTTAAATGTATGTTCCCTGCTAAAGAACTTTTTTTTATCAAGTTGTTATGGGTAAAGTTCCTCTTTTAAGTGGAACTTTAGTTAGAAATTCAAGTACTGCCAGATCACTTCAGGCTGGCCTCTTTTGCAGGTATAGCTATGTAAAACATTAAAGATAATTGCCTTTACTGTGTAAAATCCAGTAATACACTGTCTCACCCTGCTCTGCACATACTCAGTTGCTCGCCCTTTTTAGGCATTTTAGGCTGAATTTGTAGAGGCACAGCCTTAAAGTGGAATTAAACCCTTCTATCATGTACAGCCAAGGAAGCTTCTTCTGTTTGATCGGCAACTGCCATGGTGCTATGCATGGGATCAGTTATGACACTTGTCATATGATGGTTTGACAGTTCGGTTGAGGACACAAGCAAATGTGACAGTTAGCTATCCCAGCATTCCAGGAATGTAACTGTTTTCTGAAACTGGTAAAGCAGAAAGCTTTATGATTTACTGCTGTTCAGGGGTTCTGGGATTCAGTAAAATGGCAGCCTCCAACAAGGAGCAATGCTGGAGGCAATTTACAACACACAATAATGTTGGTAGCATAAATATTAATGTGAACATTAATAGTTTAATTCTAAAGAACAAAATTTTTATCAAGTTAATATGAGTGAAGTTCTGCTTTAAGTAGAACTGAGGACGGGTTCAGCATTACAAGTAAACCAGCCACTTGGTCTCCTTTCAGCATGCACATTGTAATCTTCACACACCAATATTGTAATGCCACAACGACACATTAAACCAGGGTCGGCATAAATCAACAACTTCACAGTAAATGAGAAGCATAATGTTACAGATTGTTTGGTAAATTACTCTGATTTCTCTGAAAGAATATTTAATGAGCAAAAAAAAAAAAATAACTAGTAGCAAAGTATGTAGACAACCTAAAAACACATATTATTAACCTGTGTTTTATGTGAAATGTGTTGGTTTTCAAGCTCAGTTAAGGGAAAAGAAAAAGAAGAAAAAAAAAACAAAGGAATTGTTACAGCAGGGTCAACCAAACGAGTCATAAGTTGTGATTTTATGGGAACACCAAGGCTTTAACAATCCTTTTGTGCCTTTGTTCTCTAAACAGAACAAGATTTAGAGGAGAGGGACATTGTAACTGTTCTAATCACTCAAGACAGTTCTGGTGCGTACAGAAAGTAATAAAAATAACCCTTGGCCGTACCACTAAATGTAAAAATAGACACTTTCAACGCACACACAGTTCGAATACTGATCAGATATACTGCCGCATTCTGTAAATGTATCATTTAAATGTATCTGTCAGCTGCATGCACCAAATAAAAAATATTTCTGAAAAACAAACGCAAGGGGGTTGATTTACTAAAACTGGAGAGTGCAAAATCTGGTGCAGCTGTGCATGGTAGCCAATAAGTTTTTAAATTCAGCTTGTTCAATTAAGCTTTGGCAATAAAACCTGGAAGCTGATTGGCTTCTATCCAGAGCTGCACCAGATTTTGCACTCTGCAGTTTTAGTAAATCAAACCCACGGTAATTAAACCTATTTTAGAAGTTTCCTAAATGTATATATGTTTTTATATTTCTGTTTGATTTTGCATTCCCCTCACTGGGCACCTTCTTAGTGTTGCCCATCATTGCTTCCAGCAGCACCCCTGAGGGACATATCAGTATGGATGTCTCACCACATCCTCAAACTCAATCTTTCTAAAACTGAGCTTGTAATATTTCCTAATCCCTGATCCCCTCCCCATGACTTTACCATTGAGATCAACAGCAAAACCATTGGTCCCTCCACACATGCCAGAGTGCTGGGTGTAGTCTTAGACTCTGACCTCTCCTTCAGCTCCCACATCCAATCACTGGCTAAATTATGCCGCCTAATCTCCGCAACATCTCCAGAATTTGCCTCTTTCTAATGACACCACAAAACAGTTTATTCACTCCTTGGCTATTTCCCGCCTCGACTACTGCAACTCTCTCCTCACTGACCCACCTTTACACAGGCTATCCTCCTTCAGTTTATCATTAATGCTGCTACCAGACTAATACACCTTACTAACCAATCCATGACTACTGCCCCTCTCTGCCAATCTCTCCAATGGCTTCCCCTACCCCATCTTATAAAATTCAAAATACTAACCACAACATACAAGCCCATCCACAACATCACCCTTAGCTACATCACCAGCCTCATCTGCAGATATCGCTCACATTGTCCTCTCCACTCCTCCCAGGACCTCCTGCTCTCTAGCTCCCCTGTTATCTTCTCGCATACTTGCCTACAGGACTTCTCCAGAGCCTCTCCCATCCTCTCGAACTCCTGTCCCCAGTATTTCTGGTCAGCTCCTACCCTGTCTGCCTTTAGGCGATCCTTGAAAACTCATTTATTTAGGGAAGCCTACCTCACCTCAACCTAAGAACTGTACTTAATTCCTCTCCATCAGATCATCCCCTGCAGCCATTACCCTTTGTACCATCTCCCCCTCCCTTTAGATTGTAAGCTCCACAAGCATAGTCCTTCTTTTCCTTCTGTATTGAACTGTATTGTAGTCGTACTGTCCCCCTTTTTATTGTAAAGTGCTGTATAAACTGTTGGCGCTATATAAATCCTGTATAAAAATATAACTAACTGCTCCTTCTAGGAAGGGTGCTGCATGGTATATCACTTGCTTTCTGCATGCACTCACTCTAGTGTCATGTTCCAAATCAGGTTCCTAATAGAAAACAGTAGGCCATGACTGGGCTTTCTGAGTTACCATGGCCATTTGCAGTCTCCAGTAGGGATGATCGAACTTTTCAAAAGTTCGGTTCGGCCAGAACATCCGAACTACCCGAAAGTTCGGCCCTGATTTCAGAACCCTATTGAAATCAATGGGACCCGAACTTCGGTAATCAAAAAACACCATTTTGAAGCCCTAAAACCCAATAAATGCCCCTAAAAAAGTGCCTAGGGTTCTGGGTCATACCCCAGGGACTATTAATCACACAAAAAAAGTTCTTAAAAATTGTCATTTTTGATAGAGAGCCAATTATTGGAAAAATTAAAAAAAAAAAAAAAATTCTTTGGATTTAGTATCTGGGGGGTCTAACAAGTGTACCTGTGAAGTTTCAGCTCTGTAGCATGTCCAGAACCAGAAAAAAAAGATAATTTTTCAGTAGAGCAGGGATGGTGGGACCCTCCTTTTTGCTGGATATGGGTCCCCCTGGGTTACCGCTACCAACAACAGCAAATTTAAGCATGTTCTCCAAGTGTGAGCACTGAGACAATGACCAGTTCAGTATCTGGGTTTTTTTGTATTTATTTGGATCCCTCTGACCTTCTGTAGTGGTCCCCTCTCTCAGACAGACCCCTGGGCAGTTTCCAGTACTCACAACACTGTTTTTCCAGGAAAATTATGCCCAGCACTCTGGATCCCTCCTGTAGCCCAGCTCAGCCTCCAGTCCTCTAGGCCGACCGCCCAGGACACCCTTACTTGCTCTGATAGGAGGAGAGACAGCCGCCAGCCTCCTCCTGGGACTCTGCTTCCCGCCAAAGACGCTCTGTCACGTGCTCCCCTCGGGCTTCTACCCAGTCCCAGGATGCACTCCGGCAAACTCTGCCCACTGAGACAGACATAAGCCCTGGTGTAATATTGTCCAGGTTTCATCCACTGTCCAACAAGAGCCCTCATTGGATACAGTGGGGAGACTCCCCAGACTCAAAAGACCACACCTGGGAACACATGACAGCCTAACTGACTGATCAGGCCCCCCTGATAAGCAGACAGGGCCACACATATGCTTTTCCTAGCACCTAACTAGGAGGGTGCTACATCTAAAATTGCGTCCACTCATGGAATGGCGACAAACTAGGGTATGTAAAAATCTCAATTGGCAACACTTTAAAAAATGTTACCAGTTACCAGTTTAGAGTTACAGAGGAGGTCTTTTTCTAGCATTATTTCTCTTGCTCTGACAATCGCGGCGATACCTCACATGTGTGATTTGAACACCGTTTACATTTGTGGGCACGGCTTACGCATGCATTTTCTTTGGTGTGCGAGCAAACGGGAAGGGGGGCGCTTTAAAAAAATGTTCCCTATTTATTTTATTTTATTTTTTGTTTTTTTCACTGTTTCTTTAAAAAATTAAAAACATCCTTGTGATAGTAATAGCCAGTGACAGGTAATCTTTATGGAGGGATCTAAAAGACCCCAAATCCCTCCTTAGCACTTAAATTATTAAAAACGATAAAATTGGTGTATTTTAATACTGTCATTTTTAAAAAAAAAATCAGCACCATTGGCAGCCGAGTAAACCGGAAGTGACGTTGTGACGTCGCTTTAGGGTCACTTCGTCGGGGACCCGATCGAAGCCGAAGCTTCATTCGGGAATCTGACCAGCTGGGGGATGTCGGTTTGCAAGAAGTGGTTAGATTTGACATTCTTTTTGACAACCATGCCCAGGGCAAATTAAAAACCAACTGCGCTCTACCTCTCTATCCAATGCAGAAATGAGGGATGCCTGTGCTCAGATTAGTGTTCCTGTTGACCATCCACTGACAAGTGAAAATTTGCAACACGGCAAGATTTTCAATACATAAGGCAATTTACTGGCACGTCTGATTAATCAGATCCAGCAAAACAGACATGCTAATGCGTATTTGCCATATGCGTGGCAATGGTAAGTGTATACATTTTGTGTTTTTGTAGTTACAAATAGCTATGAGTGTCTGAAACACATTAGCGTTTTGTTGGATCTTAATCAGATGTGCCAATAAATTGCCTTATGCGCTGAAGATCTTGCTGTGTTGCTGATTTTCTTGATGAGCTTACATTTAAATAGGCTTCCTTGACGTATATGTAAAGGCAAACCCTTTTTTTTTTGTTTAGGATTTAGTGGGGAAGAGTTAGGCTCTCTGTCTCTGTGTTTTCTCTAGGGAGATGAACCCCTCTATTTGTAAGGAGGGAGAATTCAGCATTTTGACAACATAGAGTTGTCACCAAAGCTAATAGTGTAATTCTTCTAATGGGGGCATATGTTCCAGTGACAACTGCCTATAATTGGAAATTCCCTCACCTTGGGAGGATTTCTTTTCATTTCTGGTTGGCCTTCAAGGTAGAAAATAAAGAAAAATCACCTTGACAGGATAAAGATAGCAAAAATTTATAATAATAAAAACTTAATTGGGCTTTACCCCTTCCCTACTCTATCCAAAACTGAAACACAAAAAATGGGCTATGCATACTTTGTAATGCAATGCATGTCAAATCATTAGAAAAGAGCACATTAACATGCATAGAGAGGTAGAAATGTTCCCTGTTTGACACAAAGGGGTTGACTGTGCACTTTGCAAAGTGCAGTTGCTCCAAAGCTGGGTAAATTAGGTAAAGCTTCACTTTGTAAAGAATACCCAATCATGTGCAAGGAAAATTAAAAAAAAAAACAGCAGTTTTGCTTGCACATGATTGGATGATGGAAGTCAGAAGCTCTTTTGCTCATTTAGGGCCCTTTCACACAGGCGCTCCGTATGTCCGCAAATCATCCTATTTTTTTGCGGATGATTTACGGACATAATGTAAGTCAGTGGCATTGAGGATGTCAGCGGAATACCATCCGCTGACATCCGATTTTCTTCCGGAAAGGAAGCAAAATCGGATGTCAGCAGTGTCATCCGCTGACATCCGCAATGCCCATAGACTTACATTATGTCCGTATATCATCCGCAAACGGATGGGATGATATGCGGACATACGGAGCGGATGACACGTGAAAAAAAAAAAAAAAAGTGCCGGAGCGGATTGCAATGCGGTCCGCTCCGTGTGAAAGAGCCCTTACTAAGCTCTGGGGCAACTGCTCTTGTAGAGTGCAACTGAACTTTGCAAAGTGCACAGTCTATTTCTCTTTAGTAAATCAACTCCAAAGGGTGCACACATGTTTTAATGGCAAAAATGGAACTCGGGAGATCCTTCTTTGAAGTCAGCTGTCTCAATAAAATTTGAAATCACTTTCCATAGCCCATATTCAGTATGGTTGTAGGTTACAAGTGTGTGTAGGTTACAAGTGTATGTTCTGGAAGAGCAAAAAAAAAAAAAATTTGCAGATTAGAATATTGTCCAGAATATGAGTATGATTAAATGTGATTTAACATCGGAGGTCATTAGCTACTATGATACAGTGTAATTGTGCCACAAAATGCAAACACACCCTAGTGATGACAACCATGGCTTACAACTTGAATGTGATTGGGTGGGTACAGTCTTAAAGTCTTACTTTACCAGTAAGTTAGGATGCTGTGCAGCTATCATCTTTCTCATTCTAAAATCACGCAATATGGCAATGCTAGCAGGCAATCAGGGCTGTAAGGTGACAAAAGCAGTTCATTCTCAATGTGGTAGAGAAGAAAATGTTAAACGTATAACTGCATGGAACTCAACATAAACATCACAGATCAGCATTTCCTATTTTACAGAAGCCAGCGCCTGTGAGACAATCTCAGGCTGTTATCAAAGCAAATTATCCATAATTATATAGCACGCTGAACATTCTTTCTGTTCCATGTAGGATCTCAGTCCCTGCTTGTTAAAGGGGGAAATGGCATGTGAAAAGTAAAGAATATTCTTCTGTGTTTCCATATAAATAGGCGATACACAAAGCTTTACTCATCTTTGAAGAATTTTAGGTCATCCAGCTAAACAGAAATGAATATCACCTTTGTCCAGCACTAGGGGGTTCATTCCTGTGTTTACCTGCACACTTAACAACAGCTTCAGAATTTCTATACAAGGAATGGAAAGGAAAAAAAATTCAGCAAAGGTGCACTGAAATCCTGAAAGAGAAGGGCTACAGTAAACAACACAATGGTAAGTGCTGGGTTTCATCATTATTGATCAAAAATAAAGACTACTGCAGAGCGCTGGGCAAGGGAGGTACCTGCGAGTGCAGACAGTTTAACTCATTGTCTTGTAGACAGTAATTAGGGAAAGCAGAACCTGCAATCTTTGCATAAAGGGGTAATAACTCTAGTTTTGTTGAGGAAAAAACAATCTTCTCTAAATGAGCCATGCAAGAATTGTACAAAACTTTTCTGCAATTTCATTGCTTTTTCTATTATGAATACATTGCTGTTTCTTTCTCCTTTTCCTTTTTCAAACAATTTTTTCTCTTACGTCCTCCGACAGTCGCCGCCTCTTCATATTCGTCACATATGGGGTATTAGACTTTGCTCCGAAGGAGTAGCTAGGCAACAGAATATGTTAACAATAAAGCTTTAACATATCCCACCCTCAAGGGGTGGTCCCCTCAGTCAATACCCTCCTACTTCCTGCAACCATATCTCAGTTTTAATGTCTAGCTTGTCAGGAGTGGCTGGCTCTCTCTGTGCTGGGACTTTTTGTCCCAGACTCTTTCTTCTTTTTGATATTTTGTTTGAGTTTTCTCTCTACCTTTACTTAGCTGTTATTTTTGTCAGCATTAGTTAGTTCTTCGGACGAAGAGGATCATGCGGACTGGGTCTCGGGCTGATCCCCCTGGTCGCAGGTCGTGGGTCAGTGGCTTCCCAGTCTGCCATCGAGCGTTCAGCCAGGTAACGCTCCTGGCACGGTGAACGACCCATCCCTGTTCGGTGCAGGGATGATTGGTGAGGTGGCTACCTCACCGGACGCTGTGCGGTTTCTGAACCGCCATTGTGTGCGTCTTGAATTGCGACTCTCCCTGCCTCATGTGCAGCGGCTTGTTCGCCTGTGCGGGTTCCCCACGCCATGTGAGGTAAGTGTATCTATGTGGGGACCTGTCTGTCTGGGGGGGGTCTCAGTCTGGGACTGTGTAACCTGCCTTTAATCACACTGCTTGTCTCCCTATCTCTCGGCTGCATGCTGTGGGCTGCAAGGGGGGGGGAGCTGTATGACACTGAGTATGTCAGGCTGGGCAGTGTGAGGAGCTGTGTGCTGTGGGGCATGTTTTTAATGGCATGTTGGGGCATATACAGCGATCGCTGCGGCGATCTAACATGTATCCATATAATGGGATAATATTGTGTGTGATTTTATGCACTGTGGAGCGGCGATTTCGGCGCCAAACGACGCCATTTTACCGGCGCCCGCTCCGGCCGCATGGTTTACATGCACGGCGGCCATTTTCTTGTAGCCTCCATAGGCTTACATAGAGCGCCCTGGCAGCATCATTTCCTCTCTCCTGGAAGCACCGATCGAGGCAGCAGCAGCAGCGGAGTCTCCTCAGGTTTTATCCTTCTATTCCTGTGTTCCATTGCCTGTATTCAGTCTGTATATTCCCTGTGGGGGTCTCATTGTGCCTGAGTGTGGTGCGGTGGGCTGCGCTTGCCGCGCTTGCTGTAAGGGGGCAGTTAACCCTTGGTTGTCTGGCATACAGGGGCAATGGATTCTCAGGAGGGCAAGTTTCCCACAGTATTGGTGGAAAGCCAGGGGACCGCTGTTTCCCCCCCAGGGGGGGATTTAGCCACTATTGTGGCTGGCCTTGCTGCACAGGTGCAAATGCTGGTGGCTGCTCAATCTACTAAACGGCCCAGAGTTGCTCTGTCCTCTGATTCTGAGGGTGAAGGTGATGGGGCTGTTCTGGCGGGGACCCCCCTATAGGGGTCCCGCTCCTCTCTTGATCTAGTGGGGTCTGAGGTAGAGGCTGAAGTTGAGGGGGTTGATAATTCTCCCCCTGGCTCGCCTGAAGAGCTTGCAATCATGGATGAGTTGATTGCTTCCATTAAGCAGACGCTACGTTTGCAGGACGAGGTGTGTCCCCCAGCTGCCTTGGCGGCTTATGGGACGCAGAGAAAACGCAGGACGCCGCAGGTTTTTCCCTGCAATGCTGATTTTCAGCGCGCTGTTAAGGACCAATGGCGCGATTTGCGCAAGCCTTTTGCGGTACCAAGTAAATTTAAGCTGCGTTATCCTTTCTCGCCTGCCACTGATGAACGGTGGTGTGTGCCTCCGCCAGTGGATCATGCTATTGCGGTTTTGAACAAAGCCACTGCGATCCCTGCAGAGGGATCCCCTGTTTTCCGTGATGCCACGGATAGGAGACTGGAGTCTCTTGCCCGTCATACTTATTCTGTTACGGGTTCTATGCTTAAGGCTCTGTTTGCTTCTCTCATGGCGGCCCAGGCGATCGCAAGTTGGACGCAGATGCTTAGGCGCGTCCTAGTGGCCGATTCGGCCTCGGCGGCGACCCTGGATATGGTGGATCAGATCCACCAGGGTGTCATGTATCTGTGTGATGCGGACCTGGACCTGATTCCGTTGGCCGCGCGTGTGCACAGCGTGGCGGTGTTGTCTCGCCGCCTGGTTTGGTTAAAATGTTGGTCGGTGGACCAATCTTCACGTAAAACCTTAGCCAATCTGCCTTATGATGGGTCTCGCCTTTTTGGGGAGTCCCTGGATGTGTTGATTAAGGGGATTACCGGGGGTAAGAGCACTCTCTTGCCCCATTTCCCCAAGGCTAAGGGGGCTTCTGGGAAGAAGCATGCTCATTTTCGGCCCCCTCAGGGGTCCTTTAGTGCCTTTCGGCCGCACTACAAGGGCAAACCGTTCAAGGGCCAGGGCTCTCAGAAGAAACCCTGGTCTGGGAAACAGAAGTCCGGCCAATCCGGACCTGCGGCCCATAACAGTTCGGCCTGAAGGGGCGCCCTCACCCAGTTTTGGGGTGGGGGGACGCTTGCTCGGTTTTCTTCAGCCCTGGTTGGCCCGTGTGCGGGACAGATGGGTTCTGGAAATCGTTCGATCTGGTTACAAGATCGAGTTTCTCTCTCGGCCAGAGAGCAGATTTTTTCCCTCAAATCTACAACTGTCTCCAGAGCGACTGCGGGATCTGCACCTGGCGGTGCGGGACCTGAGGGCTCAGGGAGTGGTGGTTCCGGTGCCTCATCGGGACAGATTTCGGGGGTTTTATTCCAATCTGTTCACCGTGCCCAGAAAGGAGGGCAAGGTTCGTCCAATTCTGGACTTGAAAGCTCTGAACCGCTCTGTGCGGGTTCGCAAGTTCCGCATGGAATCCCTGCGCTCGGTGGTGGCTTTGGGCCTCGCCTCGGCTCCGCGGGTCTTCACCAAGGTGCTTGCACCGGTTCTGGCATTATTGAGAGCCCAGGGCATTTCTGTCCTGGGGTATCTGGACGACATTCTGATTCGGTCTGCGACCAGTCAGGGTCTGGAGAAGGACCTGTCTGTCACGATGCAAACTCTGCAGGAGTTCGGTTGGACGATAAATGTTCCAAAGTCGACACTGAGTCCGTCGGTTCGTCTTCCCTATCTGGGAATGATTCTGGACTCGGTGCAGGCGAAGGTCTTCCTGCCGGAAGACAAACTCAGGACTCTTCAGGAGGAAGTCAGGTCCCTCAGGGACGTTCCGAACTCGTCTCTGCGGACGTGTATGAGATGTCTGGGATTGATGGTCTCGGCTTTCGAGGCGATTCCTTTCGCGCAGTTTCACACGCGGGGTCTCCAGGCGGAGATCTTGTCCAAGTGGGACGGGCGACCTCAATCTCTGGATCTTCAGATCTCGTTGAGTCATCGCACCAGGGAAAACCTTCTGTGGTGGCTCCAGTCCCCGTTGGTGTCCGGGGGCAAGTCGTTTCGTCCGATCTCGTGGACGATAATCACCACGGATGCCAGCCTGTCGGGCTGGGGTGGTGTTCTGGGCGTTCTGTCCGCCCAGGGGACCTGGTCGGAGGGGGAGTCTTCCCTCCCGATCAACATTCTGGAATTGCGTGCGATAAGGCTCTGTCTTCATCGCTGGACGGACCGGCTGCAGGGCTGCCCGGTTCGGGTGCAGACGGACAATGCCACGGCGGTGGCCTACATCAACCACCAAGGGGGCACCAGGAGTGCCCGAGCGGCTCGAGAAGTGGCCGACATTCTGTCTTGGGCCGAGACTCATGTCCCGGCGATAACGGCGGTTCACATTCCGGGAGTGGAGAACTGGCAGGCGGACTATCTGAGTCGCCAGACCCTGGATCAGGGGGAATGGTCTCTCCACCCGGCTGTCTTCCAGATGTTGTGCGCGAAGTGGGGTCTTCCAGATGTGGACCTGTTCGCGTCTCGCCTCAACTACAAGGTGAAGAGGTTCGTGGCAAGGACGCGCGACCCTCGGGCAGACGCGTCGGACGCGTTAGTGGCCCCGTGGCATCAGTACAGGCTGATGTACGCGTTTCCACCGATTCAGTTGCTGTCCCGGTTCCTTCGCAGGTTACACTCGGAACGCAGCACGGTGATTCTTGTGGCACCGGACTGGCCTCGCCGGTCCTGGTACGCAGACCTCGTGAATCTGGCGGTCGACGCCCCCTGGCGTCTGCCTCTTCGGGACGATCTACTGTCTCAAGGACCGATTTACCATCCTGCTTTACAGTCGCTGGCTTTGACGGCCTGGCTGTTGAGACCGAGGTCCTGAAGGAGAAGGGTCTCTCTCCAGAGGTTGTTCATACCTTGATCAACGCGAGGAAGTCTTCCTCGGGAAAGGTTTATTACCGTACTTGGAAGGCCTATTTTGCCTGGTGTGAGTCCAGGGGGTTTTCACCCCGCACGTACTCGGTTTCCCGTGTGCTGTCTTTCCTTCAGACGGGTGTCGATCAGCGTTTGGCGCTGGCTACGATAAAGGGTCAGGTGTCTGCGCTGGCCGTTCTGTTTCAACGTCCCGTGGCTTCCAACTCCTTGGTTGGCACTTTTATTCAGGGTGTGCGGCATCTGGTTCCTCCTAGGAGGGATCCTTTGCCCCCTTGGGACTTGAATCTAGTCCTGTCTGTGTTACAACGTGCTCCTTTTGAACAGATCAGGGAGATCTCGTTGTCTATGTTGTCCAAAAAGGTCGCCTTTTTGGTGGCGATCACTTCGGCTCGCAGAGTGTCGGAACTGGCGGCTTTGTCCTGCAAGTCTCCGTACCTGGTTGTTCATTTGGATAAGGTGGTCTTGCGACCTAATCCTTCTTTTCTGCCGAAACGAGTTTCGGAATTCCATCTTAACGAGGATATTGTTTTGCCTTCGTTGTGCACGAAGCCGAAACATCCAAAGGAGGTGAGATTGCATTCTCTGGATGTTGTTCGGGCGATTAGGGTTTACCTTAAATCGACTGAGTCTTTTCGAAAGACGGACTCCTTGTTTGTTCTTCCAGAGGGTCCTCGGAAGGGCATGGCGGCTTCCGCCTCTACCATTGCCAAATGGATCAGGCAGACCATTGAACAGGCCTATGCCTTGCAGGGGAAGGTTCCCCCTGTGCCTGTGAAGGCGCACTCTACTAGATCTCTGAGTACGTCTTGGGCCTGTCGTCATGGGGCTTCTGTAGCTCAGGTGTGCAAGGCGGCGACTTGGTCGACCGTACACACTTTCACAAAATTCTACAAAGTAGATGTTCAGGCATCGGCGGATGCTTCCTTTGGCCGCAAGGTTCTTAGTGCGGCTGTTCCCTAGGGTCCCTTGTTGGGGACTCCTGGCTGTTGGGGTAAGTTTTGTATCCCCTGGTTTTTTGTCTTTTCCTGGGTTGTTGCTCCTGTTGAGCACTTATTTTTGCTGTTGCCCAGCTGGTTTCCTTCCTTTGGTAAGGTTCCTTTCTTTGATGTGGAGACTGCGTTGCCTTTCGGCGCGGATGCGTTTCCCACCCCTCATGTTTGCACTGCTTTGGGACGTCCCCATATGTGACGAATATGAAGAGGCGGCGACTGTCGGAGGACGTAAGAGAAAACGGAATTTTTGTAAAATCTTACCTGTAAAATTCCTTTCTCTGAGTCCTCCGACAGTCGCCGCCCCCGCCCCTCTTTTGGGGTTTGAATGTATACTCTACTGCTATTCCACTAAAACTGAGATATGGTTGCAGGAAGTAGGAGGGTATTGACTGAGGGGACCACCCCTTGAGGGTGGGATATGTTAAAGCTTTATTGTTAACATATTCTGTTGCCTAGCTACTCCTTCGGAGCAAAGTCTAATACCCCATATGTGACGAATATGAAGAGGCGGCGACTGTCGGAGGACTCAGAGAAAGGAATTTTACAGGTAAGATTTTACAAAAATTCCGTTTTTCATGGGAGGTCTGCCCTCATTATAGACCCCAGTACAATCTCAGTGCTGTAATGAGACTGTAAAAAAAGACAAGCTATATTTAGGAGGACTTAAAAGGTAACTCCACTTTTGTGGGGAAAAGAATACGCTATTAAAGAAAAAAAACAATATAGCGTATACAATTGCTATACTAATCATATTGTAATTGAATGTTATTAAAAGTGACCTTTCCTTTTCAATCTGCAGCTGTTGTAATTTTCTGTAAATGCAATGCAATATGGCAACCTGGAGGTGTTCTGTACACAGAATGTACTGACCACACCCCAGAAACACAATTTCCTGCTTGTATGATTGGCTCACTAATTTTCCCAGAAGTCTGCCTAAGGCTGGCCATACATAATCCATTTTTTGTACAATTTTCTGTTTGATTTACCAAAAACCATATAATATGAGGTCAAAACTAAACAACACTTTCAATTGTATCCAGTTAGGCAGGCCTTTGTACTACATAGTTAAAGGTAAATCTAAAGAAAATTGTACAGAAAATTGTAAGAAAATGGTATAATGTATGGCCAGCCTTAGATACAAGTCAGATATCTGGCATACCCTGCAACAAAAATGCCATTTTTGGTGAGATACTCCCAATAGGAACATGTCTTAAGGGATGCAGGCCCAGCAGCTTTCCTCATGAGAGCCCTGCAGCTGCCACAGCTGATAGATATGTAGCAATATTTCCAGACATTGGGCCTGATGTGGGTCTGCCATGGTCACCGGTAACACCAACAGCACATTTAAACTGATTTCCCTAGTGTGAGATCTGAATCAAAGAACAGTCCGGCATATTTGGTTTGTTTTGTTTATTTTATATAGGGGATGGAAGGGAATGAATGGGATACTCCTCTGGCTCAACTAAGTACAAATTGGGACACTTAAGAGAAAAATGCCTTTCAGCGTTGACTTGACGCCGGCTGGATGCCGACCAACGCTTTCTGGCGCTTGAAATAACTGACTTGCTTGTACTGTACTGAAGACTGACTTCTGACACTCTGGTTAACTCAAAAGTCCTTGACACTGCTCCCTCCAGTCCCTCCTGACGGAGTTAGCCCTTTGTATCACTGCTGCAACTCTAAACACTGTAGACTGCACACTGCACACTTCCACTGTACACTGAATACTTCAGGGCCCAACCACTGGCACCCCCTTTACTCCTCAGGGTCAACACTGGCACCCCCTTTTACTCTTCCTGCACCGGCTAGCTAGCTCCCGGATCCCTCTGACCTTCTCCGGAGTGGTCCCCTCTCACTGGGCATACACCCAGGGGCAGTTTGCAGTACTCAGGACTGGGAATGCTTTCCTGAAACTCGACCCCTCTCAGCTCCGCTGGTCCTCAGCACACCAGATCCTCTCTGCAGCTCAGCTCACTCCGTCCCCTCAGGCAAGCCACCTGGGACACCCGATTTCTCTTGACAGGAGGAGAGACAGCCGTACTCTCCCTCCTGGGACTCTGCTTCCCACCAAAGACGCTGCGTCATGTGCTCCCCTCAAACATATACCCTCTCCCAGAATGCTGTGTGGCAAAATCTGTCTTTCTGGGGTAGATACAAGCCTGGGTGTGCCATTGGCCGGGGTTCCTCCACTGCCCAATGAGAGCCCTCATTGAGCACAGTGGGGAGACTCCCCAGTCTCAACAGGCACACCTGGGAACCATGGCAACCTAGCTGAAAATCATGGCCCTGCTGATAAGCAGACAAGGCCTACTACACTTTACCTAGCCCCTACCTTGTAGGGTACTACAGATAATTATGAAACCACTCCCATTTGACCCACTCAGCACAGAGGAACAAACAATGATTTTTTCAGAATAACAAAAGGTAGGAATTTGCAACAAAGTATGTTAAAACCCTTGTACTGTACAGAGATCACCCAGAAGGGAATGTTTTTTCTCAACAAAAGTGGAGTTACGCTTTAAATGAATCAAAAATCACTTCTTAAAACGAGTGTAAAGTATAATAGAAGGTTTATGAAACAAAAAGCCTCTGCATGTCTACCTTCATCACAATTCCAAAAAATAAAGTGTTTATTCTTTATTTTAAGATAGCGAGGGCAGTTGTGCAAACTCTCTGTTGTAGAGTCACACTGCATTCAGCTTCAAGCTAATTGGCCAATATCAGTGTATTGTACTGAAAACATGTTTCCAATGAAATAGGAGAAAGAAAAGTATAACCAGGCAGATTATGATGAGGATGAATACCAGAAGCCAAAAAGCCATCTACTGAAACTGTAGAGCCTCCTTGAAAAAGAAAATATTTTATTTATATTAAATTGATAAAAGCTGCAACGTCTGCAGCTGAGCAGCTCACAAAAAAACAAAAAAAAAAAAACTTCTATTGCAGGAGGTGCTATTTGACGCATTCTAACGGCGGCCATCAAGAAGCAACTACATTTTTAGAGGAAGAAACTTGAAAAGAGTTTCAACTCTAGTGCAGGTATGATAATTTGCCTTTTTTAGAGTCATGGGTTGACCCTTAGGAACATATAAATTACAGAATGATAATTGACCAGAACACAACAGAAAGCCTATTGATCTCATTTTTTGTACACAAAGGATCTTTAGTGAAGAAAGGATATTTTTCTTCTTTCTTTCTCTCTTTTTTTTTTTTGGGGGGGGGGGGGGGTTATTTTTGCACACCAAGTTTGCACCTGTAAATCTTTTCCTTCATCTTCTTTGTGTTAGTAGATGTGTATATTATTCCATTACAGACCAGTGTTGCAAATGGTTTGTTGTAATAGTACACTCTAGTCAAAAAAACTGAAAATGAAGCCTTGATATATCTACAGGAAGCACAGCCTTTATTCCCCAGTGTAGGATAATGGGTGCAGTTGTGCAATCTTTATGTTATAGAACCACATTGCATAAAGCTTCAGGCTAATTGACCAACTTTAGTGTAATGTATTGTAAACATGGATTGCAGGAGGTGCAATATGACACATACTACAGTGCAGATGTATGACAAAAGTAGTGAGCTAATTACACAAATAGGGAATTAAGTTTTCTCTACTCTAGGCTGCCATATTTCAAAGTATTTGTTGACATTTCTAAGAAAATGTCTGTTTATGCAAATTAAAATAAAATACTTTTATGTATGGCAAATATGTATATATATATATATATATATATATATATATATATATATATATATATATATATATATATATATATGTATATATATGTACAGTATCTCACAAAAGTGATTACACCCCTCACATTTTTTAAAAAAAAATGTTAAATATCTTTTCTTGTGACAACACTGAAGAAATGACACTTTGCTACAATGTAAAGTAGTGAATGTACAGTTTGTTTTAGAGTCGGTTCACACTAAGGTGACACGACTCTGCATGACTTCGGGGGCGACTTGTGCATTACCATGCACCACGACTTCGGAACGACTTGCATGGACTTCACATAATGGAAGTCTATGAAAGTCGCTCCGAGGTCGCCCCGAAGTAGTACAGGACCCTTTTTCTAAGTTGGAGCGACTTGTGTCGCTCCTATTAGAACGGGTCCTAAAGCGGTCAATGGACCGCGAGGGAGCGCGACTTGTCAGGCTGACAAGTCGCCTGACAAGTCGCGGCAGTGTGGACCGGCTCTTACGGTGTAAATTTGCTGTCACCTCAAAATAACTCAACACACAGCCATTAATGTCTAAACCGCTGGCAACAAAAGTGAGTACACCCCTAAGTTAAAATGTCCAAATTGGGCCCAAAGTGTCAATATATTTTGTGGTCACCATTCTTTTCCAGCACTGCCTTAACCATCTTGGGCACAGAGTTCACCAGAGCTTCTCAGGTTGCCACTGGAGTCCTCTTCCACTCCTTCCACTCCTCCATGAGGACATCAAGGAGCTGGTGGATGTTAAAGACTTTGTGCTCCTCCACTCTCCATTTGAGGATGCGCATGCGCAGAGATTTTCCAAACGCAATTTTTTGGGGAAAAAAACACTTTTTTTAAATTTAATGCACAAATACACTATATGCCCAATTATTTGGTACAATATAAAATATGATCTTATTCCGAGTACATAGATACCAAATATGACATTTTTTAAAAGTGAGCACGCCCGTGCAGCAGCAACAAACTACGTACATTTTTAAAAGCCTTTAAAAGCCTTTACAGGTTACCAATTTAGATTTACAGAGGAGGTCTACTGCAAGAATTACTGCCTTTGATCTGACGTTCGCAGCGATACCTCACATGCATTCTGCAATTGCTGTTTACATATGACACCAGACCAATTATTGTGTACGCCACAGGGGGACAGAAGTGCTTGAATTTTTTTTTTAAATATTATTATTATTTATTTTGCTTTTTTATTTTATTTTTACACCTTACCTTTCAGTTTTTTTTTATCATTTTTATTATTTATCACTGGGAATTTAAATATAACCTATATAGCAATAAGTAGTGACGGGTACTCTTTTTTATAAAAAATTGGGGTCTATTAGACGCTAGATCTCTCCTCTTCTCTTAAAGAATCTGACCACATCAAGATCGGTGTGATAAGATGCTTTCCCAATTTCCCAATGGTGCTATTTATATCCGGTGAAACTGAAGTCATGTAAGCTTCCGGTATCTAGGCCATAGAGATGAATGGAGCCATTCTGGTCTCCAATCAGCTCTATGGTCAGCTAACAGAACTACCGGCTGCAGTCTTGGGTTATCCGGTGGGGCAGGAGAGCCCCAGAAACCCGTGGAAGGCGGCAGGAGGGGGAGGGGGAGTGCACTCCCACTGCTTGTAAAAGCAATCTAGCGGCTAATTATCCACTAGGATTGCTTTTACATGAAATCTGACTGTAAAAATCAATACCAAGATAATGCTTAAATCTGAAGGCATCATTCTGGTATGACCACTCAAAGTCCAGCGACATACCAGTACGTTGCTGATCCTTGTTGGGCATATATTTTAAGGTTCTTTTTTTTTCATGCAGCCTGTGGGCTGAACGAAAAAAGAGAACCTAACAGATTCCTCCATTCACGTTGATTGATGTGGATGAAGAAATCACTGTCAGAAAGTGTGTTGTATGCCCACCATTAGACCTCCCAGCATCCACCCACTTCTAATGATTTGATTCAGCCCAATCTAGCAGATTCCTCCATTTGCATCGATCGACGTGGGTGAAGATATCTCTGCCAAGAAAAGTGTTAAAAAATATATGGCAAAGCATAGGGGAGAGCCGCCCTCTGTGCCCACCCCATCCCCTATGCTTCGCCATATATGCTCTTTTTTTTTTAACTGCGGTGGTGAAATCACCTTCTACAGCGCTGCAATCATTGATTTATGTATATGCTGAGAGCAAATCCTGTTGCTGTCAGAATAAACAAATCAGTGCTGCAGCTGATGGGCATACCTGCAAAGCAAATAATGGTTAACAATAAAACACAGCAACAATAAAACATTATATTATAATAGCATACAGTACAGTAGAATGGTCCTATCTGCAAAGCAAACTATGGTTAACAATGAAAACCAGTAACAATAAAACATTACAGTATAGCAGTATATTATAAAGTACAGTAAAAGAGTAAGAACAGAAAATTAACTCAATAAAACGACAACTGTTTTTGGCTTTTTATTTTTTTTTTTAATTCTTTTAATTCTTTTTTTCTTTTGTAACTTTTTTTGTAACTGTTAAAAAAACTTTAAACATTTCAGGCTAGGGTCTCTCAAAATGCGATAGCCATCTAACATCTTTCGAGACCCTGTGTGAAAGTGTGCCCTAGACTGTGCCGTGCTGTACCCTATATTAATACTCTACTAGTGTGTGGTAGAGGCGGAAACAGTCACTGATGCAGAGACCAGGTTGGCCAGGATAGGAGGGACAAAAATAGCGGGTGTCACGCCTAAATCCGCGTTTTCTACAGACACAACATCTTCTTTGGGTGCTCTTTGGGTAGGGGTACTAGAGAGGACATCCAGAAAATGCCTCTCATGCAGCTGGCTCACTGCATCTGGATTGTGAATTTGGGCCACAGCACCTTCTGGATACAGGAAGGCTGTGATGATCTCTTGCTGGAATTTTAGGAAGGATCTACTTCTTCTGATGCTTTGTATAGCACATAAGCGTTCTGCAGAGCCAATTTGAATAAGTATACAGACACTTTCTTGTACCAGCATCTGGCCATATGGGCAATTAAGTACGGCACCATCATCTGGTCATTGAAGTCCACCCATCCCATGTTAAGGTTGTACTCATGGACACAGAGGGGCATCTTAACAACACCTGTCGCTGTTGCAATTTGGACTGTCGTATATGCGTGAATAGAGGACAGAATGAAGACATTCCGGGTGTCCCTCCACTTCACTGCAAGCAATTTATTAAACTTCAAGCAGGCTCTCTCCCCCGTCTAAGTTGGGAATCTATAACCTGTTTGGGAAAGCCCCGGCGATTAGGTCGCACGATGCCACATGCGCCAATTCCAGAATCAAAAAGGTGACAAAAAAAGGACATGCTTGTGTAATAATTGTCCACATATAAATGGTACCCCTTTCCGAATAAGGGTGACACCAAGTCCCAAACAATCTCTCCTCTGCTCCCCATGTAGTTTGGGCAGTTGGGTCCACATTGCTCACTTTTCCCTCATAAATCCGGAAACTACATGTATAGCCTGTTGCCCTGTGTCAGGGTGCCAGGAAACCAGACCAAATGGGGATGCAAGTAAAAGAAAGCAATTTATTGGAGAAAACTGCAATAAACGCACAGCAAGAGTGGGTAAGTGAGAGCAGGACAAGCCTGGGTCAAGTCAAGAAGCAAGTAGTCATCCAACCAGGGTCAAGTCCAGAAGTGGGTAATTTACCGATGCGGGGTCGTCTGCCGATGTGGGGTCGTCTGCCGATGAAGGGTCGAGAGGCAGGAGAGCTGTCAGCAAAGCGAGGTCATACACGAAGAACAGAAGACTGCTAGCAGAGATGCACCTTGGAGCACAAACGCAAGGGCAAGAACTCCAACCCATCAGGTGATAGATATAGTCAGGTGTACAGCATCATCACTGTGCAACACCCAAGCAGCAGGCAAGTGATGATGCAATCAGAGTTTATAAGAGACAGCAGTCTGCACATGTCCAAAATGGCTGCCAACAGGAGGGCACGGTAAGACCTTGACACCCTGTCATAGAGCTTATACATCTTGACCGCTTGCTGGAAAGAAACTGTTTGAAAGCAAGGCGGACAGAAAATTTAATCAGGGACTCATCAACGCAAACAGCTTGTTGAGGTGTTTACAAGACTGCAAACTTTTTTGGTTGAAGTGATTTACGAGGGGGCCGAATTTTGTGGAAATATGCCGAATATCAAGGGTCACCCCGAGGATGACAGAGTTAATTGAAAGTGAAGTGCATGAACCACAAGATTTGCTCAAATCTTGTTCTGGCCATGGCAGCAGAGAACATGGGCAATGGCATATGATTAACTGGGTCAATGGACCAATATGACTGCAACTCAATCTTTTTAGTAATGTCTATGAGGAGGGATAAGCCCAGAAAGGTTTTAAATTCAGAAACAGTGACACAGTTCCATGCAAATTCTCTGGCAGGCGTCAAATTTGGATTAGCGGTGATGAATTGATCACCATATAAATTGCTTTGGTCCACAATAGATCTGTGCAGATCTTCCGTGAAAAATAGCTCAAAAAACCAAGGGGAGTAAAACCTGTTTTCACCTGAATTCCAGGTTGGCCAGTGAATGGGGGAAGCACGGCACTGCAGAAGTGGTGGGGTCCCAATCAGGATATGCAAGTGCATCAGGAAGGACACTATGGGTTCTACAGGCCTGTCTTCAAATTATTGGTGACTGCAGGACATTACTTGTGCTAACCCCAGCTTGAACTGCACTTATGGGACTCGCCACATCACCAAGTGATACTGCAGTGCTGGTTTGACTATGACTAGGATGTACTAGGCCGCTGGTGCTTGCCAGTTCACCAGAAGGTTGAGCAGCACTAGTACCAACACTCTGCTGCATACGAGAACCCTGCGACTGTTGCACCTCAGCAACAGAAGAACGGGGTCGGGTATGCCTGACCTTAGCAGGGACCACTACTCTGTCATCAGAGCTATCTGTCAGGGTGCTGCTGCTCTCTAAAGGTTCGAATACTGAGCCTGATTCTGACAGTGAGGCTTCCCTGTCGCTCTCTTCTGTCCTGCTCAGCATCATGTAGGCCTCTTCATTAGTGTACCTCTGTTTGGACATTTTGGCCAATACATTTTTAGGTACCTAGTGTGACTCACAGATAAAAAAGCACCTGGTTAGCAACAACTGTTTGAAACGTTCCAAAAAAATTTAACTGCTAGTGCTAGCAGAGTTTAGGCCTGACTCTGCTGACGCTGCGGTTTAGTGTGCTGTGTATTGGAAGTGACAGTTATTTGCTGATACTGCACTTATTGGGGGATGGGCAGAGGGGCTAAAGGCAGGTGCTGGCAGGTTTCAGGGTTGATCCTGCTAACGCTGCATTTTGGGAACACTATACTAAACTATTGATGACGCTAGTATAGTTCTGATCTGATCAAAGATATTTATCCGTTCAAACACTGTACTAGTAATGGAGGTGTTTAGTTTGTGTGTCACTGACAATCAAAGGGTTAAAATGTATTACTAAATATGCGGCGGGCAATCTGACGCTGTCCTGGATTGACACTAATGTTAATGCTAACTGATGTCACCTGTGACACTCATACAGTGATTAGAAAAAAGATCTGTACACTATAATAGTGACACTGAAAGTAAATAGTGACACTAAAGTAAATTATCTGTATACTGTATATAGTGACACTGTGATAGGGAGGGAAAGAGTTAACGGGGGGGAGGGTGATCAGGGGGTTAAATATGTGCCTATGTGTACTTGTGTCAGTGTAGTGCTTGTGTACTCACTTTCTGATGCTTTCTTCTCTCACGCTGGAACCAAAAAGGGCTCCAGAAGAGGAGATTGCATCATTTCCTGTGCCTGTGTTTACATTACACAGGTACAGGACACTATGCAATTGGTCAGAACTGATCACCAGGTCCAGGCCAAAAATAATTGGCCTGAACCTGTAGACCGATCGGTTCTGAACCAAATCAGCACATTGCAGAAACGGTGCGTGTGCGCGTGCACCCCCGCTTGACCGACATACAGTTACATTTTTCGTGCAGCCGAGCCACCTTGCCACAGTAAAACTTCAGAGGGTGGTCGGCAACTGGTTAAGTTTGTTTTTTTATCTAATTGGGGGCACTCTGATATTGGTTTGCCTACTTCAAACCACATTTTTATTTTAGCTTATACTCCGATGCTGTGTACTTTAAGTTGGAAGAAGGGGAAGCCCAAAATTGTTATCTTTACATAAAAAAACTTAAATTAAAAAAATGTAAGATCTTGTCTCTGGCAGAAAAATACCAGGATTAACAAGATCGCTAAAAAGACTACTCCTATGGCTTTTCTACTTTGCTGGCCAAAATTCAACAGAATCTTGCTCACTAGTGAGTTTCTGTCAGCGAAAGGATCACTAATGGGACATGGGTTTGCAACGCAATTCCAGACAAGAATAAAACGAATCAGCTAACTATTATTGCATTGCAGCATACTTCTGTTGGGCTAAAATAAGACGGTTTACTCAATTAACCTAAGGGTAAAACTGAAACCAATACAATTTTATTTTTATTAAAATTAGTGGGGAATGTGTGAAATCCCAGTCAATATTTTCGGCATTTCTTACTGACTCTAAAGATTTCTCTTTATGTTCTAACTGGTAGACCCAAAAATGGGTGAGAGGAAATCTCTCCAAAGTGAGTAAAATCCTATCACCAGAAACTTTTTGAAGATTTTTTATTCTTTCCCTGTTATGGTGCCAGTTTACCAGCACAAATAGAATGAGTGAGTCTCCCCAATGAGGACACAAAGAGCAGTCAAATCCTTACAATGTATCCAGTCCGTAATTACTCTATCTGTATCTAAAAGATTGCCTTCAGAAATTAAGTACTGAGCAGGTAGGCTGTGCCTACCTTAGGTTTATCAAGGCTTCATTTTACATTTTTGCTAGAGTACCTTTACAACAGCCTTCTGCGGCACTGTTTCTGTAATGGAATGGGATACCCATCTCATGACCCAAAGATAAAGGAAAGTCATTACAGGTTCATACCACAAACTTGGTGGGCGAAAAATACCCATCCAAAAAAAAAGGTAGAGAATAAAATATATCTTCATCACTGAAGATCCTTTGTACAGAAAATGAGACCAATAGGCTATTTGTTGTATCCTGGTCAATTATCGTTCTGTAATTTCTATGTTTCTAAGGGTCAGCAAGCACTAAATGCAGCCCATGACTTGAAATCTCAATAAAGTCATATTATTAAACCTGCATGATGATTAAAACCCTTTTCAAGTGTCTTTCTCTAAATACTTAGCTTTCTCTATATTTCTGCTGTTACATGAACCCTCCTTGTGTCAGCTACAGCCAGATTGTTTTGGTGTAAAGCAGTATTTCAAGGTATACGAGGTCATGCCCATATCAAGGCTCTGTAAACCTGTCTGTGTAAATCTCAGTAGTTTAGGGTAGATTGTAAGCCTCAAGGTCAAGCAGTCAAAGCATGGTGTGGATATTTACACAATGAGAGTACTGTCCCTGTGCTGTGTAAGTGAACACATTGATAAGGACATCTTATAGATATCAGGATGATCTAGTACAATTCACCCACATGCAGCTCTGACATGATATAGAATACCATACAGAAAAGAATTGTATTATTGTTGGCTGGACAGAAAAACGAAGGATTACAATTCCAACAACTTATTCCTGTTATCACCAGTCTCTGGAATGAGTTCTGTGTGGGGCTACACTATACTGCATAATTCATTACAAGATAGCGCTAATCCCTTTCCTTCTGCATTCCACTAGGAAAAATAATGCCCCCTCTATAAATCATTATATAACATCATATTAAACCTTATCGGGTAATATAAGAAATTCCATTATCATTGCTACCCTGCTGCTATTAAGCATTTGATTTATCAGAGCACACAGGACTGTGTTTACCAGCATGCCAACAGAAAGTGATAGTTACAGGCAGCTACAGCCCTACTAACAGATTATTTTATACAGTCTATTAAATCAAGATTAACTATGATATATATATATATATATATATATATATATATATATATATATATATATATATATATATATATATGTGTGTATGAAGCATACTAAAAGGAATAGAGTATTTGTTTATTTGTTATCAGTTCTGCGGAATTTTTGTGCTTAACCACTTGCCGACCGCCGCACGACTATTTACTGCGGCGGTCAGCCCCTCACAGGCAAAGCGACGTAGTACTACGTCACTCGCGATCATCGGGTGGAGAGGGAGAAAAGCAGGCTAATGTAAACAAGCCGCCTGTCATTCTCCCCTGTGTAGAAACAATGATCATACGGTTCTACTATGTAGGACCATTGATCACTGTTCCTACACCTCAAGCCACAGCCAATCACAGTTAGAATCACGCCCCTAGGGACACACATAACCCCTCCCTCTCAAAAAAGTTAACCCCTTCACTGCCAGTGTAATTTTACAGTAACAGTGCATATTTATAGCACTGATTACTGTAGTAATGTCACTGGTAACCCCAAAAGTATCAAAAATGTCAGTCAAGGGTCCGCAATGTCGCAGTACCGCAAAAATAATCGCAGATCGTCGCCATTACGCGTTAAAAAAAAACAACAAAAATGACAAAAATCTTTCCCTTTGTTAGTAAACGCGATAACTTTTGCGCAAACCAATCAAAATACGCTTTTTGCAATTTTTTTTACCAAACAGCATAGCGTAGCATAAAACAAATTGGCCGAAAATGTTAAAAAATTTAGATTTTTACATTTTTTTGGGGGGAATTTCATATAAAAAAATGTGAAAAATATTGTTATTTTTGAAAAATTGACACTCTTTTTTTGTTTATAGTGCATGATCAAAAAATCGGACAGGTGATCAAATACCACCAAAAGAAAGCTCTGTTTGTGGGAAAAAAAGGACGTCAAATTCGTTTAGGTACAGCGTCGCATGACCGCACAATTGCCCGTTAAAATCATGCAGTGCCGAATTGCAAAATAGGCCCTGGTCAGGAAGGGGGTAAAATCTTCCGGGGCTTAAGTGGTTAAAATCTTTAGTTGCATCTTATTGATTGAACAGCGACTTAGGGAACTGAGTGAGGCGAGTCTTCAGTTTTAAAACGTTGATAAAAACATTTGACAATGGACAGTATTCAGTCTCTGTGCTGACAAATATAACTGTGTCCAAATCATATGTAAGACACGTTTTAATAAGACCTGGATTTCCCATCCAATGAGGATTGTGTGTATGGTGACAAATGTGTGAGCAAATGTGGGTGGCGAATGTGTTTAACAGTATAAATGTGAGGTGAATGATGCAACACACATTTAATAGCAAAAAATCAGGTTTATACTGTATCTCTAGGACTTTTTTTCTACTTTTCTTCTTTTTTTTTTTTTATTTGGATACAGTAGAGCATTACTAAGACACCTGCGATCTGAGTTCCATTAGAGAGATCTCCCTTCACTTCCTATCCTGAAGAAACAACAGGAAGTGGGAGGAAATCTCTCCAAACTGAGGGGAATCCTGTTTTTGGCAGTTGTCACCAGGGCATTTTTACCCTTGGATGATTTATAATTTATTTTTTTATTCTGGTACTAACCAATGAATCTCAATGGGGTTTTAACCCTTTAACCTTTTCCTTTAACATTGATTTTATGAAAAAGTGAAACAATCATTCTGACATTTCCTTTGGTGATAAGTTTCTTCTCACCATTTGCAGGGCCAATTTAGATAACATGTTAGTAGAGCATATAGTAATGCATCAAGCACATTCAAGCCTCAGCGCTCATTTTGATGGTTAAGGTATTCCTAGCGATGCTGCTCTTCTTTAGCGGGGAAGCTCCAAAACACTATAAAGAAAAAAGAAGGGCACAAACGCCTTCAACACCAATGAAAATGTATTGAAATCGCCAAACTCATACTCACAAACATGAAAAGATAAAATGCACATTGAACACAAATCTCCAGTGACAGGGATATCACAGCTCTACGGTTGGAAAGCTGACACGTTTCAGTATACACGCTCCCTTCCTCAGAGCTGATCCAACAAATGGCACTTTTCCACTGCAAGTAACGTCTCGGCTCCACTCGGCCCTGCTTGGCCCTGCTTGGCTCTGTTTGGCTTTCCACTGCGTGGTACTGCATGGTACGGTGTTGGAACGGTTCGGTACGGTTTGGTACGGTTTGCTTTTCCACTAAAGTAAAGTGGGTGGGATAACAACGATTCTCTGACCAATCAGTGGCTAGTAGTGACAAACAGTCAAGGCTGCATGCAAAGGATTGTGGGATATGGTACTGGTACGGCCCTCTTGGAACCACAACTGAGGTGGTACTGTTTAAGGGAGCCTTACCGTTTCATGTAGTGGAAAAGTGCCGCCGTACCGAACTGTTCCAACACCGTACCATGCGGTACCATGCAGTGGAAAAGCGCAAAAGCGAGCCAAACCGTTTGGTTCCATGCAGTGGAAAAGCGCCTTAAGTGAGGCCACAAATTAAATAAGTTACAAATCCTGGATCCCTCCCCTCCAACAGCTGCACTGGGTGGGACCATACAAATTCAAAATCATGGGAGACTGATTAGCAACCACCCACAGATAGAGCTCTGTCCATCATACCACCTGATAATAGATCTAAAATAACACGCGCATTATCCACAAGAAATGTTCTGTGTATTAGCACTTGGGTATACTATAGCATACCTTGAGACTTCTTTTAGGTATTTTGTTTTTTTCATGTGCTGCTCACTTCCTCAATCCATGAGATGTAATGAATATCTATTAGGTTGTGGTAATGCATGATCCATTGTATGTTGCATTGCCATGCATTTAGCAAGGAGCCCTGATACACAGCTACAGTGGAAAGAAAAACATGCTTCAGTCGACCACAGAACAAATGTCACGCGTTGTGGTGTTCAACATTAAAAAGGGGTCAGGATCTTTTTGTGCATTAAGGTGTCAGACAATTTAAAATGCAGCATGCCAAGGAAATGATAAAGTGCTGTGTTCATGCACGTGAATTAATGCAATGCACAGTTTGAATGGGCCTACAGTGAATCAGCCTTTTTGAGTTATTGACACTGAAGTAGTATGCCCCACATCCAATCATTGTCAAAAACTTGCTGCTGTCAGACTTATCCACCTTACCAACCTCCCAATGCCCACTGTTTATCCATCCACCAGCTTCTGCTCACCCAACAAATAAATCCACAACTCTGCCCCAAGCAACATCACAAACCTCATCTCAAAATATCACCCAAACCATCCTCTCTGCTCCTCCCAAGACCTCCTTCTCTCCATCATCACCTCTTCCCTCTGAAGGAGTCCCGTATAGGATGTAGCACATATGGTAGAGCTACGCCAATGTCGTCATCATGCTACTAGGATGGCGTGCACTGTGAGTTACCATTGCAGAGTGATTTACACTCACAGTACTATGTAGAATATTTTTTTTTTCTCTTTGGAATATCGGTGGATCAATGTTTTATTTATTACGCTTTATGTGAGTACTTTTTATCTGTGGGGAGGCTGGTAATCAATATTACAGTGAACACTATGGCATTCTCTCTGTCTTTTTGAGCTGGTCTATGCATGTGAAGGAGCTGAAGTCCTTAGACAGACTGTAAAGGTAACATTTAAAAAAAAAAAGAGCAGTTGCGACCCTCCTCTTCTCCGGTCCTCTGCTGGCTCTCCTGGCCCCTTCTCTCTGTCCAGTGCCCCCACAGGAAGCCGCTTCCCATGGGGGCACTTGTGCATGCTTGCTCCTGAGCCCCTCTGCTGTGTCCATTGACACAGAGAACGTGATTCGGGCCTGCCTCTGCTTCCTCATCGTTTGATTGATAGTGGCTTCTGGTGCCCCAGAAAAGACAGTGAGAGAAGAGCTGAAGATGTGCACAGCACTGGATCCATTGAGGGCTCAAGTAAGTAGAAAGGGGGGTTGAGGGGGGATACTGATGCCTAAACATTTTTTACCTTAATACAAGGAATGCATTAAGGTAAAAATTGTTTGGGCTTTAGAGTAACTTTAACTGTTGTGTACCCATCTAGCACCTATGAGCTCCTTATAAGTGACGGGATCTATAGAAAAAGGTGAGCATATTCAGAGCACTGGGTGGAGAATAGATGTGGTCATTTTCTGTGGCTACAGTGAACACTTAGATTTTTTTCCTAATTTTTTCTGAGTTACACATATGAATCAGAGCTGTAAATTCCAATTTCTGTTGCCATCTTGTTAAGCACTGTCAGAGTTCCTATAATGTAAGAGGTCTTTTGTTAGGGTGAGCAGGATTGGAGCACGGGGTGTAAGAGTCCACACAGTGGAAGATTGTTATATTGAGAGTGGCTTTTCCTTTTTTATTAACATGGATTATATCTATCGTGTGTAGTCCTGTTATTCTTCTACTTTCTTTCAAAGTTTTATGGTCATTTTGGGACTGTTCACGGACACTGAATGTCATTTTAAATTATTAGCTTTATATTTGTGTTACCTTTATTATCATATCACTGTTTATGCGTGGTTTAATTAATTTATATTTTATTAGTATTAGTGGTTACACATACATAGTTATTTATGGTTCTTGAATTTTGATTAGTACTGAACTTTTTGTTAATTTTATACCTCTTCCCATGGTCACCTTCAGGACTCCTCCAGAGCCATTTCCCATCCCTTGGAATTCCCTACTCCAATTCTATCTTCAGCTCTGTCCACCTTTAACCACCTAAGGACTGGAAGGTTTTATTCCGTTAATGACCAGACCATTTTTTGCGATATGGCACTGCCTTACTTTAACTGAAAATTACTAGGTCGTGCAACGCTGTACCCAAAATAATTGATGTCCTTTTTTGTGCTATAAACAAAAAAAGAGTGACAATTCTGGGAAAAAAAACAACAAAAAAACAATATTTTTTACCTTCTGCTATAAAACATTCCCAATGAAAAAAGTTAAAAATCAAATTTTTTCATCATTTTAGGCCAATATGTATTCTGCTACATATTTTTGGTAAAAAAAATCCCAATAAGTGTATTTTGATTGGTTTGCGCAAAAGTTATTGCGTCTACAAACTAGGGAAAAGATTTATATCATTTTTATTTTCTTATTAGTAAGCGGCGATCAGCGATTTTTATCGGGACTGCGAAATTGCGGCAGACAGATCAGACGCCTAACTGACATTTTTGACAATTTTGGGGGGACCAGTGACATTACTACAGTAATCAGAGCTAAAAATAGGTACTGTTACTGTACTAATAACACTGGCAGGGAAGGGCTTAACACCAGGGGCGATCAAAGGGTTAAATGTTTGCCTAAGGGGTGCTTTCTAACTGTGTGGGGGATGGGCTCACTGGATGAACACAGAGACCTGTGTTCCTAAATAGGAGGAACACAGGATCCCTGTGTTCAGCCCTCACAGAACAGCGGTCTGCCGGGTTTACATCACCATTCTGTCTCCATGGGGAGCAATCGCGGGTGCCCGGCAGACATCACAGCCACCGGACCCGCTCATTTGGCTCCCCCTCTAGCCAATCGGCACACTAACTGCTAGTGCTGGGACAAGGCTTTCTAGTGCCCAGGGCGAAGATGCCAAACAGCGCCCCCCCCCCCCCCCCCAAAAGGTATGAGCTTTATGTGTCAGCAAAAATCCCCTCCAAAACAATTAGAGCACTGATCTTCACACCCTCTAAGCATCAATTTCCTTTGCAAGCCAAATCTCCCTCTTTCAGTACAAATCCCCCCCCCACTCCGGTTCAAATACTCTCCTTCCCCAAATCCCCCCTCCTAGCACAAATCCTCTACCTCTAAAAATTTCCCTCTGAACATAAATCCAAACCGATTTCTCCTCTCCCAGCACAAATCTTCCCCAAATCCCCTTTCCTAGAACTAACCCCCCCCCCAATTGGCTCTATTCCAAACACAAATCCTACAATCATCCCTACTAGCACAAATCTGCCCCCCCCCCCCATGTTCTCCTCCAAACACAAATCCCCCAATCCACCTTCCTAATACAAATCCCCCTCTCCAAATCACCCCTTCTAGCAAAATCCCCCAAATCTGCACTGCGCCCAGGGCATTCGTCCCTCCTGCCCACCCCTTTTCCCGTCCCTGCTAATTGCTACACGAAGTGACGTACATGTACGTCATTTCACATAACACAGCTGACCTGCCGCTGTAAAACTACGGAGGCTTGTCGGCAAGTGGGTAATTGATCCTGGAAAACAAATTTCTTTAGGAAAGCCTATCCGCCTAAAAATTAGACTTCTACTTCCTTCACATTTATTACCTTTTGTTTCACTTCCCTTGTAATGTCACAAGCAGGTTCTCCCAAACCCTCTTCTATTGGAGTGGGTTGTAACTGTACTGAAATGTCTCCCTTTATGTTTTAATTAAACCGTTTTCCTTTATTTTGTAAAGCACTGTGCATACTGTTGGTGTAAATCCTGCATAATAATATTTAGAAATGTCAAAAATCATGATCTGCATCCTTGTTTTGGGTCAGCAATTTAAAGTATTGAAGTCAGAAGGACTATACTGTAGTTTTCAAGTGGTCTTTTTTGTGAAAGATAAAATGGTTTTAATGTGCAATGATCTGACTTGCAGAGATGTCAGACGTGTGCCCATTAAAGTCATGCAGCCATATTATCTGTGGGGAAATAATGTAATGTGATTTGGCTGGTGCTATGAGGCATTAATTATAACACTGGGTCCCTGTTGCGGCTACTTGGCATATATGCAGCTCCTCTTTCCAAAGAGCAGATATTAAACTTCTATCTCCACATCCCCCCAGGTGCTGTGCACCATCCCTTCTCTTGGTGCAATGGTCAAAGGAAGCTCAGCTAAGCGTGCAGGGCTCTGAAACAGTCCGTAGCATTTTAATTAATCAACCTTGTCCTCAGTAGGTTAGGCTCAAAGGTCTCTTTGTAACAGAGGCAATTATTGCTCTTATCAGAAAACAATGGGATGTCACTCTGTTATTACAGGTATCCCTTTCAACTGGCCTATATAGTGATAGAGAATCGCTGATCCCTGGTGCCACCGTGAAGTGATATATAGAATGGAAAGTTCACCTGTTAAAGGGAACAGAAGGGGAGCTGATCAGGTTTACATCAGCCAGAAGCAGGGGGCTGGGGGAGGACACTTTGCCTTTGTAAGGTTTCCTTGTCTAAAGTCAGCCAATTAGAGCAGATTATGACGGAATGAAGTAAATTGCACTCTTAGATCTACGGAGGTTTTATTAAGCAGGATAACTATGTATTACCCCGCGCTATGAATATACTCTTTGCTTTGTTGGAAAACATGGCTATCTAAACTGTGAATACCGAGGTCCAATGAGATTAGTCATCTCATGTTTCTTTACCTGGCAGAGATCAACTGCACGGCTGAAAAACTCCATATACATATATACAAGGTGAACTTTTTTAATCCCCTGCAGAGAGTAGTAAAGGAACTGTTTACATAGGGTTACCCAGGCAGCTTTGTACACCTAGGAGAAATAAATCAGGTGACTTGTTTTAAGCCAATGTAAAACTCTAGACATGGGCAAATGCCAGCTGGTATATTTAATGTGACACTAGGTCCAACTGAAAAAATAAGTGAAGCATATAGGAAATTATTGCAATGCCAATTCTACTCTATAAGCATGTTTATGAATTCTTGACTTACGTTAAAAAAGTTTTTTTTTGTCCTTCTAATTCCTATCCTGTACACACATCTGGAAGTGAGAGGGAATTTGTCCAAAGTTAGGTAAATCCCCTCTTACATAGCTGCCATGGAACAAGTCAATTGGACTATTTTCCATCTATTGTACCTGTACATGTTATGTATGCTGGGTTTAATTATTATTATTATTATATAGGATTTATATAGCGCCAACAGATTACGCATCACTTTACAACTTGAGGGAAGACAGTACAAATACAATACACTTTAATACACAGTATTTAACCTCCCTGGCGGTTTTCCCGAGTGTGACTCGAGGTGGAATTTCAGTGCCATTAGCGGTAACCCCGAACCACCAGGGAGCATTGCTGGATCCTGGAAGAGAGGTTACTTACCTTGTCCCCGGGATCCTGCGATGTATTCCTGCAGAATACGGCGGCCGAATCTTCCACCTGATGCTCTGTGCCCCGGTATAACGTGAGAAAAGCATACCTCGTGAAAATTGCATACCCACGTCATTTCCTGTCAGAAACGTAATGGAACAGCTGAGCAGCGTAGCAGTGCGCTTGCTTGGAGGGTATGAAATTTTCACGGTAGTGTGTGTAACGTTACACCGACTCAGCGGTTACATTAAAACAGCTCGGCTGCACCATGAATCATCTCCGCTCCTACCCCTGTCACTTCCCTGATCTTGGCTAGTAAATGTAAAAGCGGCGGCGGGTGTATGGAATGTGAATGACGGAGATCTTGGTTCCTTGATCCGCTTTTACATTTAGTAGCCGACATCAGGGAAGTGACAGGGTTAGGAGCGGAGATGATTGATGTTGCAGCCGAGCTGTTTTAATGTAAGCGGCGCAACAGCAGATGGTGTGTAACGTTATAACACACATTCCATACATTCCATACCCTCCGAGCATGTGCACTAGTAAGCTCCTCAGCTGTTCGCTGACCGGAAGTGACGAGGGTATGAAATATTCATGGGAAGGTTTTTTTCACGGAACACCGGCTTCCGTCTCCTGCGCGCGTCACGTCGCAGGGGGGTGGAACTGGCGGCAAATTTGAAAAGTAAAACACATAAACACACTGATATATTGTAATCCTATTGGATTACATTACTAAATAAAATAAACTGACATTAGTTTGCTCCCAGTGCCCTTGTCTGCAGTTTTACTGTACTTGTATATATATATATATATATATATATATATATATATATACGTGCGTGTGTGTGTGCATATATATAATATATATATATATATATATATATACGTATACACATGTGTATGCATATATATGTTTATAAGTATATATATATATATATATATATATATATATATATATATATATACACATACACATGCGTGTATATATATATATATATATATATATATATATATATATATTATGTCGGCTACTAAATGTAAAAGCGGATCACGGAACCGAGATCTCCGTCATTCACATTCCATACACCCGCCGCCGCTTTTACATTTACTAGCCAAGATCAGGGAAGTGACAGGGGTAGGAGCGGAGATGATTCATGTTGCAGCCGAGCTGTTTTATATATATATATATATATATATATATATATATATACTTTAACTTTTTTATAGTTATTTATTATATTATAATTTATGATTTTGTGTTTCAAACTTTATCATACCTGAGATGTTATAAAGAAGAACGCACAGTAAAAAAAATCATATGTAAATAGTTGGTTTGGGCTGCTCGTCCTTAAGAATTACATGCAAAATAATGGTACCGCTTTCAGCACCTAAAATCGGAAACAATCATACCGCCAGGGAGGTTAATACACAGTAGGAATCAGAGGGCCCTGCTCGTTAAAGCTTACAAAGCTCCTAGTTCACCCCCTGGTCATCTCACGCCTCAACTACTGCAATTCCCTTCTCATTGGTTTACTTCTACATAGGCTACCCCCTCTTCAATCCATCATGAATGCTGCTGTCAGACTCATCCACCTTACCAATCGCTCAGTGTTCGCTACCTCTCTCTGTCAATCCCTCCACTGGCTTCTGCTCACCCAACAAATTAAATTCAAAATACTAACAACAACTTACAAGGCCATCTACAATTTAGCCCCCAGCTAAATCACTAGCCTAGTCTCAAAATACTAACCTAATCACTCTCTTCGTTCCTCTCAAAACCTCCTGCTCTCTAGCTCCCTCGTCACCTCCTCCCATACTCGCCTCCAGGACTTTTCCAGAGCCTCTCCAATCCTATGGAACTCCTTACCTCAATCTGTCCGATTATCTCCTACTCTATTAGCTAATTCTCAGTATCTCCTCTTATTTCTTCTATATGGATACTGCACAGTAAAGGTTCTCTTGCTTTATTTGCTGGGGGGAATTATTAGTATATGCGGTACTATCATGCTCAGCAGCTGCAACTAAAGGGGAGGGAGAGTGTACTGTACTTGCATGGATTTTGAATGAGGGAATGTGCTCAAATATGTGATGCTGCCTGTGAAAGCTCAACTGTATAGTGCCTCCTTCCTAAATGCAGGATGGGTCTGGTCATTTACAATTGAAGTTTTTCAGTCAGGCTTTGTAGGTGTCTCTCAAGGCCTAGATGTATGGCATTTATATAAAACAAACACTTTCTAAGCCGCACAGTGTTTTATTTAACCTACTGGAATCCCTTGACTGCATAGTCAGTTTTATTGAAAAGGTGAATTTTTACAAGCTATGGACAACTTTAAATGCACTATCCATATTCTATCATGCCCACTCTTTATCAGCTGTCTAAATATAGCCTATACTTTATATGAATCTGCATGCCCGAGGGAAAAGGCTTAGTCCTTTGGGATTTTCGGTACTGCTTTGCAAAAGCCATATACTGTATATTGGGAGACATAGTAGAATAAAGCTTACCTCCCAAACATGTGAGCTCACCTGGAAACATAGTTGAGTGTTGTGGTCAATGGTAAATTTTGCTGCATATGTGAATTGCAGAGCACCACTGGGAACAACTAAGGGCCTGAATCCCTTTCCAGACTGTTGACAGGCCTAATAGTATAAACTGCAGATTATCGGAATTTTAGGTAATTTGTTATAGTTAGAAAGCTGATGCAACTGGAGGAATCTAGTTAGTTGTAAATATTTAAAATGCACCTGTTCTTTAAGCTACGTGACACAATGTCACCTGCCAAGTGCCAACCAAAATAGCCTAATGTTTCCACAAATATTAAGGATGGGTTCACACATATATATATATATATATATATATATAGATATAGATCTATATCTATATATATATATATATCTATATATATAGATATATATATATATATAGATATATATATATATATATATAGATATAGATATACATATATGTATATAGATATATATATATATATATATATATATATATATGTTCAGTCTGGAGTCCGGTGTGTTTCCGTCCACCGGTTAAGTTGTGATTCAGGTGCAAGCTTTTGCCTGAATTCGCACCTGAACCAGACCCAAAAATGCACAGGACCCTCTTCAAAACCGTACCATGGCCCCCTGTGCATGTGCGAACCAGCTTCATTGAAAGCCGGTCACATTTACATGTCATGCGAATTGGATGCAGTTAAAAATGCATCCAATTCCCATATATATGAACCCAGCCTCAAAGCACAAGGTGAAACGATTGTTTTATTTTCTGTGAAAAAAAAGGAAACAATTAACTATTGTCAAAGAATTTTTCAAAAATGGCTGGAAAATCTGTGTGTGATATTCAATGTCCTGTGCTTGCCATGATGCCAGAACCAGACTGTATTAGAGTATTTAGTAATTATCACAATTTAGGACCTAAAATTGGAAATGTTTTCTTTACCAGTTTGATTACTAATGGTTCTTTAATGATATTTTACTCTTTTTATACTGATATAGGACAATTGTGTAAAGCTTTTTTCACTGAAATCAAATGTAAATTTCACTCCAAGAACTCATGCTGTCCAATCATCACCTAATGAAGCCTCACAGAAGGGAATAGTTATGACACCTGGTAGTTTTTTATTTTTTTAACTTTCTTTTTCCACCTGAAAACTACCCATTTTCTTCCTATCCCACAGTAGGAAGTTAAAAGATATAGCTCCAAAAATTAGAAAATATTGCTTCTTAGACAGTTGTCACCAAAGTAGGTATGCCCAATGGAAGATATTCCCTCACCTTCTGTTCCTGTGACATCTCAAAAATATTGGGTTTCTCATCGTAAAGAATATGGCTCTCTTCAGCAAGGTCACTGACAGCATTTAAAACATGAATTCTCCACATTCAACCCAAAAACGTAAAAAATATTTTTTGCTTTACACATCTTAGTATTTAACCCCTGACCCTTACATGCCCCAATTGATCCTTAAGTCTCTCTCTCTCTCACAATAGATATATATATATATATATATATATATATATATATATATATATATATATATACATACATACATATCACACTCACTCTGTATTTATTTTAATTAAATGGGAATATCCTATCATGTGCCCTAGTACTTCTTTGTATTTGATATTCAGCTCTCTATAATCCATTTGTCATCCAGTAAAATAATACTGTACATATTGTACAACTTTGCTTAAAAGGAACACATCACGTTTATAATTGGTTTGTCTTGCAGCGGAGTGAAGATAAGGAATGCCCATGAAAGCTGCCCTTGCATGGAATTAATTCTTTACACTCCATTCATATTAGTGTATTCCAGTGTCTATATCAAACAACCGTAATAAGTTTGTGAGGAAAAGCCTGATAGAGGACTGAATTATAGCACTTAATCCAAGAAAAAAAACCTCACACATTAATAACATGCAGCATTAGTAGTTGGCAGGTCGGGGTGATTAAGTTATTTAAAGCTAAATAATTAGATTGTTAAGTTGCTCTTATCATTATCTTGCCAGAATTATTGCTGCTTATTATACAAAGCGCATTACATATTTAATCTTATGGTAAAAGCCTTATATCATAATGGAATAAAAAAAATGGAAAAAGTGAAGTGCAATAGCATTTGGTGAGAAAGAGAAGGCTCAATAACATAGTATAAAGAGCAATGAAGATGTCCAATAGGCTTAACCTTAGGTAGAATGACTTGCATACGGCAAGTGGTATCATCCTTTCCTTTCTATGTAGAAAAGGGTACAGTCACTACCCTCACTCAGATCATTTAGTCCTAAACCATATGTGTATATGCTGTGGCATTAGTGCATTCATGGAGTAGGTGGAACAGCTCATAGTATTTATTTTTCACCCAAAATGCATGTGCAAATCTATTATAATCTACATACTGTTAGGCAAATTCACAATGACATATAATTTACTAAGCAGTATACACTCTAGTCTGGAAATGTACACAATGCTAATTGGCAGTTGGATGTTCTGTGGGGGTACAAAATGCTTACAATTAAAACTGCCATAGTCCATGCTGTACACAGAGTGCCACATGGAACATGCAAAAAAGTGAAAACATACACATTTTTTATTTCAACTGTCATTATTTGCTATCCAGAGTTCCTTGTGATAGATACTTGTACAGATATTGACTTAATTGCTTTGGTAACAAAGCATATGGGTCTTTGAAAGCTTACCTGCGCATTCCTTAGCATAGCTATTCGAATTATAAGGTACAAAGGCAGCATTATTGTGAAATGTTATACATACTACAGTCTCAGAGTGTAATGTATGCATTGAACACAAAGGTACATTTTAACAGATCAGGAAGGGGATCACAATTGCTAGGTACTCTTGCATTCATGTACTTCTGCAAACCTACACTGCAAGCATACTGTTTACCTTCATGTTGATTTTTTCCTGTTCTTGTTCTTTTCCATTTAGAAAATTAGACCTCATGAGCACATCTGATCTTCATAGGTGCTTTTTATATCGCTCTAGGAACTCCTTACATAGTCCTACATCTCTTGAATCTGTCATATCACTTTGGTAAAGTGATTATTTGGATTTGAAGACAGGGGGCGATCTAGAGCTAGTCCTGAAAAATTAAATGCTAGGACAAATGAAAAAAAAAAGTATCAAGTGTGAGAAAGGTGCAGCAAAGTGTGGTGGGCAGTGAACACAGAAAGTCCAATTTAGGCACAAGAGTTATATTGTAGAACGTTTCAACACAACTTATTCAGGCCCAGTGGGTAAGCACACCCATCCGCAGCCACTTGTGAGCTGTGACAGCGGTCTGAAGACTTGTAATGTCCTACAGCATCTCCAATGCTGAGCGGAATGCGTGCTGGCTAGTCCATACCCAAAGTGGAGGCTTCCTTTAAAGAGATGGACTTAGTCCCTGCATTGTCCCTACTCCTCAGGAGCCTTTCCCTACCACCAAGTACTGTCCCTGCTAGATGGGGAAACCTGTCCCTAAGCTAGCCACTAGCATAATGTGCACTAAACCCAGGAGCCGGAGTCTTAAAAAGACTCTGCCTGACCCAAGATGGCCGCTGGAGTCAAATGGGGCACCAGCGTCCAATCAGACAGCTGTCTCCTTGTGAATGCAAAAAGTCACAGAGGAACCAGTTCCTCTTTACTTCCTTCCTGTTCTGCATTGTTGCTTTAGTCGAGCACCACCTGCAATGGGGAGCACAGACTGCACCTGCCTACACACGTTCAGTACTTGAATGTATTGCATCACTTGCAAATTTTGGATAGTGTATGGCTTCCCTAGTCCGTGACAACCAGATACATCTTTAGTTTACTGTAGTTAGATCAAATAAACAGGACTTCAACTTAACAATAAATCAGATTTCAGTTTGTTTCCAGCAATGAAAAATTTTTCAGCAATGAAAAATAAATTATGATCTATTTGGCAAAGGCATGGGTTACTATACTTGTTGCATTACTTTAAAGGGGTTGTAAAGGCAATGCTTACAATCACTGCCATCTCTCTGCTAGGAAAAAATGTACTATACAGTGTTTGTGCTTTTTTAACCACTTTACCTCTAGAGCATTTTGCTGTCTTACGTCTGGGCCACTTTTTGCGATTCGGCGCTGTACAACTTTAACTGACAATTGCGCGGTCATGCGACGCCGTACCCAAACGAAATTTACGTCCTTTTTTTCCCACAAACAGAGCTTTCTTTTGGTGGTATTTGATCACCTGTGCGATTTTTACTTTTCGTGCTATAAACAAAAAAAGAGCGTTTATTTTGAAAAAATAACAATATTTTTAACATTTTTTTATATGAAATTCCCCCCCAAAAAATGTAAAAAACAATTTTTTTTTAAATTTTTGGCCAATTTGTTTTCTGCTACCCATGTTTGGTAAAAAAAAATCACAATAAGCGTATTTTGATTGGTTTGCGCAAAAGTTATTGCGTTTACTAACAAAGGGAAAGATTTTTGTCATTTTTGGTGATTTTTTTTTTAACGAGTAATGGCGACGATCTGCGATTTTTTTTGCGGGACTGCGACATTGCGGCGGACAGATCGGACCCTTGACTGACATTTTTGACACTTTTGGGGGTACCAAAGACATTATTGCAGTAATCAGTGCTATAAATATGCACTGTTACTGTAAAAATGACACTGGCAGGGAAGGGGTTAATTTTATTGGAGAGGGAGGGGTTAATGTATGCCTGGTGCTTACTGACGTGTGGGGGGGGGAGGTGACTGTGTGATACAGGGACAGATCGGATGTCCAGCTATGCTGAACAGTCCGATCTGTCACTCCCTGTCACTGAGGAGATCCGCCCGCTCTGTTTACACAGGCGGGCGGATCTCCAAACTGGATTCCCCGACGATCGGGACAGAGCAGCGGCTATCGCCGCTGCTCCTCCCCTGGCCCGACTCCCGCTGTGAATGAAAACAGTGGGAGCGTGCCTCCGGCGGCGCGCGAGCGCCGCCTACAGGGGAGGAGTCTGGCGACGTAGGTCTACGTCGTCAGACGGGATCGTGCCACTTTGCCGCAGTAGTACTACGGTACTCAGCGGTAAAGTGGTTAAAATTCTTCTTCTAAGTACCTTATTTCACCTCACCAATCAGCGTTCATATGACCACCAGTCGCTCTCTTCCTCCCGTGTATGCACTACAGAGGGAGGGGCTGAGATCTCCCTCTGACATCTGCCGGGCGGTCACATGACTGCTGGTGAAAAAAGATACTTTGAAGAAGAATTTTAAAAAAGCACATACATTGTATAGCACATTTTGTGCTAACAGAGGGGCTGGAAGTAATTGTGAGCAATGACTTTAATGTCACTCGAAATTATATATAGATGGGAAGGGGAGGGGAAGGGCGGCTCACAGGCAGGAGCTGACAGGGAGAGAGGGGAGATAGGAGTGCTGCAGACACATAGACACATAGACACATAAACTGACCATAGTAATCAGGGGTCAGCAGCCATGATTATCATGGACTAGGGATAGACCGATTATCGGCAAGGCCGATATGCATTTTCCCTGATATATATCAGTATCAGCCCCGGAACTGGCCAATATTTCCGATATTTTTGTGATGTCCTTCTGCCTTCTTAGGCCGCCTCCCTCACCTTGTACAGCCTTGTCTGGAGTCAGGACTAGTCTCGCGGGAGTGTATCACAGCCATACAGCCACCCACAGCAGCCCGTTGCCAGCCAGCCACCCACATCCACAGGCCCTGTACCAGCCAGCCAAAGGCACTGTACCAGCGAGCCAGCCAGCCACCCACAGGCCCTGTACCAGCCAGCCAGCCACCCACAGGCCCTGTACCTTCCAGCCACAGGCACTGTACCAGCCAGCCACCCACAGCCCCTGTGCCAGCCACAAACCCACCACAGGGTGCCAGTCAGCCAGCCACCCACCACAGGGTGCCAGACAGCCAGCCACCCATCACAGGGTGCCAGACAGCCAGCCACCCATCACAGGGTGCCAGACAGACAGCCACCCACATACAGGGTGCCTGCCAGCCAGCCAGCCACCCACAGGTGTTGTACCAGCCAGCCACAGGCACTGTACCAGCCAGCCGCCCACAGGCACTGTACCAGCCAGCCACCCACAGCCCCTGTGCCAGCCAGCCACCTACCACAGGGTGCCAGCCAGCCACCCACCACAGGGTGCCAGCCAGCCACCCACCACAGGGTGCCAGCCAGCCACCCACCACAGGGTGCCAGCCTGCCAGCCACCCACCACAGGGTGTCAGCCTGCCAGCCACCCACCACATGGTGCCAGCCAGCCAGCCACCAGCCCACCACAGGGTGCCAACAAGCCAACCATTAAGCATTAAACCAAAATTAACATGTTCAGTACCAGATTTGTTTCAAAAGTTGTCTTTATTTTTCAAAACTTTAAATGTACAAAATATCAGCCCATGTTGGCCGATACCGATACGTTGTGACCAAAATATCGTTATCAGTATCGGCCCTGAAAAAAAAACATATCGGTCTATCCCTACCGTGGACACACAGGACACAGGAACTGACATGATCAACCAGGTTTTTAACAGCTTAGAGAAGGAAAAATGACACCGCAGAAGAAATATGCAGTTTAACATGCTTTAAAGGAACATGATTTTTTTTTGGGGGGGGGGGGGGGGGGGGTTTATTGTAGCTTACCGATTTCTAGATGTGATTAGTGCATTTTTTTCTTTTTTTTAGCCTTTCTTTCCTTTATTTTTCTATGGATTGCCCACAGTTCACAACCATCAAATGCAAATAAAGAATTTCTATCATCTATATATATATCAGAGATTGTAAGTGATATACTTAAAGAAAACTGTGTTACCATCAACAAATCACAAACTGCCCAGTCCTGTAAAACAACGTTCCTTTACTAACAAGGAATAAAGCCACCAGAAAGTCTTTGCTGTGTCAGAGTAGATTGTAGATCCTTGTGCAATTTGAACTAATCACATCCATGTAAGCTACTGCGAGCCTTAATTGCAGAGAGCAGACCATTGCTGAAGGCAAAGGGCAATCACAGAGGTCAAAAGATATTATATTGTTGGAATTCTTCTGGTAATATTTTGAAAAAGAAGGAGGAAACTGTAATAAAATAGGAAATGTCTTGTCTTTGCAAGGTTTTGCTTGGGGTCATCGTAAGTAAGAATTGTCATTCCTATACAAGAATCAAAAATTCCTAAAATGGTTTCATAAAGGTAGTTCTGCCTGGTAGGCACACTCACCAATTTATATGCTAACAACTGCTGTTTAATGATATTAGTATGTTTCTACATGAGATGCACATGTTAAAACGCTAACAGCAGTTAAATAGACACAAATGCATTAGAGAAAAAAACCACAGTAAAACGAAGGGCAAAACATATATTTTTCTTATTTTGGATAGAGTGAGAGATGGTTATAACCTTTTTTAGTTTCTTTTTTTGCCACCCAGAGATGGCAAAATCTGGAGATTTCCATCTGGAGCATTCCCTTCACTTCCTGTTTCATAGCCAAAACAGGAAGTGAGAGTCAATCCCTACTAAGTGAGGGAATCCCTGGTTGTCACCAGAATTAGTGCATCCATTGGAAGATTTCCCCCTATATTCCTGTTTTGGTGACTACCAAAAATTTGGAATTTTCTTTCACTCTTGGTGATCAGGACGAATATTGGGGTACAGGGAGCAATAAAAATCCAGCAGTTGTTACAAACCCTCTCTTCTCTATGCAAAACTAAAATTAAGATTTGCCTTTAGTTATACATTAACTGGTATATATTTGGAATCTGTCAAGTATTTCCAATGTTACCTAAATTAAGCTTATCCACGCAATTCACAAGTTAATAGTAAATATTGTTTACGATAGGATTTAATTATTTGCTCACAATCAATATGCAGATGCGTATGCTTAAGTTTTAAAGTGTGTGTCTTGGTGAATTTATATAATAAAAAACACAATCATTATGTCTCTGCAACACATATACATTTTCCCCAAGTTATATTGCTACAAAGATACATGTTGATTTTTTTAAAGACAGGTGATCTCTTAAATTCCTGGTTTAGCTAAAACACAGTGCCTCTGATCCAATCAATTTCCAAGCATTATTTCAGCTCTGCTCAGTTTTCCTCTGACGGACTTAAGAACACCTCTCCTTCCTCTCATCTCCATAAAATAACAGGGAGAAGTTCTGATTTAGGTAGGGCAAACGACATTGCTTGGGATTTCAGTGCAGCAGAAGCAGTTAGTCAGCTTACTACAGAAAGTTAGAAGCTTGCTAGATTTCTGTCAGGATCAGGGCCACAGCATGCACGCAGCAAAATTAGAAAATATATATAACTGAATGTTTCAAATTTACTGGGAGGAGTGGTCACATAGGGCATTTGAGCAGATGTTTTTCATGGGACTCCCTGTCTTGATCATAGAAATGATCCTCTCCCTGGCTGATTTACAGCTCCACACCTCTAAGACTGGCTTCCTCACAGCCACAGGATCTCTCCCCTACAGCACCTTTTATTTCGCCTGCATAATGGCCAAAAAATTCAAGAAAGAAATGGCAGCCCATGAATCCCAACATGGTGCTGCCGCGGCACTCCCTCGGTGTGCACCCCCTGGTTGGGACAGCCTAAGGACACAACCTCTAGGCCCAGGGAAGGTCTCCCACCTGCCAGGTAAGGACTGTACTTGTGATATTCTTTAGTATAGGCAGAAAGTATCAGACTCACAGGGGCATGCTTTACCAAAGGAGAGGGACGATTCATGTGATATGCTCACAGACCATACACCTACTAAGTGCCCAGACTTAACAGGCAGATCCTGCAGATATGACAGAGGGGGAAGGTCCGCCCACACTGGGAGAGATCTTGTGGGCAGTGAATAGATGCAACAACGGTCAGTTAAAGACAAACTAGGGGGGTTATAGGGGTTTCATTATTGCTTCAAGATCAAAAACAGATAATAGAATGCAGCACAACAGTGGAAAGCCCCATTAGTCACCTGAAGGACAAGCTACTTCCACTGATCTTGGAATCCCGCTCCAGTGCCTGGCTAACTCTCACCACCAGTGAGAAGGCTGATGGCTATGGAGGAACAATGTCCCTATAGTTGGCCTACCAGAATTCCCTGAGGGTAAAGACCCCACTGAATATGTGGAGAAATGATTCCTGGAAATATTTGGTTTGGAGGCCTTTACCCCTCCCTTTGCCGTAGAATGTGCCCTCCATACACCTTCCCCCCGAGCAACCCACCCAGACCTATTCTAGCTCATCTCTTAAATTACAAGGACAGGGTAATCATTTTACATCTGGCTAGAGATCATCCTAACACCCAATATAATGGGGCCAATGTGTGTTTCCCACAGAAGTGCAACGTAGGTGAGCCAAGTTTATGGATGTTAAAAAGCGTTTGCAGAGGCTACGACTTCAGTATACAATACTCTACCCTGCCCGAATGAGAGTCACAGTTCAAGGCCAAATGCACATCTTTAATATAGCCAGGGAAGCGACGGATTGGCTGGATGTTAATGAGGCTTTCCTACTGGCTCTTCAGCATGATGAGGTGTATTCTTGAAGCTACTCCTCTATCTACTTGCAGTGGTGAGCTCAGGATATAGACTCTCCCATATGTTGCTATCCTGGCTAGGGAACTTTACTGAAGTTACTGGCAGATTTTATTTATATATTATAAATCTACTACACAAGCGGATTATCTCTAAAGATAATCAGTTACAATGTAAGCAAAGATGGAGCTATGCAAAATGCCTGCATAGAGGGCTACAGTTTGGCTAGTATACAGCTGGAATACCTGTTATTCTGGCTTGATTAGCATGACTGTGGCACCATTGGGCATTTCCGGCTTTTTTGTTCTTCTAAACTATCTGTTTTTCCAGAGTTGCATGCTCCAGAATGGTCTCAAGCTTTTTGATTCTTGGAGATGCTCTGTTCTGCTCCAAATGGATGGTGGACTAGTACATCTTTGAGCCAGTACTGAGGTGGATGATCTCACAAAGACCCCTCTCCCGGGGGACTTCTGTACTTCAATATGACTATTATTCCAAAAATATCCTGGAATGGCAGGGGCCTACATAGCCCTTTTAAATGGTCCATGGTCAACATGCCATTATTGGGCTCTAAGAGACACACCTTACCACAGAGACCCTGGAATGTATCAGATATTCATGGGTTGAACATTTCTGCCATTAAACCCACACTTCCTACTCTAGGAATGTAAGTATTTTGTCTTCGTAGACATTGGAGGCAAATATGTGTTCCTTTATTGAAGACTGCATTTGATTATACAGTCAGGTCCATAAATATTGGGACATCAACACAATTCTAATCTTTTTGGCTCTATCCACCACCACAATGGATTTGAAATGAAATGAACAAGATGTGCTTTAACTGCAGACTTTCAGCTTTAATTTGAGGGTATTTACTTCCAAATCAGGTGAAAGGTGTAGGAATTACAACAATTTGTATATGTGTCTCCCACTTTTTAAGGGACCAAAAGTAATTGGGACAATTGGCTGCTCAGCTGTTCCATGGCCAGGTGCGGTTTATTCCCTGATTATACCATTTACAAGGAGCAGATAAAAGGTCCAGAGTTCATTTCAAGTGTGTTATTTGCATTTGGAATCTGCTGCTGTCAACTCTTAATATGAGATCCAAAGAGCTGTCACTATCAGTGAAGCAAGCCATCATTAGGCTGAAAAAACAAAACAAACCCATCAGAGAGATAGCAAAAACATTAGGTGTGGCCAAATCAACTATTTGTAACATCCTTAAAAAGAAAGATTGCACCGGTGAGCTCAGCAACACCAAAAGACCCGGAAGACCATGGAAAACAACTGTGGTGGATGACCGAAGAATTCTTTCCCTGGTGAAGAAAACACCCTTCACAACAGTTGGCCAGATCAAGAACACTCTGCAGGAGGTAGGTGTATGTGTGTCAAAGCCAACAATCAAGAGAAGACTTCACCAGAGTGAATACAGAGGGTTCACCACAAAATGTAAACCATTGGTGAGCCTCAAAAACAGAAAGGCCAGATTAGAGTTTGCCAAGCAACATCTAAAAAAGCCTTCACAGTTCTGGAACAACATCTTATGGACAGATGAGATCAAGATCAACTTGTACCAGAGTGATGGGAAGAGAAGAGTATGGAGAAGGAAAGGAACTGCTCATGATCAAAGCATACCACCTCATCAGTGAAGCATGGTGGTGGTAGTGTTATGGCGTGGGCATGTATGGCTGCCAATGGAACTGGTTCTCTTGTATTTATTGATGATGTGACTGCTGACAAAAGCAGCAGGATGAATTCTGAATGCTTCAGAACTCATTGGATGGCGCTTCACAGTGCAGATGGAAAATGACCCGAAGCATACTGCGAAAGCAACCAAAGAGTTTTTTAAGGGAAAGAAGTGGAATGTTATGCAATGGCCAAGTCAATCACTTGACCTGAATCCGATTGAGCATGCATTTCACTTGCTGAAGACAAAACTGAAGGGAAAATGCCCCAAGAACAAGCAGGAACGGAAGACAGTTGCAGTAGAGGCCTGGCAGAGCATCAACAGGGATGAAACCCAGCGTCTGGTGATGTCTATGCATTCCAGACTTCAGACTGTAATTGACTGCAAAGGATTTGCAACCAAGTATTAAAAAGTGAAAGTTTGATTTATGATTGTTAATCTGTCCCATTACTTTTGGTCCCTTAAAAAGTGGGAAGCATATATACAAACTGTTGTAATTCCTATGGCGTGGGCATGTATAGCTGCCAATGGAACTGGTTCTCTTGTAGTTATTGATGATGTAACTGCTGACAAAAGCAGCAGGATGAATTCTGAATCACCTGATTTGGATGTAAATACCCTAAAATTAAAGCTGAAAGTCTGCCGTTAAAGAACATATTGTTTGTTTCATTTCAAATCCATTGTGGTGGTGTGTAGAGCCAAAAAGATTAGAATTGTGTTGATGTCCCAATATTTATGGACCTGACTGTATGTGTTTGGCTCTCTCCATGACCTTTTCATCGCTAACTCATTTAATCTACTCGCCATCACCGAAACCTGGCTGCACGAATCCGACACTGCGTCTTCTGCTGCCCTATCCCAAGGTGGTCTTCTATGGACTCACTCCCCTAGACCCAACGGACGCAAGGGAGGGGGTGTTGGGATCCTTCTAGCCCCACATAGCTCCTTTCAGGTACTTCAGCTGCCTCCCTCTCTGTCACTCTCCTCATTTGAGGTACACTGCATTCGTCTTTTCTCCCCTGTCTCTCTAAGGATAGCTGTGATCTGCCGCCCCCCTGGACCAGTATCAACCTTTCTTGATGACTTCTCCGCCTGGCTACCCTACTTTCTCTCTTCTGAAATCCCCACAATCATTCTCGGCGACTTCAACATCCCTGTTAATACTAACACTCCTACCACTTCCAAACTTCTCAATCTAACCTCCTCCTTTGACCTGAAGCAATGGATACACGCTTCTACTCACTCTGAAGGCAATATCCTTGACCTTGTTTTCTCCCACCTATGCACCCCGCACAACCTTTCCAACAATCCTTTCCCTCTCTCTGATCACTACCTTATTAGTTTCACTCTCTCCCTCTACTCCACCTCCTCTCCCTCCAGCTACCGTACAGTTACCCGCAGAAACCTACGCCATCTCAACCCTTCTCTTCTCTACTCTGCTACCGGCCACCTCTATGACAATATTGCACCCCTGTCCTGCACCAACCTAGCCACTTCTGTCTACAACACTTCACTCTTAGCCTCCCTGGACACATTGGCCCCCCTCACCACACACCGAATCAGGCCCCGACCCCTTCAACCTTGGCAAACCGATAACACTAGAAGTCTGAAAAAGCATAGCCGTGCTCTTGAGCGCCTATGGCGTAAGACTCGGTTTCAGAAGGATTTCAACCAATATAAATCCGCCCTCTAAAAATACAATTCCAGTCTCCACACTGCCAAACAGACCTATTTTATCACTCTCATTAACAGCCTGTCATCACGCCCCCGGCAACTCTTCGCTACCTTTAACTCTCTACTCCGTCCTCCACTACCCCCTCCCACTGACTCACTCACCGCCCAGGAGATTGCCAACCACTTCAAACAGAAGATTGACACAATTCGTAAGGAGATTGTTGCTGTTCAGATACCTTCCTCCATGCCTTATGCTTCACGCCCACAAGTGCGATCATTACTTCCCTCATTCAACCCCGCCACTACAGACGAGGTTGCTAAACTACTTGCTAACGTCCACTTAACAACCTGCCCTCTGAATCCTGTTCCCTCGCAAATGCTACGTTCACCTTCTGGCCCTATTCTACACTCTCTAACCCACATCTTCAATCTCTCCCTCTCTTCTGGCATCTTCCCCAACTCTCTAAAACATGCACTAGTCAGCCCCATACTTAAAAAGCCCTCACTGTACCCAACCGATCTGAACAACCTACGCCCTATTTCCTTGCTCCCCTTTTCATCCAAACTCCTCGAACGTCTAGTCTACAACCGACTGTGCGACCACCTTGCCGAGAATAGCCTCCTTGATCCTCTTCAGTCTGGATTTCGGCCTCAACACTCCACTGAAACTGCACTCCTAAAGCTGACAAACGATCTGCTAACGGCCAAAACCAATGGACACTATTCTGTACTCCTACTTCTGGACCTTTCTGCTGCCTTTGATACGGTTGACCATCCCCTCCTCCTCAAAAAACTCCATGCCTTTGGTCTCCGAGACTGTACTCTTCACTGGTTATCTTCTTACTTATCTAACCGCACCTTCAGCGTTACCTACAATTCTACTTCCTCCTCTCCTCTTCCCTTCTCTGTTGGAGTCCCCCAAGGCACTGTTCTTGGACCCCTCTTATTTTCAATCTACACCTCCTCTCTAGGTCAGTTGATAGCCTCCCACGGCTTCCAATACCACCTCTACGCTGACGATACCCAAATCTACCTATCCACTCCTCAGCTCTCTCCCTCAGTCTCCTCACGCATCACTAATTTACTATCAGATATATCGGTCTGGATGTCTCACCACTTCCTCAAACTAAATCCATCCAAAACCGAACTTATAATTTTTCCTCCACCGCGTGCCCCTTCCCCTGATTTCTCCGTCAATATCAATGGCATTACCATCAGCCCATCCCCACATGCCAAGGTCTTAGGTGTTGTCCTGGACTCTGAACTCTCCTTCAAACCCCACATCCAATCACTCTCCAAATCTTGCCGCCTCAGCCTCCGCAACATCTCCAAAATACGCCCCTTTCTAACCAAAGACACAACAAAACTCCTAGTCCACTCCCTGGTCATCTCGCGCCTCGACTACTGCAATTCCCTTCTCATTGGCTTACCTCTACACAGGCTATCCCCCCTTCAATCCATCATGAATGCTGCCGCCAGACTCATCCACCTCACCAATCGCTCAGTGTCCGCCGCTCCTCTCTGTCAAGCCCTCCACTGGCTTCCGCTCACCCAACGAATTAAATTCAAAATACTTACAACATCTTACAAAGCAATCCACAGCCTAGCCCCCAGCTACATCACCAGCCTCATCTCAAAATACCAACCTAATCGCTCTCTTCGATCTTCTCAAAACCTCCTGCTCTCTAGCTCACTCATCACCTCCTCCCATGCTCGCCTCCAGGACTTTTCCAGAGCCTCTCCAATCCTATGGAACTCCTTACCCTTATCTGTCCGATTATCCCCCACTCTATTAGCTTTTAGGCGATCTCTGAAAACCCTCCTCTTCAGAGAAGCCTATCCTACCAACCCCTAACAAATGTACCTCCTTTTCTCCATCAACCCATCCCCCACAGTTATTGCCTTTTGTTTCACTTGACCCTCCCTTCTAGATTGTAAGCTCTAACGAGCAGGGCCCTCTAGTTCCTCCTGTTTTGAACTGTATTGTAACTGTATTGTCTTCCTTCACATTGTAAAGCGCTGCGCAAACTGTTGGCGCTATATAAATCCTGTATAATAATAATATAATAATAATATATATTCCTCATACCTTCTCCACAGCAAGACAAAGACAGTTAAACAGTCTTTTTTGCTAAACAAATCCGATCTGTTTATACTGGGGGATTTTAATAGCAAATTGACTCCAGGCTTGACAAGCACCCTCCAACATCACTGGAAACTTTGCAAAGAGGTACTATACTACATGGTTCATTAAAGAACTAGGCTAGACGGATATGTGTAGAACTAAAAACCCTAAGGAGCTTTAGTTCTCATGTTACACTAAAACACACACTCTAGAATCAACCTTTGTTTGGGATCACCCATCCCTGCTCCACATATCAGTAACTGCAATATACCCCAAAGGGAATATCTGACCACTCCCCTCTGGTGCTATGGATAATTTCTAGGACACACACCATTGCATCCAGACTTCCCTGGCAGTTGAATGCATTTAGGCTCAACCTTCTCCATTCTCTTCTATAGAAAGCCAAATTGCACATTTTTCTTTACAGACTATTATTATTATTATATAGTATTTATATAGCGCCAACAGTTTACGCAGCGCTTTACAACTTGAGGGTAGACAGCACAAATACAATACACTTCAATACAGTAATAATCAGAGGACCCTGCTCGTTAGAGCTTACAATCTAAGAGACTATGCCCAACCCCAGGACTGCTTAGTGAGATGGGAGGCTTTCAAGTGTTTTCTTTGTGGCATATTTATTTCTGAGATAATAACAATCAAAAATGCAACTAGGGAGCATAAAAAACAAGTGTTTCAGAATGTGCATAAACTTAAGCATGAATATATATCTACCAATCTGACTCTACAAGGGTGGCTTGGCTTTCTGCACAGGATGTCCTTGTTCATTTGGCCATCTCTTCAGCAGAGAAGAAGCAGTTCTTTTCCAAGCTTGCTTTTTATGAAGAGGGAGTACAGACTGGTCGTCTCCTGGCCAAAATAGTCAATCTCCAACCAGTGGGAACCACAATATTGGGGTGTTGACCTCACCTGATGGCAAATTGATTAATTCTCCTGGCTTCAACCTAGGAGTTCCCCTTTCTAAAGTAGAATTGTTGAAAAGTATTTACTTTCTTCTTTTAGACAGAGACAATTGAGTACTGTCCGTGATACTTTTTTTATTTGCACTAACATACAATTTTTCAGGACAAGCTTTCGGGGTATGTCCCCTTCATCAAGATCCAAGCAGTACTGATACCGCTACAATGACCACAAGCTTTCTTCTTTTCAAAGAGAGCTTTAAAAGGAAAGCTCAGGTCCCCTAATTCAAGGAACAAAGGGGTTGATTTACTAAAATTGGAGACTGCAAAATCTGGTACAGCTGTGCATGGTACCCAGTCAGTCTCTAACTTCAGCTTGTTCAATTAAGCCTTGACAACAAAACTTGGAAGCTGATTTGTTTCTTTGCAGAGCTGCACTAGATTTTGCATGCTCCATTTTTAGGAAATCAATCCCATGTTGATAACCCAGTGGTGACATAGAAGCACATGAAAAGCTGCATAAAACAGAGTGTCGGACCACTTTTTGTTTGGTGTAGTCGATGGCATCAGCAATATACTAAGGATTGGGTTGCCTTTACCCATGATTTTTTTTGCATTGCTTTCACCTGGCCCATAGGCTTTGTATCTATGGATTCCTGAATTATATTCAAGTAGAAAACTGCTATATATGAAGCAATTTCTCTTGTAGATTTGTTTTGGTTAAAACATGGTTTTATTTATTAATAACCTAGATAATAAAGCCACATAAGCAAGGTATTTTCAGAGTTTGTATTTATAAAAAAAGATGTATCAGGTAATCAAACAGGAAATACTTGTTATCTAATTCAATAAAAGTAAAGTCTTCATAACCAGATCTCATCTAAGGTCACTTCAATTAGAAGAGATTACTGGGGAATATGGCGAGCGTCTCTCTCATCTTCTAAAGTATTATAGCCCTGTTATATTAGGTTACAGTTTAGGTTAAACCCAGATAAGCTGAGCAGAGTTCACAGTGAAAGTACCTCTTGGATATTTTACTTGCATTATCTTTAAAAGCACAGACTCTCTGGCATTATTAAAAAGGAAGGACATATTGTGCTGTGCTTAACAAGCTCTAGATACCTAAAGAAAACCTGCAGTGAGAATTGGTTTATCCAGATTACACAATCTTATGGTAACTGAACCCTAATGCAGCGGGTGCTAACGTGGAATCATGTGTGTGGCTATCCCTACAGAATATAAATAGATTATGTTACTAACACAACTTCATTCTTCCCTAGGAGTATTGTATTGAAGAGGTCAACATATATTGAGAGAATGTGTTTTAGGCTTACAGCTGGTTCCTTTCATAAAGTCCAACAATGACATGTGTCTTCAGTAAAGAAGAATAAATGTGTGCTGGTGATATGTTGATAGCCAAATCAGTGCAGCGCTATCACTTCTTAACCATATAATGAAAACTAATTTTGTGTAACCATAAACCAATTATCATATAGAATGCATGATTTGTGATAATAATTTACATGGAATTGTGCTAAAACCATACATAGTGTATAAATAAGCATTATCAAATTAATCAAAAATGTCATAAATCCCAAAAAAACTTAAAAGCTTGTACAATGTGCAAAGAAAAAGAAACATGATATAAATCACACAAGGGAAGAGTTCATAAGTGTTCAGATTTAATTCCCTAAGTGTGTAAAAGAAGTGTTCTAACTATGCAGTCTTTACTCCCGTGCAGTGCTACCTTCTTCCACCTTGTGACACACACAGCTGCTCTCCTTACACAATATAACCCCTAAGTACATATGATGTTGGGTAATTAAATAATTACACTAGCCAAAATATTGTCTCTTAATAAATGAATTTCTTTAATAAAAATTATATCTGTGCTTTTACTCTTTAGTACTTTTTGATATTTGTGAGCAAATAAAATAACTGGCTCACCATTTGACACTGATCATTGTTGCTTTACATATGCATATGTTATCTGGAGGCACCAAGCAAGATAATGCTATGAACTCACCAGAAACCTTCTGAATGAGGCTCAAGTATACAAGAAGGTGAATCCTTGCAGTTACATGGCTAAAAAGAAAGATCCTTATCCTTGTGTAAAGCTTCATGCCTTTAACCTTATATATTTTTCCAGTTTTTTGTGTATTTGCTTGTTATTTGTGTAAAGTAACTTTAAAGTTTTTATTTTACTTTTTTTCACAGTTTTTTCTTTCGTTGGAAAGAAAAAAAATAATAATGAGGGTAATAAGTGTCATTAGCACAAGAACAGGTGCAGATAATTGAAAGGGGGTTCTGTAACCCTTAAGCCTGGAACACGCTAACATTTTTTTCATTCAACCCAGCGGCTTAAACAAGAAAAAACTGACCGCTTCGGTCGGTACCACTGTACTAATAATTCAATGTTAGTACAGCGATCTCCCCCGCTGAGCTTTGAATGTGCAAAAGGGCAACTACTTATTGGGTAAAATCAAAAGTATTATATTATTAGTTTGTAAAATGAAAGTAATATATTATTAAATAGTAAATATTAAATGAATAAATGCATTAATAATACATGATAAGTAATTGTAACTGATAATACATACATTTTGTACACAGTGTATGATAAATAGTATATTGTTACAGTTAATTATTTTTTATTAATGTCTAGAATATTAAACATTCTAAGTAAGACTTTTTATTAGTTAAATAATTTGTCCTTTTTATATATTATATAGCCACAAAAACAAATTAATTAAAACTGTAAATTTAAATCCTGATTTCCCATTCCAGCAAATGTTTTCATTGTATTTGCATACAAAAAGGTCATATTCTCTGAATAGGGAAAGGTTAGTATATCCATGAGTAAATGTCCTCAGGAATTCCCTAAAGGAGGTGCGATTTTGCTCTTTATACATGCAAAATAAAATCCTACTGCAGAATAAAATCATACTTAATAAAAAAAATAAAAAAATAATGAGCTTTATAAAAACCACTAAATGGAGAAATAGTAAATAAATGGTGAACATGTGAAAACTTGTCAAAAATGATTCAACCCTTGATACATTTTTTTATACAAGATAATATCTTAATATGTTCTTTGTTACTTTCAACATTTCATTAGTTACTACTCTCATATTCATTCTAAATGCTAAATTATTTATATCACTAACACTAGCAGCATCACTACCAATGGGCCCAATCCCATCCCACTGTGATTTGCTTGAAAAGCACCTGTATTTAGTTCTCCTCCCTCTACAGAAGTTAAATGATAATTTGCAGACTGGATCATTCTTGTATTATTGCTATGCAATACAAACAATGCAGTGCGCCAGTGATGGGAAGAAAAACTAAAAAATATCCATAAAATCAAGAAATGAAGGAAACTATTACTTTCCCCAAGCGTGTAAATATAGTTGTACCTTCATAATCCATTCCTTCAGCAGTTTCAAATGCATACCCAATTCCCCTAAGACATGCAGCGAAGTAGGCTACAAAGAGCTGTTAATGATAAGAAAATGTTGACTTTATGTAAAAAACCAAGAGCTAAACCCTCATCTTCATCACTAACCACTGTTTAACAAAATACCAATTTAAACAAATGAATATTGAGAAGAAGCTAAAACAATTTTCATTAATTTATCCACAGAAAAAATAATAATAGCATAAATTTTAACTGCACAGCTTGTTGCGGTATAAGCATATTATGTTGACTTTCATTTGCTGGTGCTTTTGACTCTCTTGACATGAACTGTGACATCATTATCCAGCCAATAAGTGGAAAGCTCTTCCACTAGGTCTAATCCCGTGTTGTACACCAGAAAAAGAATAGAGTAATCTCATTTAATTTTCAGCAAGTCATTACGGATGAGATTGCATTAAAGTTTTATGCTAGATTTCTGAAAGGCAGCCAAATTCTCTATCAACATTGCCAATGCAAAAATGTTTGTGAACAGCAAGTGTATTTAATGAACTAGAGAAAAACATGTTGATACATTCTAGCCTGGAAACAACTGAGGCGTTTGTTACGAACACATCAGCTGTATAATGAACTGTTCAGGTGAATTTGGAAAGGGGCACATGTTCCATTGCAAGAATTGTATTTTAATGACAACATATTGACTTTCTAAAGCTTTCTTTGACAAAATTTAAATTATTATAATCCTACCATGAAAATTGTTTTAAAATAATTCTCCATGTGTATTTATAGATATAGATACAGATATATAAATAAATAAATAAATATATATATATATATATATATATACAGTATCCCACAAAAGTGAGTACACCCATACTATAGTTTATTATATCTTTTCATGTGACAACACTGAAGAAATGACACGTTGCTACAATCAATGTAAAGTAGTAAGTGTACAGCTTGTATAATAGTGTAAATTTGCTATCCCCTCAAAATAACTCAACACACAGCCATTAATGTTTAAACCGCTGGCAACAAAAGTGAGTACACCCCTAAGTGAAAATGTCCAAATTGGGCCCAATTAGCCATTTTCCCTCCCCGGTGTCATGTGACTCATTAGTCTTACAAGGTCTCAGGTGTGAATGGGGAGCAGGTGCGTTAAATTTGGTGTTATTGCTCTCACTCTCTCATACTGGTCACTGGAAGTTCAACATGGCACCTCTCTGAGGATCTGAAAAAAAGAATTGTTGCACTACATAAAGATGGCCTAGGCTAAAAGGAGAATACAGAGAGTCCCGAGACCCTAAAACTGAGCTTCAGCATGGTGGCCAAGACCATACAGCTGTTTAACAGGACAGGTTTCACTCAAAACAGACTTCCCCATTGTCAACCAAAGATGTAGATACAGAGACTGGTTTAGGCGCTCAGAGGTCAAAGGCCAAAGAGTTCATATAGATATAAGCTGAAACAATGGCAGATAAAAGTGTTGATGTACACAGGTGGGGCAAAAACAGTTTGCACAGGGGGGGATTAATAGTCCATGTGCAAATTTCTGACAGTTCTTAGAAGCAATCCAAGGGTGGTCTGCAGCTCAGGATAAGCTCATTCAAACAGAGTGAAGTCAACTCTAAACGGATAAAGGAGGAGGGAAGAGCGTCACTTGAGTGCAAGATTATGATTTATTATGACATAAATACGTAGTAACTTACATTAAAGTAAGGATAAAAGCATCTGTCAGGTCCAAATGGTTCCGCGATGGTGAGAGGGGTCCGCACAATCCAGGGTGCCTCAGGTACAGAGCGCCAGACCAGCTGGCTGTGTGCATCCGGGCAATCAGGCAGATCAGAAAGATGCGGCCGTGGAGGGAACCGGAAGGCGTCTGACGTCAGCGGCAGGAAACTGGCAGGATGGCTGAGGGAGCTTCAAGACGCGTTTCGGAGTCTGAGTGAGAGCCCGGGCAGGGCATGCGCACTCCTTCTTCAGTTGAAGTCTTCACCTGACTTCAACTGAAGTCAGAATTACAGTATATCTACAGTATATCTATATCAACCTCATAGTTGAGATCAATTGTACCTTACTTAACATACAACCTATGAAAGGAGTCATAAGTAAGATAATTTAGGGGAAATGGTATTCTGACTACTTGTTTTGAGTGACAAATCCTCTTGCTAACAGCTACCTAAATAGACACACACGGGTTTCAAATGAAGTAACTGCAACAAGTGGTTAAAATGCTTAATAACAAGAGAATTACATTTTCGTTTTTTTTATCTCTAAGCTAGGCTGAGGGAATATGTTGGTCAAAATGAAGTTAAATGTGTTGGTCAAAACTTTAGTCAGTAGCTTTTCAGGACACAAAAAACTAAATGTTTGGCTCCTTAATTTTAGTAGCTTTAGAGGGGTTAGTAGCTGGTTATCTTAGCAGAGTAGCTGGTGCTCCATGGGCTGGGGGGGGGGGGGCACACCATCCCCCATTCCCCCCGGACCACAGTGAGACAAGAGAGGAGAGGACAGGACAGGCAGGACCTCCCCTGCTCACTCACCCTGCCTGGATGCAGCAGCAGGAGGCAGCTTTGGCTTCTTCCCCGTCTTCTGCGTCTCCTCCCTCCTCCTCCATGCCCAATGGCATGGCTTCTCCTATCGGCCAATTGGGAAACGGGTCTCAAAACCAGCTTCCTGATTGGCCAGGAGGAGGATCCATGTGACAATAGCGAATTTTCACAAAAAAAGGCTGCTATGCTAATTTTTTTTAGCCTGTGAGAGCTTCACATGCTTAAAAAAAAAAAAAAGTCCCATAGAACTTCATGCGTCCAGCGCCCTGCATGTAGATTAGGGGGCCGCATGCATGGATAGGGGGGGTGGCGCCCCTGCTCCCCATATGAACAGCCACCACTGGTGGGAACCAGGGACACCTATTAGCAAAAGTATATAGGCATAGGACACACCCCCTGCCACATCCTCTAATGGAAAGTTATACAGAAAAAATGATTAGTTAAACCCACAAGTGCTTTTTTTTAACCACTAATATTCCTTTATACTAGCTCTTGAAATGTACAAATGCAGCAATGTAGAAATTGGATGAAAGGTTTAGTACTGGGAAAAACCTTTTGAAAGCTAAAAAAATTAATTTTATATATAACTATGTTGATCAGACCAAAATGAGGGACAAATGAGGAGGAAAGAGGGACAGAGGGACTTTGTTCCAAATCAGGAACAGTCCCTCGATATTAGGGACAGTTGGGAGCTCCACAGTACTGGTGTCTATTATACAAGCAGGACTTAAAGCGGAGTTCCAGCCATTTGACTCACCTGTCCAACGGTCCAGCGATGCGGCCGCCCGAAGCCTCGATCCTCTCCCTCGGCGCCGGCATCACTGCTGTGGGCACCCGGCTGGTACAGTTTGCGGTTTCACAGCCGGGTACCCACTGCGCATGCGCGAGTCGCGCTGCGCGCCGTGATTGGCCGGCAATCTTCTGGGACCTCTGACGTGTCCCAGAAGATTGCAGGAGGGGGAGAGGAGAACTTCCGCTCAGGGCGCCGCGGCGCTCCGAGCGGAAGTGGGAGCGGGTACCTGTCAAAACTAGGTACCTGCTCCCCCACCCAAAAAAATGACATGCCAAATGTGGCATGTCAGGGGGGTAGGAACACCTAAAGCGGAAGTTCCACTTTTGGGTGGAACTCCACTTTAAGTCAGGGGGCTGGAAGGATGTACAGCCCAGTTTTAATTTGTATATACTGTAGATAACAAACATTGAATTGCTACACGGCAGAGATAACCAACTACTTACCTCTCAAATGCTAGTACTATGAAGGTGCCTGGGGTTTATCTTTAAGAAAACCTATAGACATGAGATAGCTATCACCCAATCTGGCCATTGGGCGAAGATCTCATGTCTATAGTAGTAGGCAGAAGTCTGCTGTCAGGTTGTGCTAATAGGGAATACTGCTTTTGCTCCCTGCCAGGCTTCTCCTATCGCCCCCCCCCCCCCCCCCCAGGTTTCAAGCCTTTTCTCTTATTTTGCTTACAGGAGACCCTTCTTTGGGCATTTAGGTGTCACTGCCTGTGTAACCTGGACACCTTCTATTGGCTGTGCAGTGGCAGGGTCAAGAAAAAGTATCTCAGTAGTAATGTCAACATGTTGTTATTGTTGGGGACCAGCTAGCATGGGCACATCTGCAGCAGTGGATTAGCAGCTCAGAGATTGGCTTTAAAATAGCCTGTGTAGCTTAGAGATAAGCCAGGTTTAGCCAGCTTTGAAGTTTATAGGTGATTTACAGAATGATTTGCTGTCCTCAAGACAGTCCCATTGTGTCTGTATGCCTGCTCACCCTTCAAAGTGTATTGGCAGCATAACCTGCTGAGCCCAAATGATCACCTCTATTCATATATTCATATATTCTGCATATAAAAAAACAAATCGGATCAGAGTGTATAATTATGTATTACATGGTACTGTATATTACTTGGATTTCCATTTTATTTATTTATTTTATTTTATGTAATGAAAGTGGTAGTAAACTCCTTTAATGTTGACCTACAGATAAGCCTTTTTAAAATTTTACCTGTGCTATACATATCTCCTACACTTGCGCAGTTTAGAAGTGTGCTGTAATGGCAGAGAGCGCCCGCCATGCCACAATTGTGCTCCCATGCGCATGCATGGGAATGACATCATTATTGCCCGGCTGTTCAAACAGCCAGAGAGGGAGAACCTGGAAGGAAGACTGGGTGTAAATGAATGTACTGTCAGTGGTGACAACTCAGCACTGGAGGGCTGAGTTTTTTTTAAGAGTTTACTATATTTATATAACAGGTCATAGAGCACAACAGGTGTGCAAATCATCAAGGCATACTGGTATGTTTTGTTTCGTGGACCCATATAAGCTTAGCTAGGCTTGTACATGACCCCTACTCATCTCTAACTGCTCTGTGTAACTGATACTAGTCCACACCTTGAAAGAAAACACACAGAAAAATAATCCATGCAAGAAGTATTTAAAACAGTGTGCCCTATGTCCATTACTCACAACAACAAGTGATGTTCTTTTAAAGCATTTGCTGCCCATGTTGGGTACTGGTGATTTGAGACACATTTATTTTAACTGTCATAATAAACTGTATGCTTATCTACAAACAAGATGTATTGTAGATCAACAGAATGCTAGAATTGTACCCATTATAGTCTAATCATAAGGGGAATGTTGGGCAGTTCTAAACAGTGGCTCTGGAGAAAATGTATGGCATTTTTCATGTTTTTTTTTTTTTTTTTTTTGCTATTGCTAGTAAATGAGGTCTTAAGCAACCCTTGAAACCTGATGGAGTCTCTAGACAGACGGCTTTATACAAATATCGGAAACAGAGATGCGGTATGTTGTGGGTTTGACACACCAACATAATTCTGATGGATATTGTAGAGTTAATGAAACTGTGCCAAGGGAAAGTTGTGGTCAGGCAGGGTCATTGATGGTGGTAGACACGCACAAAGTTTATTTGTTTCCATTCACATAGAAGGAAAATGAAGAAGCAAAATATCACGTATTCTCCACTTCAGGCCCCTTTCTTTGTAGTTTTTAGTTCAACGTTCCAACCAAGTTTCCCTCAGGGAGTTTAAACATAGAATTCCCCCTAATCTGGAAATGTTGTTTTTCTAATTTTAGTTGGGATAAAGTCAGCCTGAAAATGTCTTTCCTCAATTTGTATCTCTCTCACTTGGGAAAAGCGTACAAAGTGTGAATACAGATTAAAGAAAAAAAAAAAGGAAGAATTCCAAGATATGGAAAATCAGCTACAGAAGTGGCTGGCCGAAATACAAGAACATAAAAGTAGAATCATTTTTGAAGATTTTATGTTATACATAATTATATTCATGCAGTTTTATTAAAATTAATATTTTATATAACGTATGTATGTAAAATGATAATTGGATATTATAAAAGCGAATACTGATTCTACTAGTTCTAGGGCAACACACTTTTGGCAGTGAAGCCACATAGGTTTCAGTGAACATCATTAGAAACTGGATAATAGAAAATGGCTGCTTCCATCATAGGTTTCTTATGGTCCAGCAAATTAGATTTCATTCAAGCTGTTGATATGAATTTTATTGTTTTCAAAAATGTTGTTTTTAGAAAATGGTGGTCCCCTAATGCAGTGATCTTTTTATAGAATATCATACAGACACCCAGTATGTAAATGTGACGCATGTATTTTTTTCTCTGTTGTTTAATCTTCTCGCATATAAAAGAAGTTTATGGAATCTGCCAAAAAAATCCAACACAATGCTACTTTTAGTGCATTGTTGATTTTGATGCCAAATGCATTCTGGATTTCAGCAAAGCTGAATGATGACACATCTGAGCTGTGGGGATATAGGTTATGACAGCAATTCATAAACCTGTATTGACATTACATAATGATACATATTATTTGAATTGATTCAATTAATTAAGGAATTATAAAAGTTTGAATAATTAAAAAAGCAATTCTACTTTTACGTGGTTTCATACCAATAGCCATAATATGTCAATATAAAGTAAGCCAATAGTATACACATATACACTAGTTAGCTATCTAGCAACACCAGAGGGATAAAGGAGCTCCCCAAATAACTCAAAGATAGAAAAAAAAATAGATGAAAATAGAATCCTCTCACATAGGCTGTAGTAGGTGCTTTGCCTATTTGTAGGGGAAAAAAAAACAGATTTTCATATGTAAGTGTACCACCCTCCTAGGTAGGTGCTAGGAAAAGTATATGTGTGGCCCTGTCTGCTTATCAGGGGGGCCCAATCAGTTAGTTATGCTGTCATGTGTTTCCAGGTGTGGTCTGTTGAGTCTGGGGAGTCTCCCCACTGTATCCAATGAGGGCTATTGTTGGGCAATGGAGGAAACCTGGCCAATAGCGCACCAGGGTTTATAGCTGTCCCAGTGAGCGGAGTTCGCCGCAATGCACCCTGGGATTGGGTATAAACCTGGCGGGAGCATATGACAGAGCATCTTTGGTGGGAAGCAGAGTCCCAGGAGGAGGCTGATGGCTGTCTCTCCTCCTGTCAGGGTGACTGAAAGTATCCTGGGCAGTTGGCCTGAAGGACCGGAGGTTGAGCTGGGCTGCATAAAGGGATCCAGAGTGTTGCTGACCAAGTGGAGCTTCTGGGCAGAAGTTTCCAGGAAAAACAATGTTTTGAGTACCCAAAATCAGGGGTCTGCCTAGGAGAGGGGGCCACTCCAGAAGGTCAAAGGGATCCAGGAGCCAGCTAACTGGTAGTTGTTGCATAGAAAGGGGGTGCCAAGTGTTACGCCCTGAAGATAAGGGAGTGAAAAGGGGGCGCCAGTGTGGGCCCTGAAGCGTTCAGCAGCGCAGCAAAAGTGTACAAGTAGCTACCTCAGGAAGGAGTACCTAAGGCAGCTAAGAGAGGATTTCTTTAGTTGAAGCTCAGTTACAAGAGTAGTTCAGCGTTAACTGGCATCCGGCCAGTGTTAACCAGCATCAAGTGAGTGTTGGCAGGCATTCAGCCAGCGTCAAGCCGGCATCAAACAGTACTTCTTAAGTGTCTCCACCAAATTGTGCATAGTTGAGTTAAAGGAGTATCCCACTCATCCTTTCTCCCATCCAAGTTCCTAAATAAATCAAAAAAACAAAAGATACTGGACTGGTCATTGTCTCAGTGCTCACACTTGGAGAAATATGCCTAAATGTGCTGTTGTTGTTAGCTGTAACCCAGGGGGACCCATATCCAGCAAAACGGCTGGGAATTTTGCTACATAAGTATTTGCATATAAACTCCAGCAAGCTCCAGCAGCAGCAGTCTAAGGAGCCCAGCTGCCACAATACAGATACACATGGTAGTTTACTCTTGAATTCCTCCAGATTGTTTGAATGTATAATATACTTATTGAAATACCACCTTTTTTAATTAAAGCCGAACTTCGGGCAAGAAAAACCTTTATTTAAAGATACTCCCCAATAGAGTTGAGCTTTGGATTTTGGTTGAACCAAACCCAAAGTGTTCGCAGTTTGCAAAAATAATAATAATAATAAACTTTATTTTATATAGCGCCTTTAAAGGTAGCTTCTCAAATCACTTAACAAGGAAAACACAAGAAATACACAGGATAACATAAAGGAAAAAGGGACAATAAAGTGAAAGCTTGTCTAAAGAAACAAGCTTTTAGATTTGATTTGAATGTCGCCATGTGCTGTTATAATACCAGTTACCAATAATGAATTTCCCATTCTCTGAGTTGTAGTCAGGTTGCTTAGATGAGTAAATAATAGGGGGTTCCTTATGCACCAGCCCTCTACCTATAAATGTTAGGGTTTCCAAGTAGCATTTTATCAATGTGTGTTAGAGAGATCTGGAATAGATAGGGGGATCGGACAAAGGTGTTTGGAAGGAGAGATAGTTGCTGCTATTCGATAAGTGATGCTGGAAAGTACTGTATACAGTGTATCCATCTCCAAGGTCCCTCATTGCTGCTCCTGGCCCTTCTCTCCTGTCAAGTGCCCCCACAGCAAGCAGCTTGCTATGTGGGGCACCCGAACCGAGCTGAAGCTCCATGTGTCCATTCAGACACAGAGCTGTAATTTTGCCCCGCCCCCTCTCTCTCCTGATTGGCTAACTGAGTTTTATTGAGAGCTGCGGGAGCCAATGGCGCCGTGACTGTGCCAATCAGGAGTCAGAGTCCCGGATGACAGAGGGACTCATGGACCTCACTAGACAGAGATGGAGCTCGGGTAAGTATTAGGGGGGCTGGGGAAGCTGCTACACACAGAAGGCATTTTATCTTAACCTCCCTGGCGGTATGATTCTTTTGGATTTTAGGTGCTGAAAGCGGTACCATTATTTTAGGTGCTGAAAGCATGTAATTCTTGTGAATGAGCAGCCCAAACCAACTGTACACATTTATTATACATATTATATATATAATGTATACAGTTGGTTTGGGCTGCTCATTCAAAAGAATTACGTGTATATATATATATATATATACGTGTATATATATATATATATATATATATATATATATATATACATATATATGTGTATATATATATATATATATATATATATATATAATATGTGTGTGTGTGTGTGTATATATATATATATATATATATATATGTATATGTGTATATATATACGTATATACGTATATATATATATATATATATATATACTGTATATATATGTATATATATATATACATATATTTACATAAAAAGTACAGTAAAACTGCAGGAAAGGGCACTGGGGGGTAATGTAATGTGATTTTATTTTATTTTGAACGATATCAGTGTGTTTGGTGCATTTTACATTCGAATTTGCCGCCGGTTCCACCCCCCGGCGGACGTCACGTCGCCGGAGACGGAAGCCGGGGCTCGCAGACGATCGGGAGAGAGCTCCGCCGCCGCACACTGCTTGCAGTCTTCGCTGGATCCCGGAGAAAAGGTAAGTAAAACCTCCTCCAGCATCCAGCGATCTTCCTAGCGCTACCCCGAGTGTGACTCGGGGTTACCGCTTTTGGCACTAAAATCTTACCCCGAGTCACACTCGGGAATACCGCTAGGAAGGTTAATGCATAGATTGCATTAAGATTTAAAACCTTCTGACTTTACAACTGCTTTAAGGGCCAGTTGATGTAAACACCTTGTATTTAATTTAGTAAATAAAAGGTGTTCTCTGATTGGAGATCATGATGTCACCACCCAATTGATCAATGTAAGTAGGCAATACAGATTATAATTGGGTTTCAGCTTTTAGTTCTTAAGGTTGCATATTTGTATACATGTTATTTTTAATATTTGTGTTCTGTCCCTTATTTTCAGTACAGCCATGATTTTGGGCACCAAATGGGTGGGATTTAGCATTCAGTGTGCCTTATTTTTTAAACTAGATCTTGCTAGGATAGCCGAGGATCAGGTATTGAAGTGACATCTTTTGTTGTAAGATCTTGGGAGGTATGTCTAAACACACTGACTGCTGGTCTTCACGCACAGCAGAAATGATTTAGGCTTTATTGCATGCATTAAAGTAGACAGATTTCTCCGAACATCTGGGCTGTCAGTGAACTTTGAGAAACTGAAAAGATTACATATTGATGTTTTCTCTCTATGAACTTAAAAATACACACTACATTTGACTTTTGCATAAAAGGTTAACTAGATTGTACAGTACTGTGAATGTTAGTGGAACTGCATAAAGAAGTAAGACATAACACCACTCATTTTTCAAACAACTGAAGACATTCTTGCTTAAGTTCATACATCTGCAAGCAGTTCAGGCCATTTCACATTGTTGATGAATTATCCCCTGTTTCCTTGGCCTAATCCTTTTCATTTATTTATATTTTATGAAGAGAACATGAAAGGCAGCTCGTAAAAACCCAACTGCTTTTGATAAATCCTGTCATGGGCGCTTAATGGAACCTTGCAGGGGCCCGGTTGAAAAAGAATACTTTGTCAGATTGAAGACGGCGATTCCAATAGCAAACAACTCGTTACCCTACTATTGTTTTTCAAACTCTGTAGAAATCAACTCGATTAACACATGAAGCTGAGTTGTTTTATAGTCAGGTGAACTCTAGAGTGTCTTTCAGCGTAGAAACAAACTCCTCCTCCTTATAATACAAAATAAAGTAGCAACAAACACTGGCAAATAAACAGAACAGTTGACCTGAGCTGCTTTATTACAGGTGATCCCATGACTGTCTTTTTCAGACCACATAAGACAGTTTTGTAGGCACTCTGTGTGGCCAAGGCCAAATTAAGGACAAAAGGTCATTTTAAGAGGGCATACCATAGCAGTGACACCTCCTTAAGACTTGCTAGTACTACAGCATTGAAGTACAGTTTGTCCCAAACTGATCATTAGGCAGCAGGCAAATGTTAGCTATTCACAAAACCACTAAAGTATATCTTAACCCAAAAACAAAAAGGTAATATCTTGTAGCTTACCAGTCCTTAGATATATAAAGATCAATTATAGACTATGGGCAAACTAGAGGGGGATTTTCGTGGTACTGTTCCTAGACAGATAATCAGACCATAAGACATATAAATATATATATATATATATATATATATATATATATATATATATATATATATATATATCAAAATTGTATTACATACAAGAGTAAAAATAAATTTCTACAAAAAACAAGACTTATGACAGGCACATCGTGAGAGTATAAAACTGCATGTACACAACCAGGAGGGAAATTGTATCCTCTAAAAAGGGGGTCCTTCCGATGTAAATAGATTATATATTCTCAAACTCCTTAAATATATTCTCAAGTCCTTGGATATAGTAGTGAATTGTTTCTTTTATCTAGGCTAAGTACAGTTTCTGCAAATACAGAAAAATAACTGTTGATGCTGTAAATCTGTGTATACACTGCAAGTATTTTTTTTCTTTTTTCAACCAGCAGGCTTTAAAAAAAATAACAAATTCCTGCATCCACACTCAAGAGATGTGGATGCAGGGATCTCCCCAGCTGTGCTATTGTTCTGAGAGCAGGGACTCCCCCATGTCAGAATACAATGATCAGAGCTGCAGCCATTGGCTGTAGTTGCTCATTGTATGCTGGTTTTTCAGCAGGACTGGTCTAATGATTAGCTTCATGTTGAACATAAATGGTTATACACAGTTGGAAATTCAGTTGGTTCCTGCTGAACTGACCAACTTTCAATACATGTGTACCCAGCTTTTGAATTCAAGTGTCCTTGTCACTTTTTGCACTGAATTGATATCCCAACCAATGGTATCAGCAATCTTCTGTGAAGAAACAATGGAGATGATTAAGGGAGTAGGTTTTTGTAGTCTCCATCAAGGGAGCAGCCAAGAATAAAAAGGCTGCAGTGCAGTTATGGAACTGACTGACTGTATAGGCAATCCCCCGGTTACAAACAAAAAAGGTTTTGTAGGTTTGTTCTTAACCACTTACCTACAGTGCACTTTCACCCCCTTCCTGCCCAGACCGATTTTCAGCTTTCAGCGCTCTCACACTTTGAATGACAATTACTCAGTCATGCTACACTGTACCCATAAAAAATGTGTGTCCTTTTCTTCACACAAATAGAGCTTTCTTTTGATGGTATTTAATCACTGCTGGGTTTTTTATTTTTTGTGCTATAAATAAAAAAAGACTGAAAATATTGTGAAAAAACACATTTTTCTTTGTTTCTGTCATAAAATTTTGCAAATTAGTAATTTTTCTTTACAAATTTTGGCCAAAATTTATATTGCTACTTATCTTTGGTAAAAATAACCCAAATAAGTGTATATTATTTGGTCTTTGTGAAAGTTATAGAGTCAACAAGTTATGGTGCTAATCATTGAAAATTGATCACACTTGACCACACCTGATGTACTGAAGGCCTATCTCATTTCTTGAGACACTAAAAAGTCAGGAAAATTCAAATACCCCCCAAATGACCCATTTTTGGAAAGTAGACATTCCAAGGTATTTAATAAGGGGCATGGTGAGTTTTTTGAAGTTGTAATTTTTTCAAAAAAATTCTTTGCAAAATGAAGATTTATTTATTTATTTTTTTACAAATTGACGTATTAACAGGTTATTTCTCTCACACAGCATATATATACTTGCAACTACACCGCAAAACACATTCTACTACTCCTCCTGAGTATAGCGATACCCCAAGTGTGAGACTTTTTCACAGCCTAGCCACATACAGAGGCCTAACATCCAAGTAGCACCGTCCGGCATTCTAGGAGCATACATTTCACATATAATTTCCTGACAACCTATCGCACTTTTGAAGGCCCTGGAGCACCAGGACAATGGAAACCCCCATAAAATGACCCCATTTTGGAAAGCAAACAGTCCAACGTATAATTTTTGAGGCATAATGAGTCTTTTGAATGTGTCTTTTTTTCCAACAAGTTTTTGGAAAATGTGGAAAGAAAATTAAAACACATTTTTTTTTACACAAAGCTGTCCATTTATGCAATATTTCTAACACATAGCATGTACATAGCAAAAATTGCACCCCAAAATACATTCTGCTATTACTCCTGAGTATGGCGATACCACATGTGTAACACTTTTACACAGCTTAGCCACATACAGAGGCCTAACATCCAAGTAGCACTTTACACAAAGTTGTCCATTTATCCACTTTAAGACTGGGCCTATTTTTGACACTTGGTGTTTACAAGCTAAAATAATTTTTTTTTGCTAGAAAACTACTTAGAACCCCCCAACATTATATATATATTTTTTTTAGCAGAGACCCTAGAGAATAAAATGGAGATCGTTGCAATATTTTTTATCACACCATATTTGCGCAGCAGTCTTCCAAATGCAATTTTTTAAAAAAAAATTCACATTTTTTAATTAAAAAATAAGAAAAGGGTAAATTTAGCCCAATTTTTTTTCCATAATGTGAAAGATAATGTTACGCCGAGTAAGTAGATACCCAACATGTCATGCTTCAAAATTGCGCACGCTCACGGAATGGCGCCAAACATTGGTACTTAAAAATCCCCATAGGCAACATTTTAAAAATTTCTACAGGTTACCAGCTTAGAGTTACAGAGAAGGTCTAGCACTAAAATTATTGCTCTCGCTCTAACGATCGCGGCGATACCTCACATGTGTGGTTTGAACACCGTTTACATATGTGGGCGGGACTTGCGTATGCGTTCGCTTCTGCGCGCGAGCTAACGGGGACAGGGCGCTTTCATTTTTTATTTTTTTCCTATTTATTTTATTTATAATTTTTTTATTTTTACACAGTTTTTTAAAAAAAAATGTTTTGATAATTTTTATTCCTATTACAAGAAATGTAAACATCCCTTGTAATAGAAATAGGCATGACAGGTCCTCTTTGTTGTGAGATCTGGGGTCAAAAAGACCTCACACCTCACAACTACACTAAAAAAGAAAGAAGAAAAAAAAATTCTTGAAAAAAAAAAAGAAAAAAAAAAAAGCGGCCATTAAAACCGGTTGCTAGGCAACGAATTTGACGTAGCTCTGGTCCTCCAAGACCATAGAGTCGAGTGAGGGCCATCTTGCCCTCACTCGACTTCCTGTCTCTGAGGATCCGGGACCGGATAGTTTTCCCCGCTGCCGGCGGGTCCGGTAAGCTGGGAAAACGTCTGGGACGCGGCGGGAGGGGGGGGGGGCACCTCTTCCCCTGCACCGTAAGGGTAATTCCGCGGTGAATCCGCCACTGGGACCACCCTTATCTGAAAGCCGACCGCCCGCCGTTTAAAAAAATACCGGGGTTATGGGGGCTATCTGCTGCCATAACCCCAGTATTTAGCTTTAAATGGCCGACGTATATAGTCGTTAGGCGGTCGGTAAGTGGTTGCATGTACTGTATATAGCAAAAATTGCACCCCAAAATACATTCTATAAAGGAAAGTGTACAGGAATAGTCCGAGTCCATCTCCGATCTGCTACTATTAGCCATTTCAAATTCCGAATTGGATTCGGATACTGATGAGAGCTCCCCGGTGCTCTCATCAGTCATGGAGAGGACCTGAAGGGCCTCCTCACTGCTGTACATCCTTTTTGACATGCTGGCTGTGATGGGCTGTGCGACGGGTGACGGTTGACTGCGGATGATCACTGATGGGTGGCAGGTGACTGATAGGTGGCAGGTGACTGATAGGTGGCAGGTGACGGTCACTGATGGGGTGACAGGTGACGATGACTGATGGGGTGACAGGTGACGGTCACTGATGTGATGACAGATGACGATGACTGATGGGGTGACAGATGACGATCACTGATGGGGTGACAGATGACGATGACTGATGGGGTGACAGGTGACGATGACTGATGGGTTGACAGGTGACGATGACTGATGGGTTGACAGGTGACGAGGACTGATGGGGTGACAGGTGACGATGACTGATGGGGTGACAGAGGACGATGACTGATGGGGTGACAGAGGATGATGACTGATAGGGTGACAAGTGACGATGATTGATGGGGTGACAGATGACGATCACTGATGGGGTGACAAGTGACGATGATTGATGGGGTGACAGATGATGACCACTGATGGGGTGACAAGTGACGATGATTGATGGGGTGACAGATGACGATCACTGATGGGGTGACAAGTGACGATGATTGATAGGGTGACAGGTGACGATGACTGATGGGGTGACAGGTGACGTTGATTGATGGGGTGACAGGTGACGGGCGATGGTCACTGATGGGTGACAGGTGACGGGCGATGGTGCACGGTGGTACTGATGGCAGTCTCTGGTGACCGGTGAACTTTAGGCTATGTTCACATGTGAGCGTAGCGATCGCGGGCAGAATCACTGCGATTCTGCCCGCGATCCGGAAATCATTGCAAATGGCGGGACGCCTGTGCGTTGCCCGTGATTTGCAATAGCACCCCAAACGCTGTGCGATTTTGCAGCGATTTCCGCCTGCCAAATTGCGGTAACATCGCGCAAACAACGCATGATGCCCCAAAGAAGCTCTTGTACCTTTTTTGGGCGTCATGCGATGTTTGCGCGATGTTACCGCGATTCGGCAGGCGGAAATGGCGGCAACATCGCACAGCTTTTGGGGTGCTATTGCAAATCACGGGCAACGCACAAGCGCCCCGCGATTTGCAATGATTTCCGGATCGCGGGCAGAATCGCAGTGATTCTGCCTGCGATCGCTACGCTCACATGTGAACGTTATGGTTGTCAATTTCTGGGCACTGATGAGGTGACTGTTGGGTGACAGGTGACATTGGGGGGGGGGCTGAGGACTGTGTGGGGACCTTTATCAGTGTGCTTTTACATTGACAGGTACACAGAGCAGTAACTCACTGTTTCTGGCTCTGCTCTCCTCACACTGGAAACTGTGTGAGGGGAGAAGAGCTAGTAACAGTGAGTTACTGCTCTGTGTTTACATTTTGTGATCGGCTGTGAATGGATTCACAGCCGATCACATAGTAAACAGTCACTGTCAGTGACTTTTTACTACTGCCGGTGACTAGCTGTGTTCCTAAGGAACACAGAGCCACCGACATGACCGTGCTGCGCGCTCCCGATCGCGCATGCGCGGTCTTCTCCTGTATTCCTCTATTGTGATCGGCTGTGTCATTGGAACACAGCCGATCACGTGGGAAACAGCCATGCCCATTGGCTGTTTCCCCCCTGCCGGTGACGGGCTGTGTCCCGGGGACACGCCGACACCGGCAGTGCAGGGCAGCGCGCACACGATCTCGCGCCTGCCCTGCCTGAATGGCCCGCCGTCATATGACGGCGGCCCAGAACAATGGTCGCACCGCTCCGCCGTAATATGACGGCGGGCGGGCGGCAAGTGGTTAAATTCAATTTGTATGTAAGTTGCAACAGGTACCTTTTTTAACCACTTAAGCCCCGGAAGATTTTACCCCCTTCCTGACCAGGGGGTATTTTGCGATTCGGCACTGCGTGACTTTAACGGACAATTGCGCAGTCGTGCGTCGCTGTACCTAAATGAATTTGACGTCCTACTTTTCCCACAAACAGAGCTTTCTTTTGGTGCTATTTGATCACCTGTGCGATTTTTTGATCAAACAAAAAAAGAGCGTCAATTTTGCAAAAATAACAATATTTTTCACATTTTTTTATATGAAATTCCCCCCCAAAAAAAAGTAAAAATCAAAATTTTTTAACATTTTCGGCCAATTTGTTTTATGCTACATATGTTTGGTAAAAAAAAATCGCAAAAAGCGTATTTTGATTGGTTTGCGCTAAAGTTATCGCGTTTACTAACAAAGGGAAAGATTTTTGTCATTTTTGTTGTTTTTTTTTTAACGCGTAATGGCGGCGATCTGCGATTTTTTTTGCGGTACTGCGACATTGCGGCGGACAGATCGGACCCTTGACTGATATTTTTGACACTTTTGGGGTTACCAGTGACATTTCTACAGTAATCAGTGCTATATATATGCACTGTTACTGTAAAAATACACTGGCAGTGAAGGGGTTAACATTATTTGAGAGGGAGGGGCTGTGTGTGTCCCTAGGGGCGTGATTCTAACTGTGATTGGCTGTGGCTTGAGGTGTAGTTACACTGATCTACGGTTCTACATAGTAGAACCGTATGATCAGTGTCTCTACACAGGGAGAACTGACAGGCAGCTTGTTTACACAAGCTGCCTGCCTTTCCCCCTCTCCCCCGACGATCGCAGAGTGACCGGCGGACATCGGGTCCGCTGGTCACACGCACAGAGGGGTGCGTGACCACGCGGGAGTGGGATCGCGCCGCCGGCGGCGCGCGCTCGCTCCCCAGACCCTCCCAGGCTAGTGACGTACCGATACGTCACTCTGCCTGTGAGGGGCTGACCGCCGCAGTATATAGTCGTGCGGCGTTCGGCAAGTGGTTAAGTTTAACTCCAGCCAACAAAATTATTTTTAAGTTTTTTGGATAGCATAGGGAAGGGTTAACATCCCTGCAATGTTTGTTTTGCTGTCTGTGCCCCTGTTCAGAAGATTTCATCTCACTTTCTGTCCCTTTGACAACTGGATTTTGAAAATTTTGGGTTGCCATGGAAACAAAGATTGGAGATACCTTTTTACTATAATGACTCTTACAGGAGTGAATTTCCTGTCCTAGAGGTAGATTTCCTCTCACTTCCTGTTGTCTCCCTCAATTGGTAAGTTTAAGTCATATGTAAGTTAGGTGTATATAGCTCAGGGACTGCCTGTATATGGTTTACACTTTTTTGCCCTGACACTAAATACTGCTCACTGCCTGTGCTGCCGCTACATATTGCTCACTGACTGCCCTGCAACTGCATACTGCTCACTGTCCACCCTGTGCTACATATTGCTCACTGACCACTCTGCCACTACATACTGCTCACTGTCCACCCTGTGCTACATATTGCTCACTGACCACTCTGCCACTGCATACTGCTCACTGTCCACCCTGTGCTACATATTGCTCACTTACTGCCGTACCACTGCATACTCCTCACTGATTGCCCTGCATTTTTCTACTGCTCTATACCTGTTCTGGAAATGTTATAGATATGCAACTCCTACCCTCATATTAATTAGTGGTTCCAAATTAATAATAACTACTGCAGTAGGGAACAGACACAAAAAGATACACTCAGCATCTTTCCAAAATAACTGTTCCTCTAGCTGGTAATCTCCATGATTCTTAGTCCCAGTGGACTTTGGTAACCCTGTTACCCATTGTGGATCCCTGACCAGTATAGGCAGAACCAGAATGGCAAAGGAGGGGGCTCTGTCAGGTGGGCTGCATGGGGCCCCATGAACTGTAAGGATGGCCCCTCTCTATATGACCTGCATGCACTGTATCTTGTGAACCATTACCACACTCCATATTTTACTATCTAAATAAAAGCATGCTCTAGGGAGCGAGCGAGCACCGCCGGAGGCGCGCTGACACTCGCTCACGGACCCCCCCGCACGTAAAATCTTCCGGGGCTTAAGTGGTTAAAGCACTCTGAAAACCAATCAAAGCAGTTATCACTAAATAAAATTGTCAGCTTACTCATTTGTACATGCAGGTGAATTTTCACTGCTTTGCTGTGCTTCAAAATGTATACCCCACATTGCTTTCATTATGCTTTGTCAGATCTCAGAGCTCCTATAGAAGTCTATGGCCTTGTTTAGTCATGTTTTGCAGTCTGAAGCCTGATCCACCTTTGGATCACTTTTCAGACAGCTGGGGAACTGCTGAAAGGTAGATCTAATGGTCTGGAGAGCTGCTGGGCAGCGGTACTAATAAGACAGGAAACTGATGAGCAAGGATACAACTGAACCATCAAAAACACCAAAATAAAAAAAAGGGAAAAAAAAAACCTACTAGATACCACACTAACCCCTAACCATGCCACATATCCAGCAGTTTCTTTATTAGCCCTTCATGTTTATACATTTTTAACAAATAGAACATTAACACACAGGGCATTTGCAAAGCTTCATTAATGCTTCAAAAAAAATACACAAAAGTGTAGCGCCCTACAGGTAGGTGCTAGGTAAAAGTTTAGTGGGAATTGGCTGCCTAATAGCAGGGCCATGATTTCAGCTGGCTGTCATGTCTCCCAGGTGTGTTTGCTGAGAGGGGAGTCTCCCCATGAGAGGGTTATCATTGGGCAGTGGAGGAAACACAATCAGAGACACACTCAGGCCTGTATCTACCCCAGAAGGCAGATTCTGCCGCAGAGGATTCTGGGAGGGACGCAGCATCTTTGGCAGGAAGCAGAGTCCCAAGAGGGAGAGTACTCCTCCTGTCAGAAGGATCGGGTGTTCCAGATGGCTGCCCGGGAATCCAGAGAATGCTGAGTTGAGCTGCAGAGGGGATCCGGTGTGTCAAGGACCAGTGGAGGAAGAGGGGTTCAGTTCCAGGAAAGTCTGCCAAGGTCGTGAGTACTGTGAACTGCCCTTAGGGGTCTGCCAAGTGTAGAGGGGACCACTCCAGAGAAGGTTCCAGGGATCCAGGAGTCAGCTAGCTGTAAAAGGGGTTCCTTGTTAGAGGACCCTGAAGTGTTAGAGGGAGTACCTAGTCAGAGGACCCTGAAGTGTTAGAGGGGATACCTAGTCAGAGGACCCTGAAGTGTAAAAGGGGGCACCAGTGGTTGGGCCCTGAAGAGTCAGTGTACAGTGTGCAGTGTACCGAGTTAAGAGTTGCAGCAGCACCAGCAGTGACAAGGAGCTACCTCAGTCAGTGAAGGGCTGGAGGGAGCTGCTCAGTGACTTTTGAGCTAAATCGAGTGTCAGGAGTCAAGTGTTCTACAGTCCTGAGTCTTCTGAGTTAACAAACAAGTTAAAGTCGAAGTTCTAGCACTATTCAGCAAGTCAGTATCCTTAATCGCCAGGAAGCTTTGGCCAGCCTTCAGCTGGCATTAAAACAGCGCTAACGGGCGCTAATTTTTCTGTACAGTGTCCCAGTTAAGCCTAGAAGAGCCAGAGGAGTATCCCACTCATTTCCTTCTCCCATCCCCAATATACAATAAACAAAACCAACCAAAGATGCCAGAATGGTCATTGTCTCAGTTCCCACATCTGGGTTCACAACTTAAATGTGTTGAAAGTGTTACCGGTACTGATGGCAGACCCACCTAAGGCCCAAGGCCTGGAAACATTGCTACAAAAGCATAATAAAACACATCCAGAATGCATATTTAATTGGTAGGAGCCTTTAAGTGAATTACTAAACAAGGCAAGTGTGAACGAACCCTATCTAGCTTAAAAAAATATATAAAATCTAGTTCCTCCAGTTTTGAATTGTATTGTAACTGTATTGTCTTCCCTCTCATTGTAAAGCGCTGTGCTATATAAATCCTGTATAATAATAAATAATAATAAAATTTATTTGGATACAGTGTTGAATGACAGAGTAATCAGTTAATAAAAACGCACTGGAAACTGAAAAATGGCCTGCAAATGAAGGGGTAATACAGGCTTTTATTCAAGTGGTTAAGGATGGGGAACACTTATTTATGTGTTTTGAAAAACAATAAAAAAAAAAGTTAAAACAAAGATAAGAGTAAGTAAATCATCAGATGCAGACCTGACAGCATACAGTACATCAGAAACACAAATACATGTGTATCTGAAAAATTGTAAGATTTAGGATCCTATCTGCTTCTTTAAGTACTTATACCACAACCCGATTTATTGTTCAGAGCAATTTATCATAAATATCATGCCCTGACATTGGAATCTTGGCTTCATAGACATGGGTGACAGAAAGGAGCACTAAGAGCACATTCTCAATTCTCTATGGGGTTTATTGCAGAACATTTGAACGGCCCTATGTACAAAAAAATGTGCAACACGTTGGCTGTATATAAACACAGACAATAAATATGTTTGTAATAGAAATACAATAGAATATAATGTAATAGAATAATAGAATGTAATAGAATAGAATGCAATAGAAATCCCTCTTAGATTGTAAGCTCTAACGAGCAGGTCCCTCTGATTCCTACTGTATTAAAGTGTACTGTATTTGTACTGTCTACCCCCAAGTTGTAAAGCGCTGCGTAAACAGTTGGCACTACATAAATCCTATATAATAATAATAATAAAATGCATGTCCAGTATGGAATTTGTTTCACATTTTCCCCCAGACCCTTACTCCTTCATAAGATGAGGTTTGCAGGATAGAATGAGTAGAAGGATAGAATACTTTCTATAAGTGAGAATGAAAAATACCTCCGCCCAAGAAGAGATCTGTCTGCAAACACTCCACTGAAAGCTCATTGATGAATCCTGAAGTCTTGGATTGACTGATAGCTGTGTGTATACTTCTCTGTGTAACTTTCCACTGACCTCTGGCTTGAAGTAGGCAATTAGAAAAAATTAAAGTCCAATATAATCAGTGGATGTAGTTGATTCTCCAATTAGGAGTTCGATTCTATTAGTGTAATAAGCGTAAATGAGACATTTATGATGGAAGCTAAGTGGACACACACTTAATGTTTGGATAGATTCCTGACAAATAATGCAATTTACTGAATTAACCCTTTCACCCCTGACATTCATAACAACAAGGGAAAAGCTAATTAAACTTATTTTACATCTAAGAATTAAACGGGAGTCATCCGATTGCAGGTCAACATACCAAAATAGTTTTGTCTTCAAAGTGTCACTTTTGTGACTGCCACTGTGGGATTGATTTGCTAAAAGGATATAGACTGTTCACTTAGCAATGGGAATGTTCACTTTCCAAAGTATATGTTCACTTAGTTCAGCTTAGTGAATACAGTGACGCTTTAATTATTCAATAGAGTACAAACAAAAATCTGTTTTTTAATTATTTTTCTTGCATATGATTGGGTATTTAAAAGTTAATTCACCTTTAGAACACAATATATGTTACCCCTGTATTTAGGGTGTAAAATGTAATATATTCCAGCAGCCCCATCTTCATTTCCTGAGCCCCAACCTGCTCCGACAGGTAAAGGGGGCCTCTTCCTCACAGCTGCTGTCACATTTAAAATTGGCTCAGCTGTGCTGGGCTCCATCCACACAGCAGCATCATTCATTCATTCGCAAGGATCTGTGAATAAATAAACTACAAGCCCTATCTTCCACTGTGACAGACAGACTGGTGGTTCTCAATGGACTATGAGCGCATTAATCAGCGCACTCCTTGTCCATTGACACTTCCTCCAACTTTCTAGCAGAAAGCCTGTACGGAGGTATTGGCAGAAAACTGGAGGATGTGTCTGCACTATTGTGACATTGCACCTGTGATCCACTCATCACAAATGCAATGCTTAACAGGCTCATGCAAGAAAAAATAATACAAATACAATAACAGTGTATGACGCCCTAAAATTTAGCGAAAAATGTGAATAAATATGTGGCTACCCCTTTGTAGGTGAGCTAAACCCCTCTAAATTTACAAATAACAATGTAAAGATAATTCTTACATGCATAAATAAATTATTAAAAACAACACTTAACTATAAACAAATAAAGAATGGTGCTCACATACAGTGGGGAAAATAATTATTTGATCCCCTGCAGATTTTGTAAGTTTGCCCACTTACAAAGAAATGAAGAGTCTTGCCTACAGTCAGGCATGGTGGTGGGAGTGTCATGGTCTGGGGCTGCATGATCGCTGCCGGCACTGGGGAGCTACAGTTCATTGAGGGAACCATAAGTGCCAACATGTACTGTGACATACTGCAGCAGAGCATGATTCCCCCTCCCTTCGGAGACTGGGCCGCAGTCCAGGGTGAACACTGCCTTGCTAAAGAAGCTGAGGGTAAAGGTGATGGACTGGCCAAGCATGTCTTCAGACCTAAACCCTATTGAGCATCTGTGAGGCATCCTCAAACAGAAGGTGGAGGAGCGCATGGTCTCTAACATACACCAGTTCCATGATGTCGTTATGGAGGAGTGGAAGAGGACTCCAGTGGCAACAGATGAAGCTCTGGTGAACTCCATGTACAAGAGGGTTAAGGCAGTGCTGGAAAATAATGGTGGGCAAACAAAATATTGACACTTTGGGCCCAATTTGGACATTTTAACTTAGGGTTGTACTCACTTTTGTTGCCAGCGGTTTACACATTAATGGCTGTGTGTTAAGTTTTTTTTTAAAGGGGAAAGCAAATGTACACTGTTACACAAGCTGTACACTCATTACTTTACATTGTAGCAAAGTGTCATTTCTTCAGTGTGATATAATAAAATATTTACAAAAATGTGAGGGGTGTACTCACTTTTGTGAGATACTGTAAGTATTTGATCCCCAAGTAAGTATTTGACCCAACATGACTTGGTACTTGGCGAAGAAACCCTTCCTAGAGGTAGGAAGTTTCTTGTAGTTGGTGAGCAGGTTTGCACACATCTCAGAAGAGATTTTGGTCCAATGTTCTTTACAGATCTTCTCCAAATCCTTAAGATTTTTGGGCTGTCTCTTGGCAACTCAAAGTTTCAGCTCCCTCCATCAATTTTCTCTAGGATCAAGCTCTGGAGACTGTCTAGGCCACTCCATTAAAGTTTAATGTGCTTCTTCTTGAGCCACTCCTCTGTTGCCTTGGTGGTATGTTTTGGGTCATTGTGATGCTGGAAGACCCATCCATGACCCATCTTCAGTGTTCTGGCTGAGAGCAGGTTCTCATCCAAAATGATAAAATATGTGGCCCTGTCCATTGGCCCCTAAATGCGGCAAAGTCGGCCTGCACCTTTAGCAGAGAAATAGCCCCAAAGCATAATGTTTCCAACTCCTTGCTTGATTGTAGGGATGGTGTTCTCAGGGTCATAGGTAGCATTTTTCTTCCTCCAAACATGGCAAGTCGAGTTAATGCCAAAGAGCTCATGTTTGCTCTCATCGGACCACAGCACTTTCTCCCAATCTTTCTCTGAATCATGTAGATGTTCCTTGGCATGACTGTACATGTGCCTTCTTGAGGAGGGGGACTCGCCCTGTTGGAGGAAGAACAATGCTGACTATGACCCTAAGAACACCATCCCTACAGCCAAGCACGGAGTTAGAAGGTTTATGCTTTGGGCTATTTCTCTGCTAAAGCGGCCAATGGATGAGGCCATGTACTGTAAAATCTTTGACGAGAAGCTTCTTTCATCGACAAGAACACTGAAGATGGGTCATGGATGGGTCTTAAGTATGACAATATCCCAAAAAACACCACCAAGGCAACAAAGGAGTGGTTCAAGAAAAAGCACGTAATGAAAATGAAGTGGCCTAACCAGTCTCCAGACCTTAATCCTATAAAAAAATGTATGAAGGGGGCTAAAACTTCGAGTTTTAAAGTGACAGCCAAGAAACTTTAATGTGATTGTAAAGCCTTTTTTTTTTGTAAATAACAAACATGTTATACTTACCTGCTCTATGCTCAGTTGGTTTTGCACAGAATGGCCCAGATCCTCCTCTTCTGGGGTCCCTCTTCAGCTCACCTGGCCCCTCCCTCCAATATGGTGCCCCCAAAGCAAGTAGCTTGCTATGGGGGCACCCAAGCTAAGTCCCAGCTCCATGTGTCCATTCAGGCATGGACCCTCTTTCTCTCTTGATTGGCAGAATGATTTTGATTGACAGCAGCGGGAGCCAATTCCAGTCTCAGTCAATGAGGAGGGGAGTCCCAGGCAGCTTAGACACTCCTGCACCATTTCTGGATAAAGACGGGCTTAAGTAAGCATTAGTGGGGCTGAAGGAGGCTGCTACATACAGAAGGGTTTTTCTTTCCTAATGCATTCTATGCATTAAGATGAAAAAAAAAACCTTCTGCCTGTACAATCCCTTGAAGGTTTTAGAGAAGATCTGTAAAAAAGAGTGGACTAACATCCCTCCTGAGATGTGTGCAAACCTGGTCACTAACTACAAGAAACATCTTACTTCTCTGCTTACCAACAAGGGTTTCTCCACCGAGTACTAAGTAATGTTTTGCTTTTGTTTTCAAATACTTATTTTACTCACTGAACTACAACTCAATTTTTAACATTTGTATAATGTGTTTTTACTGGATTTTTTTGTGATATTCAGTCTATATCATTTAAAATACACCTGAGACTCCCCTCCCCATTGGCTAAGACAGCAGCGGGGTGCAATTGGCCAATCGGTTAGCCAATCAGGAGAGAGAGGGGCGGGGCCAGGTTGTGGCTCAGTATCTGAATGGACACAGGGAGCTGTGACTTGGGGCTTGGGTGCCACCATAGCAAGCTGCTTGCTGTGGAGGAACTCAACAGGAGGGAGGGGCCAGGAGCACAGAAGAGGGACCCGAGAAGAGGAGGCTGCTCTTTGAAAAACCAACTGCACAGAGCAGTAAACCATGTTTGTTATTTATTTATTTATTTATTTTTTAAATGAGACTTTACAATCACTTTAACCAGTTCTGGACCGGAAGGATTTGCCCCCTTACTGACCAGGCCATTTCTTGCGATTCAGCACTGCGTTACTTTAACGGAAAATTGCGCGGTCGTGCAACGCTGTGTCAAAATAAAATTGATGTCCTTTTTTCCCCACAAATAGAGCTTTCTTTTGGTGGTATTTGATCACTTCTGCGATTTTTATTTTTTTTTTGTGCTATAAACAAAAAAAGAGCAACAATGCTGAAAAAAAAATATATGTATTTTTCACATTCTGCTATATAACATTCCCAAAAAAATAAAAAAATAAAAAAATAAAAATTTAAATTTTTCATCCTTTGAGGTCAAAGGTAAAAAAAAATCGTATTGAACACATTTTAATTGGTTTGCGCAAAAGTTATTGCGTCTACAAACTAGGGGAAAGATTTATGCCATTTTTATTTATTTATATATTTTTACTAGTAATGGCGGCGATCTGCAATTTTTAGTGGGACTGCGACATTGCGGCGGACAGATCGGACCCCTAACTGACATTTTTCTCACTTTTGGGGGGACCAGTGACATTACTACAGTAATCAGTGCTAAATATGTGCACTGTTACTGTAATAATGACACTGGCAGGGAAGGGTTAACCTATTGGGTGATCAAAGGGTTAAATGTGAGCCTAGGGGCGTGCTTACTAACTGTGGGGGCAGGGGCTTGTGAAATGACCATAGAGACTTGTAATCCTATATAGAAGGATCACAGGCGTTCTGTGATAATTTCAGAGAGAAGAACAGTCAGCTGTGTTTACAACAGCTGACCGTTCTTCTCTCTCAGCGAGGAGCGATCGTGGGTGGCCAGCGCCAATCGCGGCCACCGGCCCTGTGCATCGGCATCCCTGCACCCCAGCACCATGCGAGCGTTTGCGCAGCCGAGCCAGCCTGCCGCATTAAAACTGCGGGGGGGGCGGTAGGCAAGTGGTTAAAGTAAGGGACTAAATGTCATTATAGAACCTCTTCTTTTGGCAGGTATTGCTATTTGTTGTTTTGACCAAGTAGTGACAGGGTCACTATGACGCATATAAGGTTAAAAGTATGTACATTTTAGTAAAAAATGTTTATTCATTATTTCATGACATTTCTTTCTTATGGGCCCTTTCACACGGGCGCTCCGTATGTCCGCAAATCATCCTATTTTTTTGCAGATGATTTGCGGACATAATGTAAGTCTATGGCATTGCGGATGTCAGCGGAATACCATCCGCTGACATCCGATTTTCTTTCTGTCAGTTCTGTTCCGTTTTTTGGAACGGAACAGAACCCTATTTTTGTTCCGTTCAAAAAACGGAAAGGAAGGAAAATCGGATGTCAGCGGTGTCATCCGCTGACATCCGCAAACCCCCATAGACTTACATTATGTCCGCATATCATCCGCAAACGGATGGGATGATATGCGGGCATACGGAGCGGATGACAGAAATGTCATCCGCTCCGTGGAAAAAAAAAAGGACCGCAGCGGAGCTCTCACACGGAACGGCCGTGTGAAAGAGCCCTATGTCAGTATTTAAGTAAAAACAAGGAAATGTTTGTAGAATTATTTTATTTATATTTAATAAAGTGTTTAGTAGTTCGCTGCTGCCCTACATGTTGTTACATGCAGAACTTGATTTCAAATTTTGTACATCCCTTAGAAAGTAAGGGACTCCACTTAACCTCCCTGGCGGTATGATTCTGTCAGGAATTTTGTACCAAAAGCGGTACAATTTTTTTCATGGAAATTTGGCGTTATGTATTATAGGCCTACAATTCTTAGTAATTACTGACTTAAACCTGACCAAAACAAGAGTCTAGTAGACATCCCAGATGTGATAAATTTGAAACACAAACGCATGAATTATAATCGAATCAATAATATAATTTTATTATAGAATATATAATATATATAATAAAATTATATTATTGATTAGATTATAATTCATGCGTTATATATTATATATATATCTATGTGTGTATATATATATATATATGTGTGTGTGTGTGTGTATATACATATATATTATATATATATATATATAACGCATGAATTATAATCAAATCAATAATATAATTTTATATATATATATATATATATATATATGCATATATAAATATATATATATATTAATATATATATATATATATATGCATATATATGTATATATATATATATATATATATATATATATATATATATATATATATGCATATATATATATATATGCATATATATATATGCATATATATATATATATGCATATATATATATGCATATATATAATATAAAATGTGTTTGTGTTTTGTGCAACGTTTTTTTTTTTTTTAATTTCCCTCCCTAGTTCCGCTCCCATGCAGCATTGCTGCTGCAGGGAACGGAACTAGGAAGTCCTCCTACCGACAGACGAGCGGCGGAGATCTCGGCTGGCGGTCACAGCAATGAGAGCTCATCCCTGGATCGCCAGGATAAGGTAAGACACTCCGCTGCGCTGTCTGCACATCCACCCCGAGCGTGACTCGGGGATAACGATAATAGCAGGAAATTCCTACCCCGAGTCACGCTCGGGTTTACCGCTAGCCTGGTTAATACATAATATGGTACATTTTATTAGGAAACTGGTTGTGAGAGAAATATGTAGGATGCCATTGCTCAGCCTACCATCCGAAAACACAGAATAAGGCCCGCTTCACACCTATGCATTGTTTAGTGCGTTAACATCCATTAACATGGTTTCCTATGTATCATGTTAACATCTCTGCATTTTATGGAGAGGGTCAGGGACCAGCAGGTTGTGTTTTTGGTTCCATAGACTTCAATGTATCAAAAACGTGTACCAATGGTGGCTGGTGCTCAAAATTTTTGGGGGGGGGGCGCAAACAGAAAAATGTAATAGGCATTGCCTTGCGGCAAAAAACGCTGTAAAAAATTGCGTGACTTTGAGGTAACAAAAGTGTGAAAGGGGCCTTCAGTAATTAAGGCATAGCGTGCCCCCTTTCAATGCACAGAGACCAGCGTGCCCCCTTTCAATGCACAGGGACCAGCATGCCCCCTTTGAATGCACAGGGACCAGCGTGCCCCCTTTCAATGCACAGGGACCTGCGTGCCCCCTTTCAATGCACAGGGACCTGCGTGCCCCCTTTCAATGCACAGGGACCGCGTGCCCCCTTTCAATGCACCGGGACCTGCGTGCCCCCTTTCAATGCACAGGGACCAGCGTGCCCCGTTTCAATGCACAGGGACCAGCGTGCCCCCTTTCAATGCACAGAGACCAGCATGCCCCCTTTCAATGCACAGAGATCAGCGTGCCCCCTTTCAATGCAGTGACCAGCGTGTCCCCTTTCAATGCACAGAGATCAGCGTGCCCCCTTTAATGCAGAGATCACCGTGCCCCCTTTCAATGCAGAGATGCCAGCGTGCCCCCTTTCAATGCAGAGATCACCGTGCCCCCTTTCAATGCAGAGATGCCAGTGTGTCCCCTTTCAATGCAGAGATACCAGCGTGCCCTCTTCAATGCAGAGATCATCATGCCCCCTTCAATGCAGAGATGCCAGCGTGAAATGCCAACAGAAAAATGTAATAGGCATTGCCTTGCGGCAAAAAACGCTGTAAAAAATTGCGTGACTTTGAGGTAACAAAAGTGTGAAAGGGGCCTTCAGTAATTAAGGCATAGCGTGCCCCCTTTCAATGCACAGAGACCAGCGTGCCCCCTTTCAATGCACAGGGACCAGCATGCCCCCTTTGAATGCACAGGGACCAGCGTGCCCCCTTTCAATGCACAGGGACCTGCGTGCCCCCTTTCAATGCACAGGGACCTGCGTGCCCCCTTTCAATGCACAGGGACCGCGTGCCCCCTTTCAATGCACCGGGACCTGCGTGCCCCCTTTCAATGCACAGGGACCAGCGTGCCCCGTTTCAATGCACAGGGACCAGCGTGCCCCCTTTCAATGCACAGAGACCAGCATGCCCCCTTTCAATGCACAGAGATCAGCGTGCCCCCTTTCAATGCAGTGACCAGCGTGTCCCCTTTCAATGCACAGAGATCAGCGTGCCCCCTTTAATGCAGAGATCACCGTGCCCCCTTTCAATGCAGAGATGCCAGCGTGCCCCCTTTCAATGCAGAGATCACCGTGCCCCCTTTCAATGCAGAGATGCCAGTGTGTCCCCTTTCAATGCAGAGATACCAGCGTGCCCTCTTCAATGCAGAGATCATCATGCCCCCTTCAATGCAGAGATGCCAGCGTGCCCCCTTTCAATGCAGAGATACCAGCGTGCCCCCTTTCAATGCAGAGATACCAGCATGCCCCCTTTCAATGCAGAGATGCCAGCGTGCCCCCTTTCAATGCAGAGATCACCGTGCCCCCTTTCAATGCAGAGATGCCAGCGTGCCCCCTTTCAATGCAGAGATACCAGCGTGCCCCCTTTCAATGCAGAGATACCAGCATGCCCCCTTTCAATGCAGAGATGCCAGCGTGCCCCCTTTCAATGCAGAGATCACCGTGCCCCCTTTCAATGCAGAGATGCCAGCGTGCCCCATTTCAATGCAGAGATGCCAGCATGCCCCCTTTCAATGCAGAGATGCCATAGTGCCCCCTTTCAATGCAGAGATGCCAATGTGCCCCCTTTCAATGCAGAGATTCCATCGTGCCCCCTTTCAATGCAGAGATGCCATTGTGCCCCCTTTCAATGCAGAGATGCCAGCGTGCCCCCTTTCAATGCAGAGTGAACAGCATGCCAAGCTCCCTCCCCAGACCAGTGCAATTACCTTTAGCGGCGGCTTCTCTTCAGTCCCCAGGCGTCTCCTTGAGTCCTCCCGCCTCCTCCTCGGCCAATGACATGTTGTTTGCCTTTCGGCCAATCAGGAAGCGCTTATCGGATCCGCTGCCTGATTGGCCAGGAGGAGGATCCATGTGACAATAGCGTATTTATATTCGCTATTGTCACACAATGGGTGGGCTCGGGGCGCACTGCTCTGCGCCCCGGGTCCACTGTTTGCTGAAGCCTATTAGAGCCTCTGGCTCTAATCAGGTGACAAAAAAGAAAAGCCCCATTGAACTCCATGCGACCGGCGCCCCGCATGTATATTAGGGGGCCGGACGCATGGATAGGGGGGGCGGCACCCCTGCGCCCCAACGCACCGGCCACCACTGACGTGTACTGAAAAACTCAAATTGTACCTGGAATACGCATGAACTGCAACCTTCATAGGTGCGAACCAGGCCTACCTGATTGGCTACTTATCTTATGACTTCGTATTTTTTAAGTCACTGATTTGGAAGAAACATAGAGATAAGGAATTTCATTTACTGCACGCTTGTTTCTGAGTCAGTAACTCAGGAGTCCTGAGGCCAGACATAGCCAGATGGTACTGTTTTGAGAATATGAAGAAAAGGAAGAAGTGGTGACTCTTATCCTTTTTTATAGCCTGCTGTTGGCTGCACTTTAAATAAGGATTGTGAGCCATACGGTTTTTGTCCTCATTCTAGCAATCCTGTCGCTGGTGGGTTGTCATGTCAATAAGCATCACATAAGACAGTCTGCTGGACAGGCAGGATTTCTAGCTGCAGTCATGGCACAGTACACAGAGAATAGCAGGAATTTGAAGTTTCTACTATGACAGCAAACAGTTGCTGATAAAAAAAAAAACTACCCACAGAGCGATCAGCACCCAGTATTTCTTCCATGTTATAGTTGGACTCCAGGCAAACATCTAAATATACAGTTAAAATACATATGTTTAGGCTGGCCTCACACTGCAGACGGATGTGGCTGACAACAGGGGTCCAGTGCATCCCTGTTCTACGTTTTAGGGACATATCAGGCCCGAATGTTTGGCTGGATTCTGACCTGAAACTGAGCCAAAGACACACAGGACCCCGGTGAAATTCGCTCCGCAGCTGCTCCGGAGATGTGTGAACTTGCTCCATAGAGAGCCGGGCACATTTTCCTGTCATGCGGATTGGATGCGGGGAAACCTGCATCCAATTTGCACTAGTGTGAACCCAGCCTTACTGTTTTATACTGTGATTTATAATGATTTATAATTCTGTACAAATCTATGCCATACTGCACTGCCAGCTATATGACACCGCTATTTTCTTGTTTAACAGTTTGGTTTCCTATTTCCCCTCGCTACCTACAGTCTGCTTAATGAGTTAGTTCAATGCCTATGCTGATAAGGGGCACCTGAATATATAAACAAACTGTGCAGCTTTCACCAAAGTCGAATAATGCCCTTGCTATAGGTGTTGTTCATTTACTTTCCTCATTTAGGCACCTTTCACACGAGCTTTCTGATCAGGTCCACCTGTCAGTTTTGTCAGACAGACCTGATCGGATGCTCCATGCACCTCTGCTACAAATCATATAGTGAATATAAATTGTGCCAAAATCAATTGTGCAATATTGTGAAACTTCACTAAATAAGTGACCCGGCAGCACACACTGCCCACAGATATGCCCCCGATCAATGCAGAGTGCCCACAACATTGCCCCCAATCAATGCAGATTGCCCACAGCATTGCCCCTAATCAATGCAGAGTGCCAACAGCATTGACCCCAATCAATGCAGAGTGCCCACAGCATTGCCCCCAATCAATGCAGAGGGCCCACAGCATTTCCCCCAATCAATGCAGAGTGCCCACAGCATTGCCCCCAATCAATGCAGAGTGCCAGCGTTCCCCCCGCGAGACCCCCCCCCCCCCGCGAGACCAGTGCACTTACCTCACGGTCACGGCAGCTTGTCTTCAGTCCTCGGCTCCCCGCGTCTCCTCAGTCCTCCCGCCTCCTCCTCGGCCAATGGCATGGGGTCTGCCTTTCGTCCAATCAGGAAGTGCCTAATCAAAATTAAAATCCTTTGGTAGCTAAACCAGTATACATATACATATTCAGTGTTAAATTAGCTGTTTAAAGTGTTTGTTACCCCAACAGTTCATATTCCGGATATGTATCTGCTGTACCATGTGCTTGTACAAAAAAAATATCCTATTCACTTTGTATTACTTTCTTTGTGTGAAATCCCTGGTGTTCCTGCCAGTTCCTCTGTTTTCCTATTAAAAACCGACTACACTAAGCAGCAGAACACGCTGTGGTCAGTTCCCATCTCTAGCTATGCTGGGAAGTCAGACTATCCTCCAAGCTCAGTGTCATTTTGCCTCTCCTCCCCCAGCTCTAATGCAACTGAGAACAGAGGGAATATGATAATTTATAAAAAAAGGGGAAAATGGTATTTATATTGTTTTTTTTATATCTTTACCCAAATGTTTTGCCTTTCACTTCTATTTTAAACTTAATGGGTTGTTTTACAATGTGATCATTTACAATCATATTAACTGCAGTTGCAATAGAAATCTAAGCCATGCCCAAGTACAGTTTTCACTGCAACATGCTATGCCCACTGAAATGTTCTTCCTAGTACCCACCCATTAAAGTAGTACTCCAGGAATTCAACCACATTGTAAAATGGGCTGGCATACTCTGAGATAAGTCCAACAAGATGCATTCTACCTTGTGGACTTATCTCTTTAATTTACATCTGGCAGTTTTGTGGAGCTACGGGAGGATAGCTATCCCCACATTTCTTAAACTCTAATGCTTGACCTTCTGGTCTCAGTTCTTTCAGCTGCAGAGTCCCATGCAGCTGCTGTCCCCACCCCTCCCCATCTCCTACTCAATCACAGAGCACTTTGTAATATGTGAACTCATTCACAAAATAAAAAGTCGTCTGTGAATGGACAGCAGAGGGAAGGGGTAGGCAGGGCATCAGTCATCTCAGAGCCCCAGAGTGTAGCGATAGCTATCCTGCCACAGCTCCATAAAACTGTCAGATGTAAATAAAAGAGATAAGTCCGCGAGGTGGCAAGCACCTTATTGGACTTAACTGATGGTGTGCCAGCACATTTTACAAAGTGGCTGAATTCCTAGAGTTCAGCTTTAAGATTTTAATAACCTTCAGTCAGTGTCTAAGCCAGCATTGTCAATGGGTCAATGGATAATAAATCGATATACTTACCCACTGTTTCGCTATGAATCTGATGTGAAATAAATCTAGCATAGAGTTTTGCAAAAAAGGACAATAAGGTGAGTTCTTGAAACAAACAGCTCTCCCCTTTAGGGGACAGAGCAATTGACATAACAAAGAGACAGGTGCATCAACTGGCATATTAAAAAGCTAACTAGATCAGGTGACACAAAAGGCACGCATAGTGACTGATACATTCCTAGAATCCATGGTGGTCGCTTCTCCTAAACGTCTTAATGTACTATTTAAGGTTTGACCCTCTCAACCCAAAACAGACACTTTTAGGAGGAACTACTTTTGAATTACCTCAATGCTTAAAAGAGAAGTATGGTCTTTATTTTTATTTTAGATTCATGTAGACCTAGGTAGATGAAGCATTGGTCCGATGCTGCATCTGTACCCCGCCGGCTTTGACACTGAGAACCGGACGATCTAATACCGCAGATCGCTCGGTTCTCACAGCTCCCTGAGCAGAGAGATGCTGATCTGCTCTGCCCCCTCCTCACTCTCTGGAGCGCTGGGCTGTGGAGGGGACGGGATCGGCCAGCTCAAGCTCTCAGCGGCTTGCTAGCTTAGCCAGGTGCCGGTCCAAGCATGTGGGTGGATCCCGACTCCATGATCGCAATCTTGCTAGAGCCTGGACCGGCTCTGTGACATCAGCAGACAGCAGACTTCAGCACGCCTGTGTTTTAAAAATGGGTCACAGGAGTGTAAAACGAACTGCACTCCTGTAATCCACAGGAGAAGTACAGCCAAACGAGCTTTAGCTGTACTCCTTTAAAAAGAATCTCTGGAAGCATATCAAATTCAGCAGCAGTTTTGGGTGAAAACCTGTTTTTTTCATACAGATTAAGGACATTTGTCAGGCTAATTGTTGAATATAATAACTTCAAGTAAATTTGCAAGTCCACAACCCAGTAGTTAGTATGCAATATCTATAAAATAAATTGTTTTGGTTCTAGATTTTTATTTTTCTAAGAACATGCAAATTTCTATGAAAACAACTGGAATAATAGCCATATGGTTGGGTGCAAAAGTCTTTTTTTTTAAATAATGGAACATTTAAACATGAAAATAAACATTTTAAGTTTGTTCAAGATGCAGAGAATAAATCTGACACATTCCCTGACTGGCAAATGAAGTTGATGTGTTGCATGGCCACGAACGGCGGTATTAGTCGGAGTGACTGAAGACAGTGACTAGAGTCAAGACAAACCTCATTTTATACAGATTGGGAGAAAAGTCTGGTTCCTGGTTGTGTATTGAGAAAACAGCTGGGGCAGCAGTGTTTTAGCTCAGGAAGCCTAGGTCAAGCCCTAACGTGGAGCTTGTGTGGATTCATTTTAGTGCTCTTGTCCTCTGCCTGAAAAGAAAACAGGAGCAGGCAAAGTCAGGGCAATCCTGGCAGGTTGTGTTTTAACAGCTCAAATCAGGATGAGGAGTAACTCTTCATAATTTCTTGCCTAATGCTGTGTGCTATGAATACTTCTTTCATACATAAATTTCCATATCTACAGCTGGTCATATACTCCGGGGCGTTGCTAGATCCTGACAACCAGGGCATGTCACCTTGGTCTTCCATTGAGCACCCAGGTCTCTTTTGCAGTAATTGTTGCTGTCACCCCAAGAATGGTCCTCAATGCAACACATCAGTCTTTCAATAAGACTAAAAATAAGAAGAAGAATAGAAGAAGAATAAGACTTGGTCACAATAGAGGAAATTCCTACATTGTCCACAAAAACAGAAGTTAAAAAGAAAATCAATGGCCTAAGCAGAGCATGCAATGTTGTTTTCTGTTTAAAAAAATATATATTTTTAGTTAAGTGGCAAATGGTCATGTGGACGTTTAGTACAGGTGAGTCCTAACGCATATGCACCACAGCTCATCGAATAAGCCAATGATGAATGATAATAAATGAAATATATAATATAGCTAAGATAAAAAGGCAATTGCAAGCGTAATCCAAAAAAAAACAGTAAGAAGGGGTAGCCAATGAGCAAATTATAAAATAATATAATGTTTATGACTTATAAAATAAAAAAGTAAAATACATCTTATAAAAGTTACTTAAACGCCTACAAAATTTAGCACCTTCCATGTGGAAACAAATATAAAACTGAATGGTAAGCATGGCATATTTATGAAAGCATGATTCCTTGTGAATTTGGGGATTGGGGATTCCAAATTCTTTCTTTCTTTTTCTCTGGCAAGCTGCAAGCTGCACCACTGCCATGTGGCTAATTGCTTTGTAGTAAATAAGTAGTGCTTTACCGTTGAGTTTTTAATTTTGGTTTGCATTGGTGTTGTCATTAAGTGCTGGGTTTGAGGCACTTATGTAGGCATTCAATTAACTAGGATGCATATTACTTTTGCAATATAAATGATAAACATTATATTATTCTTCATATGCTGTGAGAGGGGGTGGGGAGAGTGGCGCTGTCTAATAATGAAGCATATGTAAAAACCTATATGCTAAAAGTGGCAATAAATAGTTAAAAATGATAATAAATGCCAAGAAGAAGGAGAGAGATATAAAAGGTGAAAATGTAGAAATATGAATGGTGTAACAATAAGAAGCGCAAATCAAAATAAAAATATAAATATAAAGTGCCTGGTGCATAAACAATTAATGTATATATATATAATCATCAACTATAATTGTGATAATAAAAAAGGTGCATAAGTGGTCACAAGTGATATATGATATGGATAACAATACAAGTATTCATAAATCAAAGTGACACGTGCATATAAACCAATGGGCAAAAAAACCCAATAAGCTCAAAGTGCCAATTTCCGTGAAAATGCAAGGTTGGAATAGGTGTATGCCAACTTATACTGGTGCCGTATGTAAATAAATATATAAATAGTGATAGAAAAAGAAGTCCAGTGTAAAATATATAAAGTGGCTAGAAACGTCCAGGTGATGAGAGATGAATAAATAAGTGACAATCTTTGTGTGGATAAAACACAATAAGTGACCCCATGGTGGGTAGTGAGGTGCTTGGTGACCCCTCTGATAAATGGCACACTCACCAGAAATACCCACACCACACAGGGGTATAGAGCGGGTATGTGTAGTAATCAGATGGATGGATCTTATTCTTCTTTACAGGTCCTGAATTGGACGTCTGTGGGAATATCCAGATGAAAGGATTCCTGGGGGAAGTTGGGGTCTGGTGGTGTCCCAGGGCTAAGTGCTATGTGCTCCAGATGTCCGTGGGGTATCGGTGAAACAGGTGTTCAAAGTACAGAGAAAAGGCACATAGTGTAATATTGCTAAATAGGGGTTTTTTATTATGCACAAAATAAGATCAAGGGTACTCACATGGATAAAGTACAATACGAGCGGTGAAAATCAGCGCGTGGAACATTATATTATTCTTCATATGCTCATTATTCTTCATGTGCTAGCCCATTCCCAATTTCTTTTACTGTTTTTTGGATTTTTGCATGCAAAGGTTATCATCCTAGGTGAGTCAGCACACGTACAATTCATTACAATTGAATAAACTTACAATTGTTTGTTGTATTTTATTAGAATTGCATGTGCAGTCTCTTTTTTTTTGACCAGCCTGAATATTGTGGTGACTTTTTTTGGTTATATTTTGATACAGAAAACCACAATTGCTCATTTCCAGGCCAATCCTTTTCACAAGCCTAAACCTATAATCCCTTGAATTTAAACACACACAGACTCTGGTGGTGAGTATTCCTGAAAAACCGCAGATAGCTGTTATGGTGGAAGTCAGAGAGCTTTTTGGCTAGTATTACTTGGCTGTTTGTATTTGCTGTAATATACTAAAATTACAAAAGATTGACCAGTGTTTGTTAAAATTCATTTTCACTTTTAGGCTCCATGCACACTAGCTTAACAGCAGCTTTTGAGCATTTTTATTCTGTTAAAAAAATAGTGTTATCCTATGTGTCATGCACACTATTTTAGTCTAGAAGTGTTTTTGAAGCTTCAGCTTCTAGGAGCAGAAAAAAAATCTTTTTTTTTTCCATTTTTGGGAGCAATTTGCTAGCAAAAAAAAAATTGATGAACGCTCCTTACTACTGCTAACTGCTGGTTTCGGTTATTTTTTTCTGAGAAGGAACTGCACAGAAAAAAAGGGGAGGGGTCACATTACAGGAGATGCCAATAAATGCTAAGGCTCCTAAACACTGCTGAAATGCTGCTACAGGCCAGCACAAAAACACTAATTATGAGCATTTTTCATCCAGGGTTGGTTTTTCTGTCATTTTTTTTTTTTTTTTAGCTTATACTGTGCATGAAGCCTCAACAGTCAGATAACTATACTTTTTTTTGTTAAGTAAACTCTTAACCCTTCAAGGTTAGGGGTCTTTAACCCCCCAATCACATGTTAGCGATGACAGACAGATGTGATTCGAAGCGCACTGCTCTGCAAATCACATGCGATGTCTGTGCAATGCAAATTCAGCCATACAGATTGTATGACAGTGATTCGCATCGGATTCCAACACATCATGCACAGGACCCTTTTTTGGGTCCGCAGCAGAATCAGATCGCATTGTGGTTTACACCTATGCAATCCGATTCATGTCCGAACTGACCGTTCGCACTGTGATATGGGAACTGATCTGGGGGTGTCGTTAAATTTGAATTAAATTAAATTAAAATAAATGAAATGAATTTAATTTGCCAGCCGGCGCGAGGATGAAAGGACTCCGCTGTAGTTCCGTAGCGGTGACATCAGCCGGACAGGCGCCACTTGCGGGGAAATACCAGGAACCAGGGTGGAACACAAGCTATATGGCTGCCATGACTGTCATCCTCGCGCCGGCTGGTTTCCGGCTTTGTGCACACACTGCTCAGCAGTCCTGGGAGACTGACTTCCTCGCACTCGTGTTGCTTACTGCCAGGTGCCCTTGTCCACTCCAGCCCAGGGGGATGTAAGCATTTTATGTACTTTGTTTTTCGGTTATCAATACCAATAAGCTGTTAACCCTTTCTATACTGGATGTTCACCTGACTTCCCTATCCATTGCATCCCGGTGTGGTTCATGCGCTGCCTTCCTCATGTACTTTTGTCCATATCAGCAACCTTCCTATGCTTGTTGGCTAGCAGCAGAAAAACCGCTGGGGAGCCTCACAGGCTTATTTCTATCCCTCCACCCTAAAGGCACCCCAGGAGCGCCAGATTTGTGATTATTGCTTTGACTTCTGGACTGGATTTTTTCCTATGGCTGCCCTGGGTGCGAATCTCTTTACTGAGCCATTGGTTGGCTAACAGCAGAACAACCGCTGGGGAGCCTCACAGGCTTACATCTATCCCTCCACCCTACAGGCATCCCAGGAGCGCCCTGGTTTGTGATTATTGCTTTAATAATTCAATCAACTACAATGTAATGGAGTAGAAGAGAGGTAGTCATGTTTGAAGTCCAGCCTGTGGGGCTGATTTACTAAAACTGGAGAGTGCAAAATCTAGTTCAGCTCTACATAAAAACCAATCAGCTTCTAGGTTTTATTGTCAAAACCTAAAGTTGAGTTCCAACCAAAAGTGGAAGCTCCACTTATCTGCTTCCTCCACCCCTCTGGTGCCACATATGGCACCTTTTAGGGGAAGGGGGGAGGGGGGAACGGGTACCTGTTTTTGACAGGTACCCGTCCCCAGTTTTGTGAGACTCCACGACGGCGAAGTCCCTCGAAAGTTTGTCCCCCATCTCATTCGTCCGCCGCTGCACCAGTTATAAAGCGCAGCGCGCTTTGTGCATGCACAGTAGGGAACTGACTGGGAAGCCTGGCAGCACCTGAGTCGATCCAAAAATCTTTAAAAAGAAAGGGGGCACTGGCTAGTGTTTGAAGAAGCAAAGTCCACTAGTTTCCTTCTGCAACAAAGAGACTTGCTTAACCACTTCTGGACGGGAAAGAATTTGCCCCCTTAATGACCAGGCCATATTTTGCAATTCGGCACTGCGTTACTTTAACGGACAATTGCGTGGTCATTTAACAATGTACCTAAATAAAATTGATGTCCTTTTTTCCCACAAATAGAGCTTTCTTTTGGTGGTATTTGATCAAATCTGCGATTTTTATTTTTTGCGCTATAAACAAAAAATAGCAACAATTCTGAAAAAAAAAAATAGTTTTCACATTCTGCTATATAACATTGCCAAAAAAAAAAAACATTTAAAAATCAAAATGTTTTAACATTGTAGGCCAATTTGATTTCTGCTACATATTTTTGGTAAAAAAAAAAAATCGCAATAAGCGTATTTTGATTGATTTGCGCAAAAGTTATCTCGTCTACTAACTACGGGAAAGATTTATGTAATTTTCATTGTTTTGTTTTTTTTAACTAGTAATGGCGGCAATCTGCAATTTTTTTGCGGGACTGCGACATTGTGGCGGACAGATCGGACCCCTGACTGACATTTTTGACACTTCTGGGGGGACCAGTGACATTACTACAGTAATCAGTGCTAAAATATATGCACTGTTACTGTAATAATGACACTGGCAGGGAAGGGGGTTACCATTGTGGGTGATCAAGGGGTTAAATGTGAGCCTAGGGGAGTGATTCTAACTGTGGGGGGGGGGGGGGCGTGGCTTGTGAAAAGATCATAGAGACCTGTGTTCCTATATGGAAGGATCACAGGGGCTCTGTGATCATTGGAGGGAGAAGAACGGTCAGCTGTGTTTACAGCGGGGAACTACTGCGGGTGTCAGGCGGCAATCGGAGCCTCCTGCCCCATGCATCGGCTTCCCTGCTGACGAAGAGCGCCCCCTAGCTCCCTGCGACCGACCTATACCTATGGTGGTTTGCGCAGTATATCTGCGGCGGGCGGTCATAAAGTGGTTAATTCTGTACAACCTGCTGCATGGTGCTACTCAAAGTCTGCTACATAGTTCTATTGAAGAAGTTGTCCTCACTTGTGAATAGTTAACTTAAAGTATCCTACTAATCCCTTCTCCTAATAAAACCAAAAAACACATCCCCTAGACTGGTTATTTGAGACAACGAGCAGAAGAGTGTGTGCGCCTGGCTGTGCAAAAATACCCTGTGACTGGCTGTGGAGTATTCAGTGAAAGACCAAAAGAACAATTATCCAAGTGGCTCCTGCGGGGGTAGCGCTACAGGCAATTTTTTTGAAAAGGTGAATTTAGCCTTTACTGTTTTACTGTAAAGCAAACTTCAAGTATGGGCCTAGAATATTACTTCAAGAAAAGATTATCAAACTTTTTTATACCATATGAAAATGTCTGCGTCTCTTACAACAACCAATCATATTCTCAAACTGAGTTTTCTAGTGCAAGTTAAAAGATGCCAGGTCATGACTGCAGCTAAAGTCAGAGCACACAGGAGACCAGGGCATGGCCAGAGGAAGACTGAGGCCACTGTTGTAAATAAAGAAGAAAAAAAGTTGAGTTTTTTTTTTTTTACAAGCAAATTTTGTTTAAGCAGCTCAATGAGCAAAACTGAACGTTTAACTTTTGTAATTATGCTGCAAAACGAATTTGCTGTAATCCATCTGCTTGTCTCTAATAATGTACGTAAAGAAATAAAGTACCAAAATGACACCTGTACCACACCTCTGTCTTCAAAACATATTTTGCAATAATAACGGTACAAGCAGGGTTGCAATTAAAATGTATCACAACAGTGAAATGTACTCTCAATAAACACCGAAGTGGTGGATATTACTTTCATATGAGACCCATTAAAGTAGCATAAACACATTTCTTGATAGTGTCCTATTCTTTTCCGTTCCCTGGCTTTTAGCTGCCTCTCTAATTGCTTTAAGGACAGCTAGGAATGTAAAACACCACTTCTCTCTAGCCCCGTATAAATACAATTAAAATATACATCGGCATATCAGACACATTTGAGAATCCGTTTTCCCTGATTACTTGCAAAGTGTTAAATAAGCAGGGAAATGGTTGATACAACCTAGACCGCTATTTATACAACACATTTCAAATGGTGTTATGACAAAAGAGTTACATCAAGCATTTTCCTGTTTACACAGCATGCTGTCATTAAAGAGGTCTTGGAGAGTATGGAATGGCTGTGTTTTATTCTAAAATGCGAGACTTCACATGTAACAAAGGGAGGTGAGGTTTGATCTAGCGTGTGATCTGTCGGGAGTCAGGCACTACAATAATAGGAAGGAAGATGTCACATTTCCCTGGAGATATTTAAACGGAAAGTATAATATACATTACATTGTTTATCCTTAAGTATGTTTTTTATGTATCCTCAATGTTTATATTTGCTCTTCCATGTTTTTGTTATTTTAATAATAAGAGAAATTTGTAGATGTCTACACTAGAGGGAGCTCTGTATTTTATTGTTATTACTCATATTATTTTCGTACTACATGGGCAGTGCATTGTTTTTAATGGATAAGCAGCCATAAGACCTGGTTCACACTACTGAGACTTGGGACGCAACTTGTGCGATCTCAAGTCGCCCCAAGTCACTTGTCATTACAAATTCAATGTAAATGAATGAGAGCCGTCTTAATATGCACTACTGAAGTCGCTCCGACTTCAGAAAAGGTTCCTGTACTACTTCAAGGCGACCTCTATCCGACTTGTGCACATAGACTTCAATGGGAGTCACCTCTAAGTCGGATCCTTATCTATTTTCAAGCGACTGTGATCAGACTTTCCAGGAAGAAGAAAAAGATTATCCAGGCATTCCCCACAGACAAAGTCGCCTATCATTTAAGTCTCTTCAAAGTCTCTTCAAAGTCTTTTTAAAGTCGCGCTAAAAAGTCGCTCCTTCATGGGGCGACTTTCTGGTCGCGGTAGTGTGAACCGGCTCTTAACCACTTAAGCCCCGGAAGATTTTACCCCCATTCCGACCAGGGGTTTTTTTGCGATTTTTTACTGCGTGACTTTAATGGACAATTGCGCGGTCATGCGACGCTGTACTTAAACGAATTTCACGTCCTTTTTTTCCCACAAACAGAGCTTTCTTTTGGTGGTATTTGATCACCTGTGCGATTTTTTGATCATGCGCTATAAACAAAAAAAGAGCGTCAATTTTGCAAAAATAACAATATTTTTCACATTTTTTATATGAAATTCCCTCCAAAAAAATGTAAAAATCTAAATTTTTTAACATTTTCGGCCAATTTGTTTTATGCTACATATGTTTGGTAAAAAAAAATCGCAAAAAGCGTATTTTGATTGGTTTGCGCAAAAGTTATCGCATTTACTAACAAAGGGAAAGATTTTTGTCATTTTTGGTGGGTTTTTTTTTAACGAGTAATGGCGGCGATCTGCGATTTTTTTTGCGGGACTGCGACATTGCGGCGGACAGATTGGACCCTTGACTGACATTTTTGACACTTTTGGGGTTACCAGTGACATTACTGCAGTAATCAGTGCTAAAAATATGCACTGTTACTGTAAAAATGACACTGGCAGGGAAGGGGTTAACTGTATTGGAGAGGGAGGGGTTAAGTGTGTCCTAGGGGCGTGTTTCTAACTGTGATTGGACATGTCTCCTATTGTAAAAACAGAGATCAACAGTTCTACATAGTAGAACCGTCTGATCTCCATTTTTACACAGGGGAGAATGACAGGCGGCTTGTTTACATAAGCCGCCCGCCTTTCTCCCGTTCTACCGACGATCGTAGTGTGACCGGCGGACATCGGGTACGCCGGTCACACGCGCGGACTCCTCCGTGAATGGGCCGCGGCGGGCGCGCGCCTCAGCGGGCGCGCGCTCGCCGCTATTGGCTCACAAACCGGTCACAGGCTAGTGACGTATATATACGTCACTTTGCCTGGCCGGGGCTGACCGCCGCAGTATATCTACTTGCGGCGGTCGGCAAGCGGTTAAGGGGCCTGTTTGTAAAGAGGTATTATGACCTTGCCATGGTCAAGAAAAATACCCCAGCACATTTATAAGTTACAATTTTGTGCTTAAAATTTTTGCTTTCTGCTTGACTTGCATTGGTACTCTACAGCAGTATTTCTCATTCTCATCTCCAGTCCTCAGGGCACACTAACAGGCCAGATTTTAAGTATTACCTTAGGTAGATGCAGACTCTAGAATACTGCAATCACATAGCAACAAATGATATCACCTGTGATGTATTTCAGTTTTCTTGCAAACCTGGCCTGTTAGTGCTTCCTGAGGATCAGAGTTGAGAAACACTGCACAGCAAGCAAAACCCTCTTCATTTAAATAAAGGGAATAAAAAATTGTTGCGAGAACTAGAGCTCAGTTAAATGACCTGTCAAAGGGAATACTTGGAGGACAGACACTGCAGACGCTAAGGGTTTCCCTTAGTTAAGATGCCAGTGTCTGGACCCTAAGCTGATTCTGCTCGAGTGAGGACAGCGCTGGATCCCTAGACAGGTAAGTGTCCTATTAAAGGTCAGCAGCTACTGTATTTGTAGCTGCTGTCTTAATTTTTTTCAGGGAGAGACTGATGCTCTTTTTTAAAGTGTATCCAAAACCAAGAAGAAAAATTAAATATAAAGTACAGTTTACCAGTTTTTAGATGTGGTTTCTGCATGACTAATTTTTAGGCTTTTTTCCTTTTATTTCAACCTTGTAATCCTGTGAGTAATACACCCGTGTCCTAGGTTGACCACACTCACTCTATCTACAGAAGAACAATTTTGTCACCATAAGACATGAAGTATGTTAGGGCTATAGAACACCTTCCCCTTTCCCTTTTGCCATATTGTATATGTGGGGTATTATGTAGTCCAAAGTGCTGAACTAGGTGGGGTAATAGCATTGTTTGAGATAGAACTGCACAGTGCTTGAGACACCGGACATCCCTGGATTTCTGGCAATATCAATGCTTTCAAATAGTACATTCAACAGAATGAAAGGGGCGAAATTAGAGACATTTTATTTTTAGGGTTTACGTAAACTTTGCTGGGAAGAACATAAAGAGTGTCTGTGACACCTTTCAGAATTCCTTTGTTTCTCCGCTCGGCAAATGTCAGTGCGGGTGACAAATTCATGTATCTGTTGGGGCAGGCAACACATGTGGAGGTGCACTGAGGACAGGTGGGTCCACTCTGCCGGATGGGTGGAGCCTGATGGGGATTCAGAGGCACTGTAATTGGCTAAACAATCTGTCCATTGCCTGTTTTAAATTACAAGAAGAGAGTGGACCTGATGGGAATCTAGTTCCTTAGATTTCCCATCAGGCTCTGCCCCCTGTTAACTTTACTGGTTGCTAGAAGTCTGTTGTTTGTGAAGTCATCAGCTTCCTTGAAAATCAGTGACAGGTGGACAGGAAGCAGTGGTTGCAAACATGCCACTCTGATACAAAGTAGTGTACAGAGACAGGTACCAGTGTTGCCATCCTCCTGCAGCATTTTTTTTACAGACAAAACATAGGAAATTAACTGATGGAGCACATTTTTTACTAACAACCTTATAAAATGCAGAATTCCTATTAAAAACTAAGACAATGGAAAAGTAAACACTAACAATACCCCTAACAAGTAAGGCCCCTTGCAGAAGGAGCAGACTCCGCAAAGTGGATCCACCTGCTCAGCGAGGAATCTGTCCGCTGATCCCCGTTGAGCAGGCAGATGACAGATCCGCGCCTGCTCGCTATGCAGAGCGGACATGGACACAGCCTTCTCTTCTCTATAGGGCAGTCGGAAGGAAATAGACTGCCTGCCTGTTTCCATCCAACTGTCATCACATCCTGGTGGAACAGATCCCCATCTGTCTGTTTTTAGGGGACCAGATCAGATCGGATGATGGTGGGTGTCAGCAGACACATGTCCACTGACATCCGCTGCTCCATAGAGAGCTACAGATGGTCTGATCGGGTCTGCCTGAAAAACTGACAGGCAGACCCGATAGGTTCGTCAGTGTAAAAGGGGCCTAATTTGCCTGGTTTATACTTAAAAGGTCAACCCAGCGTGACAAATGATCAGACCCTGAAATTTACAAACAGTACATTTTCTGACAGTTGGCAACTCTGACAGGTACTCCGCCTGTCTCTATACACCAAGTTTGAGCTGTTTCTAATTACATCCAGTTTTGTTATCTATAAACTTGTTCTTTTTACATTTAGTGCAGTCATAGCACCACTTTGTGAACGTGACACTATGAAAATAACTACCTGAATCTGCTGGATGTATTAGTTATTCTACTAGGGATTTTTTTGATCTGGCACAGGCCATTTTATATCAAACAGTCAGAAAAGTGTTGGTAGTGCTTTATTGAATTCCCCCTTTATGTCTTCCTATACAGCTTCTTTTTGGAAAAAAAAAGTCTTGAAAACATATAGCTACACTACATTAATCATGTTGAATTAGGTGAGGTAAGAAATAAGAGGGGATTCATAAGCAGATGTAATAATACGCCTTGTGATCTTTGAAAGCATGCAGTTTTATCCGTAGGTCATGTGGCTAAATGACTCAGACATACAATATTTATTAAAGGTAGATTGGTAATATGTTCTGCTTAAAGAGTTCTGATTTTGCATTCCATAAAAATTGCTACTATTTATTACAACTTGAAAGAAGTCATTGTTTTATCTAAGAATCAAATTGGGAATATCTCAGAGCCAGAAAAATCTGGTTGTTTAAATCACGACTTTATGGGCCGCTGTTAGTAGAAGATCATAAAGCACTGTTGTGTGGTTGTTTCTGTAAGCGCAGGTTCTTTGATATTCATTCAAAATAGCTTCCTTATCTTTTTTATAGATTAGAACACACTGGAATCTTGTATGTGTACAAAGGAAAACAGAACACATTTGTGATTTCATGAAGACTCCTTCACATGTGGACGAAGGTTAGACATACCAGCACCATCATTCATAGGATGCACAACTGACACTCCCACCATGGAATGTTTACAACAAGCTATAAATTACCCTCTCGCTTATCTGGATAAACCGTAAGACATCTAGTTTCCTGACAATACGCCTGTAAGGGAGGATAAGAATAGCTTGCAAAGCACCTCATAAAGCCATCCTTCAATAAAAAAAAGAATAAAATTGAAAAAGAATTCTCATCAGTATAGATATGACCATTACTTTAATCTGAGTTTCTCCATGTGTTTCAACCCAACTTTTTTTTCCTTTGCTTGTTAAAGCTCTCACTGTTTTCATATTTTCTGACATCATTGGACATTCATTTTAAAGTCATGAGGTTAAAAGAAAAACATAGGCCTGCATTTCTAAACCTAATACGCTGATGCAGTATGAATAGCCTTTAACCACATGCCGACCGCCGCAAGTACACAGCCCCGGCCAGGCAAAGTGACGTACCGGTACGTCACTAGCCTGTCACTGGCTTGTGAGCCAATACCCCGGCTCGTTCCCTAACAAGTCAGTGCGTGTGACCGGCGGACCTGATTTCCGCCGGTCACTCGCGATCGTTCGCCGGGAAGGGAGAAAGGCAGGCGGCTAATGTAAACAAGCCGCCTGTCATTCTCCCCTGTGTAAAAATGGAGATCAGACGGTTCCACTATGTAGGACCGTTGATCTCTGTTTTTACACTAGTAGCCATGTCCCATCACAGTTAGAAACACGCCCCTAGGACACACTTAACCCCTCCCTCTCCAATACAGTTAACCCTTTCCCTGCCAGTGTAATTTTTACAGTAACAGTGCATATGTATAGCAGTGTTTCTCAACTCCAGTCCTCAGGGCACACTAACAGGCCAGATTTTAAGTATTACCTTGGGGAGATGCAGACTAGAATACTGCAATCACTGAGCAGCAAACGATATCACCTATGATGTATTTCAGTTTTCTTGCAAACCTGGCCTGTTAGTGTGCCCTGAGGACCGGAGTTGAGAAACACTGATGTATAGCACTGATTACTGCAGTAATGTCACTGGTAACCCCAAAAGTGTCAAAAATGTCAAGGGTCCGATCTGTCCGCCGCAATGTCGCAGTCCCGCAAAAAAAATCGCAGATCGCCGCCATTACTCGTTAAAAGAAAAACACAAAAAATGACAAAAATCTTTCCCTTTGTTAGTAAACGCGATAACTTTTGTGCGAACCAATCAAAATACGCTTTTTGCTATTTTTTTTACCAAACATATGTAGCATAAAACAAATTGGCCGAAAATGTTAAAAAATTTTGATTTTTACATTTTTTTTTTTTGAATTTCATATAAAAAAATGTGAAAAATATTGTTATTTTTGCAAAATTTACGCTCTTTTTTGTTTATAGCGCATGATCAAAAAATCGCACAGGTGATAAAATACCACCAAAAGAAAGCTCTGTTTGTGGGAAAAAAAGAACGTCAAATTCGTTTAGGTACAGCGTCGCACGACCGCGCAATTGTCCGTTAAAGTCACGCAGTAAAAAATCACAAAAAAACCCTTGGTCAGGAAGGGGGTAAAATCTTCCGGGGCTTAAGTGGTTAAAGGACTTCATTTAAAGAGGTTCTCAAACTTCAGCAAGAAGTTTGGAATTCCATTCACTGGGAGAGTCCTCGTCACTCCCCAAACAGTCACCGATCATGTGATTGATGCTTACTGCAGTAGCGGGGAAACAGAGGTTTGTTAAGGCTCGTACACACTTGATGAAAATCGGACGAAATATCCTCCGATTTTTCTCTCTCATGCTCATCGTACGATTTTACCTCGGATGGGAATTTTCGGCAGATTTTCTACTAGTGTGTACCCCAGTTTATTTTCTTTTACATAAACTACTCTTGTAGGTTTCTCAGAACAAAGCTGAAAAAGGATAGAAAGTTATAAGGCACACATTTGTGTCACAGCACAGCAATGCCTAGTAAAGCATTTTAGGCACATAGATATGATACAGTGCCATTATTTTAAAAATCACATCAATGCACCTGGTTTATGAAAACAAGTGTCATGTGGCATTTTAACATGAATTTTGTTAAGGCAGACCATTTAAGGCAGATTAATTTTGAGTGCACTAAAGTCAAAAAACAAACAAAAGGGGCTCACTGGTCTAGCACATTATCCTCAATAATAGGCATTAATAATTGAAAGTGTATGTACTCGCAAACAAAGGTATAAAAAAGCACGTCCAATCTGAACATCTGGATCAATCTGTATCTGTGACCAATGTTATCAATAGATGATGACTGAGGCGTTTCGAGGCTTAGCGCTTCTTCAGAGCCGCTCTGAGTGGTTCTGAAGAAGAGGCTAAGCCTTGAAATGCGTTAGCCATCACCTATTGAGGACATTGATCACAGATACAGATTGTTCAAGATGTTCGGATTGGATGTGCTTTTTTATACCTTTGTTTGTGCGTATATACACTTTTAATTAACAAAGCCTATTATTGAGGCTAATGTGCTAGGTCGGTGCACCCCTTTTGTTTGTTTTTTGACTTTAGTGCCTTCAGACATCCCAGTCTTAAAGGGAAGCAAGGCCGTAGCCATTTGGGAAGCCAAGGATAAGTTCCCTTTATATATCTTTAAATAAGTCGGACAGGGGGCCCCGTCTCTGAGCGCAGAAGAAAGGTGCTACAGCATCGCATTTTCATCTTTGAGCATTCATTTTGAGTGGGCTGCCACTGCATCAGCATAGATAATAAACCTAAACTAATAGACAATAACAATAATAACAAACAGGCAATAAAATAAACTGCACTATTTTCCCAACACAGAGCACCACAATCCACATTAGGTGCATTGTTTTAGTTAGCTGTGGGCCCTTCACAATAAAAGGCCCTTCAATGTACTAATATGGGCATGGTGTGGTACTGTGCATTACTACAACACAATGCTTTGAGGCCAGACTAAAATGCAACTGTGACCAAGCTCTGGACATTCTAATATTTACATATTCTGAACAGTAAAATCAAGCAGTAGTGCTAAATGTGTGTAAGCCTCTACTGACCTGTGTAGCTGCAGGTCCTGTGAAGCAATTCATCCAAAGCAAGAGAAAAAGTGAAAAAAAAATGTAAACAATGTGCTCTGTCACTTGTTTGAAAACACTGGCAAAACATTTTTTTCTTTTTTAGATTGAATAAGGGAGGGCTAAACAATATCTCACAAAAGTGAGTACACCCCTCACATTTTGGTAAATACTTTATTATATCTTTTCATGTGAGAACACTGAAGAAATTACACTTTGCTACAATGTAAAGTAGTGAGTGTACAGCTTGTATAACAGTGCAAATTTGCTGTCCACTCAAAATAGCTCAGCCGTTAATGTTTAAACCACTGGCTATGAAAGTAAATACACCCCTAAGTGAAAATGTCCAAATTGGGCCCATGTAGCCATTTTCCGTCCCTGGGGTCATGTGACTCTTTAGTGTTACAAGGTCTCAAGTGTGAATGGGAAGCAGGTGTGTTAAATTTGGTGTTATCGCTCTCATTCTCTCATACTGGTCACTGGAAGTTCAACATGGCACCTCATGGCAAAGTAATAAGGATTATAGGCTAGCGCTGAGGATTACAATTACTCTGATAACACAGTATAGTAGGCTGCTGCTGGTATAAAAAGGTAGTGTACCTTTAAGAATTGTATAGTGAAAAAGTATACCTGCGTTGCTTACAAAGCAAACTAATAAATAAATCTCAATAAATATTGTGTATAAATAATATACAGTAAAACCTTGGTTTGAGAGTAACTTGGTTTGAGAGCGCTTTGCAAGACAAGCAAAATTTTCAAATAAATTTTGACTTGGTTTACAAGCGATGTCTTGATATACAAGTAGCCTCAAGTCACAGCTGAGTATAAAAGAGAAGAGAGGCGCCTCTAAGTGTAGCAATATGGTTACATTTAATGAAGGTACAACATTTAGCAACTCACATAGTTGATGATTGGAACAGGCACATCTAAGGATGCAGGCATCAGGGGTAAAGCTGTCCACATAGGACCATCCTCCGCATCGCCATCTACGTCATCCCTTCCATGTTGCCCCTCGCTTTCAGATCGCTTTACTGCAGGGTGGTCTTCCCGGTCAGGATTACAGACTGGCAGCCGGCGGTGCAGAAGATAGTCTATGTGGACAGCTTTACCCCGGATGCCTGCATACTTAGATGTGCCTGTTTTATTCATCAACCTTGTGAGTTGCTAAATATTGCACCTTCATTAAATGGAACCATATTGCTACACTTAGAGGTGCCACTCTTCTCTTTGATACTCTGTAGCTCCTGCTGGATTTTGCTTCTAATCCCGTTGTGGAAGCGGCTATTTGTGGATGGACATTTTATGGTTATATAACCTATCGCAATGCTATAATCTTTTTATATGGACTATAAATTGAAGGATTTATGAATGAATGGTTGTGGAACGAATCATCTGAGTTTCCATTATTTCTTATGGGGAAATTCGCTTTGATATAAGAGTGCTTTGGATTACAAGCATGCTTCCAGAACGAATTATGCTTGCAATCCAAGGTTTAACTGTATATAAAGTGCTAGTGCTCAACTTAAAATACACAATTCCTATGTCATAAATACCAATCAATATACATAAATATACTTAAATACATATATTATACACGTGAAGATAATAAATGTGAATAAAATCCTTCAATTAAACACGTGCTCAAATTGTGACAGTCTTTGTGCAAAACATAAGTCCAAAGTGCTGCGTGCTCGTATAACAAGTGTCAGTGCTCTCTGTACACGAGTAGGTGCTCCCCTCCTGGACCCCTACTCACCAGAAGCCAAATAATACACCGCTTTCAGAATATCCTTAGATAGGACAAGCCTTATTGGACCATCAACTCAACAGCTTTACACCATCCAGGTATTGCTCAAAAAAGAAAGAGATGCTGGCATCGTGAAGTATGTAACCACTTTATTCGATGCACACAATACAAGATACACTTACAATATGGCAAAGGTTCAAACGCCTAAAAACCATCCCACGGGTTGCCAATCAAAAGGGCTGTACTCACTCCCCGTATCCCCGTATGTCGGAAGGTGGATGCAGTCGGGCGTAGTACGTACTCGGACGACCGGTTTGACACGTTTCGCTCCGCACACAGAGCGTTATCAAAAGCAAAACTTGCTTTTGATTTTTGCTTTGTAAGTGTATCTTGTATTGTGTGCATCGAATAAAGTGGTTACATACTTCAAGATGCCAGCATCTCTTTCTTTTTTGAGCAATACCTGGATGGTGTGATCTACAGTAAAGCTGTTGCGTTGATGGTCCAATAAGGCTTGTCCTATCTAAGGATATTCTGAAAGCGGTGTATTATTTGGCTTCTGGTGAGTAGGGGTCCAGGAGGGGAGCACCTACTCGTGTACAGAGAGCACTGACACTTGTTATACGAGCACGCAGCACTTTGGACTTATGTTTTGCACAAAGACTGTCACAATTTGAGCACGTGTTTAATTGAAGGATTTTATTCACATTTATTATCTTCACGTGTATAATATATGTATTTAAGTATATTTATGTATATTGATTGGTATTTATGACATAGGAATTGTGTATTTTAAGTTGAGCACTAGCACTTTATATATATTATTTATACACAATATTTATTGAGATTTATTTATTAGTTTGCTTTGTAAGCAGCGCAGGTATACTTTTTCGCTATACACCTCATGTCAAAGAACTCTCTGAGGATCTGAAAAAATAATTGTTGTTTTACATAAAGACGGCCTATGCTATAAGAAGATTACCAAGACCCTGAAACTAAGCTGCAGCATGGTGGCCAAGACCATACAGTGGTTTAACAGGACAAGTTCCACGCAAAACAGACCTCGCATTGGTCGACCAAAGAAGTTGTGTGCACGTGCTCAGCGTCAAATCCAGAGTTTGTCTTTGGGAAATAGACGCATGAGTGCTGCAAGCATTTCTGCAGAGGTTGTCTTTGGGAAATAGACGTATGAGTGCTGCAGAGGTTGAATGGGTGGGGGGTCAGCCTGTCAGGGCTCAGACCATATGCCGCACACTGCAACAAATTGGTCTGTATGGCTGTCAACCCAGAAAGAAGCCTCTTCTAAAGATGATGCACCAGAAAGCCCACAAACAGTTTGCTAAAGACAAGCAGACGAAGGACATAGATTACTGGAACCATGTCCTGTGGTTTGATGAGACCAAGATAAACTTATGTGGTTCAGATGTGTCAAGTGTGTGTGGCGGCAACCAGGTGAGAAATACAAAGACAAGTGTGTCTTGCCTACAGTCTAGCATGGTGGTATGAGTGTCATGGTGTGGGGCTGCATGAGTGCTGCCAGCACTGGGGAGCTATAGTTCATTGAGAGAACCATGAATGCCAACATGTACTGTGACATACTGAAGCAGAGCATGATCCCCTTCCTTTGGAGACTGGGCCGCAGGGCAGTATTCCAACATGATAATGACCCCAAACAAACCTCCAAGAGGACCACTGCCTTGACCAGTCATGACCCTTGAGAACGACGGCCTGTATGCTGACGAAACCGGTCGGGAGCATTGGAATGCAATCACGCTGTTATTTCTGCCATTTCCGGGATCGACTGATACGGATCATACAACGCGGAAGCGGTGCCATCCTGTGTCAAATCCGGATCCTGAGTTGAATGCCCGTTTATCTGTCTTTGATGTAAGTGTGTCCACTTTATTTTTAATAAACTGCTTGAACGTACTTCACCATTCTGGCCATTCCTTTATTCACATATCGCTGAGGAGCGTGAGGTGGCGGAGGAGTGTGAAGTTTTTGATATACAGGCGTTTGTGGAGTGGATACTCTTGGAGGGCCCGGTCTTTCACTTCGGAGTCTGGTCATATTGAACCATTCTGCTTGCATTGACCCCCTGTAATTAAGGGGTCGGTGCTTTCTGGTAAGCATTCCCACACACTGGGTGCCTATGTGATGAAGGGAGTGAAGATCTGTTTTATGAGGAAGATTTATCCCTTGGAGATTGCACTATTTTTATCCATTTATTTATTTGCCGGTGCTTGCGACTATACCTATGAATCATTTATTCACTGATTTTTGATGCACTTTTTACTATATGCACTTTCAAAGGAACATTTGTTGTGATTTATATTTTTATCTGTTTTTAAGTTTGTGTACTATTTTTCACAAACATTGGCCTTGCCAATAGTTGATGAGTAATTATTCATGCACTTTATATGCAATTTGTTACTATTTATTGCACACCTGCACTTTTAGGTGAGCGCAGCTTAGTACACCTTAGGTGTATCATCTACCATATATCTCCCCTGACCTTCTTCTAGGAGTCCTGTAGTGGGGTGCATAAGGACTTGGAGACCTGGACAGAGTCCTCATATATGAGAAATAGTGGAACCCTAGGAACAACTGTGTCATCTGGGAGCGTGCCCAGCTGGGCAGAGCTATGGAAGGGACATTAGGAAGAGACTGAAAAACTAAAGGAAGCACCTTTTTATCCCTAATCCTAAACTGTGACTTGGTGATGAAAATGTATAGTTGTGGACTTAGTATACCTATTAAAGTGGTCCCAATTCAGTGGTGCTCCCAAGAAGAGGAATGGAGGTGTGAAGAGAAGATGGCTTAAAATATGTGTACTTGCGCTCTAACTGAAATGACTGCTACAGAATGCATAATCTCCTATGTGATGTCTTTTCATAGACACAAAAAAGGCCAATGAAGAAGATACAGGGCAGGTACAGATACAGATATATAGATATTTTAGAGCTTCCACATGTAAAGCCATAATGGAAATTGAAGACATTTAGAAGGTAGTTTGTGTACTCTGCATGGCCAAAGCACAGTTTTTCATCAACACCCCCCTTCCAAGAAGTTAATTTTAATCATTCCTTCCCTCCTCTGCTTTTGTAATTTTCAGCCCCTGTTAACAAGGAAAGGAAGCCCTGTGTATGCTGTGAGTCACTGTAGTTGGAGTCTACACAGGTTTGAGAACTCTCCTACCTACATTTTGTAGTGCTGGGTCAGGTCCATGTGCCATCAGTTATGGGAATGCTCGTCTTTAAGCCCCAGTTCACACCAAATGCAGCTTTGAAATTTCAAAGCCACCAGGTCAGTTCAATTTCATGTGCAGCTTGCTGACATCTGTGCAATTTCATGCACAGATGTCAATGCAAGTTGCTCATGAAATTACCAAAACTAGTGCAGGAAACTTTTTCAAATTTTGTGCAAGTTGGAGTTGCACCGATTTAAATGGTTTCCTAGGCACAAATAGGGTACTACTTGACATCCGATTTTGAACTGTCAAATTGCATGACAAGCCGCACTGGTGTGAACGGGGGCTAAAACATATACATGTAAAAAAATGTACTGCCCAAATTAAAGCAGGACTAAACAGTGTCTAAGCACCACAAACTAAAAATGCTATTTAACCACTTTACCACCGGAGGATTTTGCTGTCTTACGTCTGGGCCACTTTTTGCGATTCGGCACTGTGCGAATTTAACTGACAATTGCGCGGTTATGCAATGCCGTACCCAAACAAAATTTAGGTTCTTTTTTTTCCTACAAACAGAGCTTTCTTTTGGTGGTATTTGATCACCTGTGCGATTTTTACTTTTTGCGCTATAAACAAAAAAAAGAGCAACAATTTTGAAAAAATAACAATATTTTTCACATTTTTTTATATGAAATTCCCCCCCAAAAATTTTTAAAAATCAATATTTTTTTATCATTTTAGGCCAATTTGTTTTCTGCTACATATTTTTGGTAAAAAAAATCGCAATAAGCGTATTTTGATTGGTTTGCGCAAAAGTTATTGCGTTTACTAACTAAGGGAAAGATTGCTGTCATTTTTGGTGTTTTTTTTTAACTAGTAATGGCGGCGATCTGCGATTTTTTTTGCAGGACTGCGACATTGTGGCAGACAGATCGGACCCTTGACTGACATTTTTGACACTTTTGGGGGTACCAGTGACATTACTACAGTAATCAGTGCTATACATATGCACTTTTACTGTAAAAATGACACTGGCAGGGAAGGGGTTAATTTTTATTGGTGATCAAGGGGTTAATGTATGCCTGGTGCTTACTAACGTGTGTGGGGGGAGGTGACTGAGTGACACAAGGACAGATCGCAGGTTCAGCTATGCTAAATCCTGCAATCTGTCCCTGCTTGTCACTTAGGAGATCCGCCCGCTTTGTTTACACAAGCGGGCGGATCTCCACAGTCGAGCCCCCGACGATCGGGGAAGAATAAAAAAAGAAAAAATAACCGCGCTAAAGTGAATAATGTAAAGAGCAGCGACTTCAAGTGCGACCACACCCTCAAATAATGTATAGAAAAATAAGCCGCGCTGCGTGAAGTGGGTAAACAAAAATTAATGTCCAAACAAAAATCAATGTCCCATATAACAACTTGATTGACGCTGAAGGCATAGATCACACTCCACAGTCTCTGTAGGAAATGTGCTTACCGGATAGCCACTAAAAGTCTGCAAAATTCATATGCCGAGATATAGTCACAGATCCGGGAGATGGAGGTTGTCAGAGTCCTCAGCGAATATTGTGAATGATATGCAAAAGAAAAAAAACTTACATAGTGTGATACCGTAATATATAGTATCCACCACCAATAGGGAATCCCTATCAATCGTGCAGCAGCTCACCAAATGAATAATGAGTATAGCGTGAATAGCCCAGTGTAAAGAGAGAAATGTGGAACAAACCACCACCAATTGTGAAGCCTCTTACCAAAAATAGAGTCAAATGAGCAAAATAAGTAAATCCAGATCGCCAAGAAACCAGAAACGTCACTCAAAAGCCCTATTGGCCTCTTACCAGATGACAAATATTCCAAGCAGTAGATCTAATAACGCTTTCCCATCATACGTGAAGCTCCGGGACCAACAGCATCAATGGTGTTAACTATGAACTCAGTACCAAGATATAGCCCGAGTGAAAGAAAAACGCCAATAGTGTAATAAAATAATGACTGGTTTAATAATTAAAAGAAGAACACTCACAAGCATAGTAGATAAAATCGCAATCGCAATGGATGGGAGCCGCCGGCCCGACGGCAAGGCACATCCGCTCCTAGGATAACTTCCGGGATGACGTCAGCACGCTGCGACCTGACGGCGTTTCGTCCAAGAAGACGTTATCAAAGGTGATCACCGCCGCTCCTCCCCTGGCCCGACTCCCGCTGTGACTGAATACAGCGGGAGCGAGCCTCCGGCGGCGCGCATGCACCGCCGAGAGAGGGGAATGTCTGGCGACGTAGGTCTATGTCGTCAGACGTTATCAAGCCACTTTGCCGCAGTAGCAGCTCAGTGAGCAGCGGTAAAGTGGTTAATTCATTTTCAATAGTTTTTATTGATTTCAGTAACAACAAACAAGCAATAACAGCAGCAAAAACAATAGTTGAGTAATTCACATAAAGGTATACAATCAATAATAGGTGCGGTGACCAAGAGGAACAGACCAACATAAACATATGACTGCAATATAAGCATAGTTCCCTACTTAGGGTCGGGGGGGGACCGACCCGCCCCAGGCACCCCAGAGGGATCAAACTGTGCCCAGGGGGGAAGGCACCCCCACAGCATGAAAAAAACTTTAAGTAATCAATCAGTGTATGGTCTGCCCCTGGGGGCATAGCCCCAGATATTAAATCAGGTGAGAGAAGGGTGAAACACACACGAGGGTAGGGGACGACGACACATAGAGTGGGAGGAAAACAGAGGATATAGCAATTTTGGTAGCCCAACAAGTATATCCACCGTTAAGATCATTTAAGCAAATATTAATCAACATCAGGTGGTAACAGTGCAATTTGCGGTGCAGGAGCCAAGCGCCCCTTTAATTCATTTTTAATATTCAAAGCAAACTCACTCATCCACCCATCTCTCCATGCTTCATTTTGCCTAAAAGTCACTTTACTAACCTTTTGAGCTGCAGCCACCTTAAATGGTTCATGCAGCATTTACCTCCTGGAATCCATCTGTCCTTAGTTTAGGCTAGCAGGCAGGAGGGTGTGCTTAGCTTAGAAAGCCCCTGCTGCCCTCGTCCAGATGAAAGAAAAGATGCCCATGAAGACTCTTAGCAAGTATGATAGCATTTGGGCCTAGGCCAGAAACCAGGAAGCAACTGAAGAAATGTAAATAAAAAGTTTAAAAAAGTAAACATTGTATACCTTCTAATTTATTCACTAATGCTAGCATCATAAGAATTTAAAATAGGTATTGAAAGAGTATAGTTCTGCTTTAACAATGGTATAAAATATTTTCTATCCATTTATTTATTCTGTTAACCGGTTGCCGACCGCCGCACGACTATATACTGCGGCGGTCAGCCCCGGCCAGGCAGAGTGACGTATCGGTACGTCACTCGCCTGTCACTGACTTGCGAGCCTATCGCGGGCGGGCGCGCGCCCGCCGAGGCGCGCGCCCGCCGCGGCTCGTTCACAGGCAAGTCAGTGCGTGTGACCGGCGGACTCGATGTCCGCCGGCCACACTACGATCGCTCCTGTGAAGGGAGAAAGACAGAGCAGCTTGTGTAAACAAGCTGCCTGTCAGTTCTCCCTGTGTAAAAGTGAAGATCTGACCGTTCTACTATGTAGAACGGTTGATCTTTGCTTTTACACCAATAGCCATGTCCCTACACAGTAGAAAGCACGCCCCTAGGACACACTTAACCCCTCCCTGTCCAATAAAGTTAACCCCTTCCCTGCCAGTGTCATTTTTGCAGTAACAGTGCATATGTATAGCACTGATTACTGCAGTAATGTCACTGGTAACCCCAAAAGTGTCAAAAATGTCAGTCAAGGGTCCGATCTGTCCGCCGCAATGTCGCAGTACCGAAAAAAAATTCGCAGATCGCCGCCATTATGCGTTAAAAAAAAAAACACCAAAAATGACAAAAATCTTTCTCTTTGTTAGTAAACGCGATAACTTTTGCGCAAACCAATCAAAATACGCTTTTTGCGATTTTTTTTACCAAACATAGGTAGCATAAAACAAATTGGCCGAAAAATGTTAAAAAATTTTGATTTTTACTTTTTTTTTTGGGGAATTTCATATAAAAAAATGTGAAAAATATTGTTATTTTTGCAAAATTTACGCTCTTTTTTTGTTTATAGCGCGTGATCAAAAAATCGCACAGGTGATCAAATACCACCAAAAGAAAGCTCTGTTTGTGGGAAAAAAAGGACGTCAAATTCGTTTAGGTACAGCGTCGCACGACCGCGCAATTGTCCGTTAAAGTCACGCAGTAAAAAATCGCAAAAAAACCCCTGGTCCTTTAGCAGCCAAATCCTCCGGGGCTTAAGTGGTTAATAAAGCTTGATTCTGAGCTTAACCACTTCCCGACCACCCGCCGCAGTTTTACTGCGGCAGGGTGGCTCTCCTACGCAAACCAACTTAGACCTACGTCGGTCGTGCCTGGGAAGCTAGAGCAGCGGGGAAGCGGATGCACGGGTCAGGTGGCTCAGATTGCCGCCTGACACCAGCGATCGCTCCTCGCTGAGAGAGAAGGACGGTCGGCTGTTTTTCTTCTCACTTAAATGATCTCAGAGCTCATGTGATCCTTCTATATAAGATCATATGTCTCTATGGTCATTTCACAAGCCACCGCCCCCCCTGCAGTTAGAATCACTCCCCTAGGCTCACATTTAACCCACTGATCACACATAGGGTTAACACCTTCCCTGCCAATGTCATTATTACAGTAACAGAGCATATTTTTAGCACTGATTACTGTAGTAATGTCACTGGTTCCCCCAAAAGTGTCAAAAACGTCAGTTAGGGATCCGATCTGTCTGCCGCAATGTCGCAGTCCCGCAAAAAATTGCAGATCACCACCATTACTAGTAAAAAAAATAAAATAAAAAAATATATAAATGACATAAATCTTTCCTGTAGTTAGTAGACGCGATAACTTTTGCGCAAACCAATCAAAATACGCTTATTGCAATTTTTTTTACCAAAAATATGTAGCAGAAAACAAATTAGCCTAAAATGTTAAAAACATTTTGATTTTTAAATTTTTTTGAGAGTGTCATATAGCAGAATGTGAAAAATATATATATTTTTTTTTTTTCAAAATTGTCGCTTTTTTGTTGTTTATAGCGCAAAAAATAAAAATCGCACAGGTGATCAAATACCATCAAAAGAAATCTCTATTTGTGGGAAAAAAGACATCAATTTTATTTGGGTATAGTGTCGCACGATCACGCAATTGTCTGTTAAAGTAATGCAGTGCAGAATCGCAAAATAGGGCCTGGTCCTTAAGGGGGCAAATCCTTCCAGTCTTAAAGTGGTTAAAGGGTGTGTGACCCCCCCTTCTTCAAGTGGTTAAAGGGTGTGTGACCCACCCCGGCCTTAAAAAGAAAAAAATATATATATATTCCTTTTGCTCCTCTCTCTGCATTATTCACCTGTGGGACAAGGGCAGGTGTGGAAGCTTGAACCCTTGGAGTGACAATAGAGCAGGGGTCTTCAGACTATGGCCCTACAGTTGTTCAGGAACTACAATTCCCATCATGCCTAGTCATGTCTGTGAATGTCAGAGTTTTCCAATGCCTCATGGGATGTAGGTCAACAGCTGGAGGGCCGTAGTTTGAGGATCCCTGTAATAGAGGGTTAAATGGTGCTGTGTGCTGGATCAGTAAGTAGGTGAGTGTGCACTGAAAAATGCTAAATATGGGGTAAGTATACATATCTGGGGTTCCTTTTTTATTTGCTGGAGATTCATATGTTTTTATAAGGCCATAGTTGGAATTAGGCTTTAAATCACTTAAGCAGAGTGAAAAAAAGATGACTAACCATCTCAAGCCTTGCTGAGGCCGCAGGTTTTTTTTAACACAACACATCATAGGGGAAAGTTTAAGTCATCTGTGGGACCAATGGTGATAAAAGAAAAAGTCACTTTTGATAAGAAAGGTGAGGTGGATTGAGGCTATGTGAAATTACCACAGTTAAAGTTAGCAAGACCCATCTGGAAAAAGACATTATTAACAGACATCAGCACTGTGAGGTAATATACAGGCAAATAAAATAACTATTAAAGCAAAAAGCAGATGGCACAAATGTTGACACCTATTGGAAAAATGATATTGTGACCAATCACACTAAAACACCAGCAAACTGCAATTACATTTCCAATAAATCGTTATTACAATTAGAAAGATTTAAGAAGAAAATGCAATTGTTTTTTCCCCATATACTGTATTTTACTTAATAATTTATTATGTTTAATGGTAAAAAAAAATATTTTAATTATTTTTATTCAAGTAAATATGAAATATTTTATCTGATTATTTGTTATTCACCACATTCAGGCAGCAGGGGGCGAGCGCCAAAGAAGAGCATCTACTTTTTGCATGGTCTCCCCATGATTTTTCATTGATGTAAATGCTTTGCAAACTTGCTGTCATAAACTAATAAAAAAATGATTATTTACACAGTAAAGATTTGATACAGTAGTTTATAAACGTTTTATTTAAAAAAAAAAACAAAAAAAACAGTTTAAACAAATGTATTAAAAATCGGTACTCTTTTTTTAAAGCTCTGCTTCAGGCAAACACAGATAAATAACACAGGTAAATACACAGATAGCCCCTGTCCAAGAGACCCTGCGTTTTTGTGCAGATGGGAGGCGCAAACTGCCCAAAATGTTAATAAAAAAGGTTTATCTCTGCGCTGTGGTGGGGCAGCATCGAACACAGATAAGTAATATACCCAACTTATAAAAAATCTTAAGGAAAAATGTGTAGCACCAAAAGTAAATAAATAGCTATGAAATGTGAATACTGTGTTATAAATGAAAAGCACATTGAAATAAAGTCCAAAAAAGTGGTAATGTGAAAAAAATATATATAAGTCAATTGAGAATGAAAATCAACAATAAAATATATAATGAACCAATATAATGAAAAATATAGATTTAAATGCACAGTCTCACGATAGGATCAGCAATATAAACAATTTGGTGAAAGCACAAAATTCAGTGCAAAGATGTGCACAAAAATTGGTGGTGATTTGAAAAGTAAAGAAGTGATCCAGTACAGTGCTCCAGAATTATCCACCGCACTCCTATGAAATGGATACTCACCAGAAAAGCTTGCTTTCATTATAGCAGCAAAAATAAACTCAGTGTAGATCCGCCATCTGTTGTGGGGAAGGCTGTTCAGCAACTCGCACCATCCAGATGTGACTGTGGTAAATAAAGCTCACCAGGATTCAGGTAAAGTTCTAATAGTTTAGTATGTATTGGAGTTGTATGTTAAAAGCAAAAATAAAATGAATCATAAAAACATATGACAATGTGTGCCACTGGCGACCCAGTATCGGACAGTGGCCTGATGTCAGCACTAGTGTCTCCTTCCCGATGCGTTTCGTCCAATAGGACGTTATCAAGGGGTCCTCTAGTGTCAGACATCACAAACATTAGTAACACTTGGTGCACTATCCATCTGTAGCAGCTTTAAGCCTCATATAGAGTTTCACATGTTGCTGGCTGTGGGGCTGGACTGGGTGCTGTACCTTCCATCCGTCCTCTGCTTTACACAGCTATACTACATTGCAAAGCCTTATGTGGCAGGTAAAGAGACCTGAACTTTCTCTACTATGGGTTGGCAAAGTATCTGAAGACAGACACAAAAGCTGCAGTGTATAAATGGTAAATTTACTAACTAGTCTAGTTTGCTGACCATAGATAGATTGAACACAGATGAACCATAATTTGGCAGGTCCCTGCTAAACTGGCCTAATTTCGATTTATCTAGCCATTTCCTTTCTAATGATTGACTGCTCTTGAATGGGCTTGTTGGAAATTATTAGTTCAATCGGTGCTGCAGCCAATTCACTGCAATGCTGATTTGTGTATTCTAACATTGAAGGGGTCCCCACTCTCAGAATACAATAACTCAACATAGAGGATTCCTCCATCCACTTTTCTTGTATGGATAAGGGACTTTGTTCATTTTTTTAAGCAACCGGCTGGCTGATTGAAAAAACTGACCCATGTAAGGCCAACTTTAGAAATTTTCCATGTGCATCTCATGTAGGAACAATACTGCATTAAGTACCTACTGGTATCATGTAAGGCAACTATAAAAAGTACCTTATAGTAAAGAGCCATCATGCACACTGTGCTTGGGATATTAGAGTGCCCATATGCAGAATTGATCTGACTAATATGGCCATGGACAACATTCGTACCTGATAACATATGCTTCTACTTTAAATTGAGGTTCCAATGATAAATATCCATACTTACCCTGCTTTTTTTCTTAGACAGCATGGCAATGGGGTAATTTCATTCCAGTAAGCAGTTGTGGTGCTTACTATATATATATTTTTTTTTTTCGGTAAAATGTGTACACATGCATTCCTTATTGATAAAGCACCTTATTAAAGTAAAAGGCACACAAGCAGCATTATTTAGATGTCTCCAGCACATGGCCATCTAGAGCCACCCAGTACACACTAAACATCAGTTTAACAACTGTCTACCCAACTGTTGTAAAGTGCTGTGTAAACTGTTGGTGGTATATAAATCCTGTATAAAATAATAACAGTAATAATAATAATAATAATTAAAAGATAGAAACTCCACTTTTTGTCACTTTTTTTCTCCTAGTCATTTTATATATCTTAAAAAAAAATCAACCGACTGTCTTTGTGCACAGCGATTCTCTATACCATGTTGCTTTTCTGAAATCATACTGGTGCTGGGTTATCCCCAATGATGTTCAAAAAGTGCTCCAGCTTTTTTTTTTTAAAGTTTTGAATAGAGTGGATAAGGCTTAGAACCATTGTAAGTTTTTTTTTTTTATTAATTGAAACATATTTAAAATGATATAGATAGTCCTCCTAACCTGTGAATATCTGCTTTGACTATGCAGGTCAAAGAAAGAGGTTTAATGTACCTTTACACAACGCTTATACTTACCTTCATTTGCTCCACTACTGCTTTGGGTAGTCACAAAATGCAAAAGGAAAGTCCTGTGTAAGCTCTGTGCCACCGATGTCATGGTTCACACAGTACTATAGACTCCTCATGTGACATTGCTGATTGGCCCAGCACCATCACATGGGTGAGTGACATGCTACTCCATACCAAAAGAAGAGGTAAGTATATACTGCTGGGGAAAAGGCACATTTTGGGCAAAGTTTTAGGTTTTCTTTAGGCCCCTTTCACACATGCAGACCGTTCATTTCATCACATCAAAATGGATGAAGTATTCATCAGTTTTTCATCAGGGATCATCAGTTTTTCCTCCATTTTTTATCAGTGATTGTCCGTTTTTCGTCCGTTTTTTTGGCATCCACTACCAATGCAAAAACAGAGGAAAAACAGACCATTTGTCAGTTTACATCAGTTTTTCATCCAATCCGTTTTTTTAACGGAAGAAAAATAAGGCTTTTATCCATTCAAAAAAAAACGGATATTGACGGAAGCAGATAAAAAGGGATGATCATACATTGTCATCTGTTTTTCCATAGGAATGCATTGATGTCCGTTTTTCATTCATCAACAGATAGATGAAAAACAGACAAACAGTTCATATGTGTGAAAGGGGCCTTAAGATGCAATAATTAAGTAAAGCAGGTGCATTTAACAACATTTAACTATTGGGTCAAACACTGCTGAACACCTTAAACTGTTTTCTTGCCACCACCTTATAATGTTGGGATGTATTACATTTGACAAATGACAAGGCCACAGCAGTTCAAATAATTTAACAATACTCAGAATTTCACACAAGCTTGTGGAAAGTTCTGCTAAGTCCCTGCTTGGATTTGTCTTCACAAATCTCCATTATACACTTAAAAGCATTGTGGGAATATATATATGTAGAATAGTCTCAAACCTCGTTGCAATTTAAAAAAAAAAAAATATATATATATATATATGCCTTGTCTGATACTGTCTGCGTATAATGTGCACACTCCTCTTCTGCCTCTCTAGTCATCCACCTCTTCAGAATGGGAGCTCTCTTCCATTTTAGCTTCACAGGAAGATAAAGAGACATACGTCTGTGCACAGACTGATTAATGCGGTGAAGGGACTCATCTTTTTAATAATATGTATAGCCTAGACTCACCACATTATTTTCCAGCCACATAATTTAGCAGTACTTTCATCTATCGCCATGGTGTTACCATGTCACCACAGGGCTATTTGTATAAATTCTAACAATTGTTCTTTAAAGGTAAGGCTTCATGGCTACATTCACTGTAAAGTGGTTGTAAAGGTGGAAAGTTTTTTTATTTTAATTCATTCTATGCATTAAGATAAAAAAACCTTCTGTGTGCAGCACCCCTTCAATACTTACCTCAAGTCCATCTAGATCCAGTGATGTTGCATGAGAGACTCGGCTGTCCGGGACTCCCCTCCTCATTAGCTGAGACAGCAGTGTGACGCCATTGGCTCCCACTACTGTCATTCAAAGTCAGTGAGCCAATGAGGAGAGAAAAGGGGCCGGGCCGGGCCGGGCCACGACTCCATGTATTCAAAAAATATCCCACATAGAACATGGGAAAAAAGGGGTTATATAGTTGGTTTTGAATAGGCAGAGAGACAAAATAAATAGTGTTTCTTTGACTTTATTATTCCTTTAAGGGCTTATATATATATATATATATATATATATATATATATATATATATATATATATATATATATATACAGTGGGTACGGAAAGTATTCAGACCCCCTTAAATTTTTCACTCTTTGTTATATTGCAGCCATTTGCTAAAATCATTTAAGTTCATCCTTCTTCCTCATGAATGTACACATAGCACCCCATACTGACAGAAAAACACAGAATTGTTGACATTGTTGCAGATTTATTAAAAAAGAAAAACTGAAATATCACATGGTCCTAAGTATTCAGACCCTTTGCTCAGTATTTAGTAGAAGCCCCCTTTTGATCTAATACAGCCAGGAGTCTTTTTGGGAAAGATGCAACAAGTCTTTCACACCTGGATTTTTGATGATCCTCTGCCATTCCTCCTTGCAGATCCTCTCTAGTTCTGTCAGGTTGGATGGTAAACGTTGGTGGACAGCCATTTTTAGGTTTCTCCAGAGATGCTCAATTGGGTTTAAGTCAGGGCTCTGGCTGGGCCATTCAAGAACAGTCACGGAGTTGTTGTGAAGTCACTCCTTCGTTATTTTAGCTGTGTGCTTAGGGTCATTGTCTTGTTGGAAAGTAAACCTTCGGCCCAGTCTGAGGTCCAGAGCACTCTGGAGAAGGTTTTTGTCCAGGATATCCCTGTACTTGGCCGCATTCATCTTTCCCTCAATTGCAACCAGTCGTCCTGTCCCTGCAGCTGAAAAACACCCCCACAGCATGATGCTGCCACCACCATGCTTCACTGTTGGGACTGTATTGGACAGGTGATGAGCAGTGCCTGGTTTTCTCCACACATACCGCTTAGAATTAAGGCCAAAAAGTTCTATTTTGGTCTCATCAGACCAGAGAATCTTATTTCTCACCATCTTGGAGTCCTTCAGGTGTTTTTTAGCAAACTCCATGCGGGCTTTCATGTGTCTTACACTGAGGAGAGGCTTCCGTCGGGCCACTGTGCCATAAAGCCCCGATTGGTGGAGGGCTGCAGTGATGGTTGACTTTCTACAACTTTCTCCCATCTCCTGACTGCATCTCTGGAGCTCAGCCACAGTGATCTTTGGGTTCTTCTTTACCTCTCTCACCAAGGCTCTTCTCCCCCGATAGCTCAGTTTGGCTGGACGACCAGCTCTAGGAAGGGTTCTGGTCGTCCCAAACGTCTTCCATTTGAGGATTATGGAGGCCACTGTGCTCTTAGGAACCTTAAGTGCAGCAGAAATCTTTTTGTAACCTTGGCCTGATCTGTGCCTTGCCACAATTCTGTCTCTGAGCTCTTCAGGCAGTTCCTTTGACCTCATGATTCTCATTTGCTCTGACATGCATTGTGATCTTGAAGGTCTTATATAGACAGGTGTGTGGCTTTCCTAATCAAGTGCAATCAGTATAATCAAACACAGCTGGACTCAAATGAAGGTGTAGAACCATCTCAAGGATGATCAGAAGAAATGGAAAGCACCTGAGTTAAATATATGAGTGTCACAGCAAAGGGTCTGAATACTTAGGACCATGTGATATTTCAGTTTTTCTTTTTTAATAAATCTGCAACAATGTCAACAATTCTGTGTTTTTCCGTCAATATGGGGAGCTGTGTGTACATTCATGAGGAAGAAGAATGAACTTAAATGAATTTAGCAAATGGCTGCAATATAACAAAGAGTGAAAAATTTAAGGGGGTCTGAATACTTTCCGTACCCACTGTATATATATATATATATATATATATATATATATATATATATATATATATATATAAAAATAAATTTGCTATACAAAAACACTAATCAATGTGGTGCTGTGACATGAAACAGAAGACAAGACAAAACATGTAAACATGAATAGCAACAACTGTCCGGTACACTGATGCCTATTGCTTAGGATGGGGTGTTCACAGCTGCTGTATGATCGCCTATATAGGGGAACCCCCCCCCCCCTCTCCTAGAAACAAGTCTCTTAGTAGCTCGGACAACGTAAAAGCTCAATTGAGTCCATCTGATTATTGAAGTGTTGCAGTGAAACAGGATACTATAAAGGGATATTCCTGAGCGAATATAACTCTTTATTCAATCTTGTATTGGCAATGTATTTCCCGTGATGTCCAGGGTGTATCCCTCAAAGGATTGATTCATCAAAGGAAATCATGTGTCCACTCTCTGCCCAAATGTGCAACTATGTTGCCATTGCTGATTGGGGTAAAAAGCAGTTTTAAATGATAGTGGCGCTTGCCGACAAGTATGCAAAAGTCATGTAAAGTGTATACATTTAGAACTGTATAGTTCTCATATGATCCACAATCATGCTGAATCATATGAATACCTCTTGCCGGTCATCAAAGCTGCTTGTTTTTCCCCCGATTTCAGTTTTAGTTTCTTAATGCAGAGATGAGTCCCTGAGGGGTATGTCTATTTATTTTGATTTGTTTAAGTATTCATTACTCCGAGTAAGTTGTCAGAACTCTAATCACGGTCCGTGGAATTGCGTAGCTTCGTCTTTGACTCCGTGTATAAATGGACATACGAAGCTGCAGCTTGGCTCAGGTGGCCGCATGGCAAGCTGCTTGCTGTAGGGGCACTCAACAGGAGGGAGGAGCCAGGAGCATCAAAGAGGGACCCAAGACCAGGAGCACCGAAGAAGGACCCAAGAAGGGACAGAGCTGGGCTGCTCTGTGCAAAACCAGAGCAGGTAAGTATAACATGTTTGTTAACAAAAAAAAAAAGAGACTCATGCACACTGGGTGTAAAAAGGGAGTTTGACTTTTTTTTTTTTAACCTCTAAACACCCCTCTGTGTTAACCTAAGTGGCCATGCACACATAGGCATTTACAGGCATATTAGAAGAGGAGTGTTTAAGTGGGCTAAAAAAACCCACATGCACATTCAGGAGAGGAGCATTTATGCAGAAAAACCATGTGACGTGCCCAAATTAGCCTAAATGCACCTAGAGGGGTGTTAAGCACTTGAGCATTCATTCATTTCAATAACCAGAATTAATAAATATTCTGCCCAATAGAATGATTGAACGTCCAAATTCTTAAAGCACCTAAATGCGCCTACAGGTGTGTGCAAACCCCGGCTTTAGGCACATTTTTTATGTTTTTTTTCTTCCTAGGCCCCCTTCACATCTGCACATTTTAGAAACATTGTGGGTGCAGTACCTTAAAAAAACATCTCGCTAAGGCATTAGTTCCAATGCACCGCACCCAAAAATTTACTGATATGAATGATGCCTTAACCACCTCACGCCTGCCGTATTGGTAAATGACAGCGGTGGGGTGGTTCCATTGTTTAGGATGATGTTGTCCCACTCTCGCCGGGCGTGCAGAGTGGCTATCGGTGGTACACTGTGTCCCCGGGACATGCCACATTCCCCATCCCAGTAAAGAACCCATGACACAGCTCTTTACCCATGTGATCAGCTGTGTCTAATCACAGATGATCACATGTAAACAAGGAAATGCTGGTTATCGGCTTTCCTCTCCTTACACTGTACAGGTCTCCACACAGGGGAGACCTGTACAGATAATCAGGGCACTGATTATCAGTGCCCTGATTATTAGTGCAGCCCCAACAGTGCCCATCAGTGATGGCAGTCAGTGCCCATCAGTGATGGCAGTCAGTACCCAGAAGTGTTGTCAATCAGTGCTCAGTAGTGATGCCAATCAGTGGCCATCATTCATGCCAATTAGTGCTGCCTATCAGTGCCCATCAGTGCCTATCAGTGCCCCCTATCCGTGCTGCCTATGAGTGCCCATAAGTGCAGCCTATTAGTGCCTATCAGTGCCACCTATCAGTGCTCATTAGTGCTGCATATCAGTGCACCTATTAGTGCCCATCAGTGCTGCATATTAGTGCCTCCTCATCAGTGCCACCTCATCAATGCCCATCATTAAACTAGAAAAATTACTTACTAGTATTTACAAAATTTTCTAACAGAAAAACATTTTTTTTCCTCAAAGTTTTGGGTATTTTTTTGTTTTTTAAGCAAAAAATTAAAACCTAGTGGTGATTGAATACCACCAAAAGAAAGCTTTATCTGTCAAAAAAATGATAAACATTTCATTTGTTTACAGCATTGCATGACATGTGCATTTGTCATTCAAAGTGCAACAGCACTGAAATGTGAAAGTTGGCCTGGGCAGGAAGGAGGTAAAAGTGGCCATTAGGCAAGTGGTAAACAACCACAGCACCGTGACATTAACTTCATGCTACAATACAAAAATAAATATAAGTGACATATGAAAAGTATACTCAAAAAGTTAATGGTGTATTGTTTGCCAGGTCCTCCAGCCCTAAAATGTAATGTCTTTGCACAGACCTAGTGCAGAACAATTTTACCATAAAACTGTACTAAAATCAGCAATACATACCCTTATAAGTCTGGGGAGAGATGGTGCCTGACCTGGGTGGCCAGCATGGAGGAAGATGTCATTTGTAGAGGGCAGACCTGATAGTGAACTGCAGTAGGTGTTCTAACTGGGATGCCAAGCACAATCTCCACACTCCCAGTTTGAGGTTTGTGAATGTGTATATCACTAATTTTATTGTGATGTTACTAAAGAATTTAGCCCTATTTTGCCTTAGCTTCAGTTTCCTAATGTGATGGACTGTTCAACCAGATGTTTAATCCAGACTCCTCTGCCAGACACTATACCTAGGATCTCTCCATTTACTTGTCAGTACAGTACAGATTGGTCAAGCTTGGGATTGGATAGTGAATGTGCAATATCCCACTAATGATGAGGTCCATCATGCAATACAATAAAACCTGGTAATCCTAGGGCAGCCATACATGGATTGAAATTCAGCAGGTTCAGCAGGGATGAATTTCGATCAATACATGGGCAGGCTATTAATCGACTTGTGTACAACCAACCTGTGGGGTCTTTCCTGAACAACAAGTGCCACCAGCTATACCTGGCAACACTGGTCATCGTATTCTGATGGAGAGGAAGTCTGCCCAATATCAGAACACAATACCACAGCAGGATTGATTCCCCTGCCCACCCTAAAATGTGTGGACGGGGGAATTGTATATATATATATATATATATATATATATATATATATATATATATATATTTTTTTTTTTAACCAAAAAAAAAAAGATTAATTTATGGCCAGCCATATGGTGCTCTCTTTCCCAGCCTGGATGCTGCTATTTAGATGATTGCATGCTAGGTAAATAAATGAGAGACTGAGGTATTATTTAAAAATTTAAATTAGAATATATACGTATAGCCCAACTTTTTTTCATTATTTGGGTAAAGTAGGACATACCTAAAACCCCTGTTGTTTTTTTCTGCTGTCCTCATTAGGGAAATTTAATCCTAGAGATGTAACTGGAAGTTTAAGGAAATCTCCCAAAGTGAGGGGAATTCTCCTCTTTAACATTTGTCCCTGGAACAGATGTCCTTGTTGGAAAATCCCTCTCTTACCTCTTGACAACTTGGGTTCTCCATGCTTTCTTTCTCAATCACAATAGCCAGCAGGACAAATAGAATCTCCTCAATATGGACACAGACAGCAATAAAAAGCTGACAGTGTCTAATTCTTTCCCATGCTTTCCCAAACCAAAAAAGGTTTTAACTAGAGATACACTTTAATTATTACTTAATATACAACTAGATAAAATGGGGGTCCTTTACACCTGCTTATAGTCACTTACAATAATGTGTTAATTAGAGTTTCAGTGATTTGAATTGATGGTTTTGGTCAAAAATCTTTCACAATGCTGGAAATGTTCTCTTTGGTAGGTGAGAAAATTGAACTATCCTTTCACTGTGCAGGTGCTCTTCCATAAAATAAAACATTATTTTTCAGCTGAAAGGAAGAGATTGCATCTACTACATTTCCCAGGTGATCATTTAGAGAAGTGGCAATTACTGGAGCTTTTATTGGTGTTTATAGAGAGGGAGAGAGTAAAGATAGGTATGCATCGCTGCTGATCTGTTATCATGAAATTACAGAAGTGAATTAAATTTTGCAGATGTACTTGTTTATGTGCATGCATGATATGCAAACTGTGACCCTTTGGCGCAGGTTGGAGGCATAAATACGAAGCTCAGTCTATTGCAGTTTACACATACCCCTGTGATTATCTCACTGATTTGCTTATTTTTTAATGTGCTCAGGCATGCTTATTGTGGTCAGTTTGAAAAAGGAAAGCAGGCGAACTGGCAAGAATCCTAGGAATTTTAAATAAAGGAATAAATACAAAGAGAAAAGGATACTTTTTTTATACAAGTACATGATACAACGGAAACATACCAGGAATATAAAATGTTTGGGTAACGTACTCTGTAATTGCTAGAGATACACTATATTTTCAAAAGTATTGGGACACCTGCCTTTACACGCACATGAACTTTAATGGCATCCTAGTCTTAGTCCATGGGGTTCAATATTGAGTTGGCCCACCCTTTGCAGCTATAACAGCTTCAACTCTTCTGGGAAGGCTGTCCACAAGGATTAGGAGTGTGTCTATGGGAATGTTTGACCACTCTTTTAGAAGCACATTTCTGAGGTTAGGCACTCATGTTGGACAAGAAGGCCTGGCTTGCAGTCCCCGCTCCAATTTATTCCAAAGGTGTTCTATCAGGTTGAGTTCAGGACTCTGTGAAGGCCAGTCAAGTTCCTTCACCCCAAACTCGCTCATCAATGTCTTTATGGACCTTGTTTTGTGCACTGGTGCGCAATCATGTTGGAACAGGAAGGGGCCATCCCCAAACTGTTCCCACAAAGTTGGGAGCATGAAATTGTCCAAGAGTCGACACTTGTACCGCCAAGTGAAACAAATGTTTTCGAGACAGCTTTCTAAAATAGGAATATCCCTTACAGAGATTTCCCCACACTTTCTGTTGTGTCTCCAAAATAGGAAGTGAATTATAATCTCCCCAGCAGGACAGGAACAGCAATAAAAATAACATGATAGGTGTTCTAATCCTTTCCAAGTCTTCAAAAAATGTTTTGGCTTTACACACATTTTAATGAGTATAAAAGCAACAGCGAAAAGATATACCGTGTAAAGAAATGAAGGAAAGAGAGAGAGAGTGAGCAGCAGTGTAGAGAAGGGAAGGGAAATGAACACTGTTTTCTTTTCAAGGATATAGAGCCACCTCCCAATGCATACATGGACTGGAGAAAGATCTGGGGCAGGTAATTGGTTGTAGTTGTGAATGCAAGCTGGTTAGAGTTCATGTTTAAATAGTTAAATAGGTACTGCGCATAGTAATAATATGTACAATGCATCTGGAAAGTATTCACAGCACTTCACTACATTTTGGTATATTACAGCCTTATTCCAAAATGGAATAAATTCATTGTTTTCCTCAAAATTCTACAAACAATACCCCATAATGACAAAGTGAAAGAAGTTAGTTTAAAATCTTTGCAAATTTATATTAAAAAAAATCACACGTACATAAGTATTCACAGCCCTGCTCAATACTTTGTTGAAGCACCTTTGGCACCAATTAAAGTCTTTGTTGAGTATGATGCTACAAGCTTTGCGCACCTATTTTTGGTCAGATTCTCCCATTCTTCTTTGCAGGACCTCTCAAGCTCCATCAGGTCAGATGGGGAGTGTCATTGCACAGCCATTTTTAGATCTCTCTAGAGATGTTCAATCGGGTTCAAGTCTGGGCTCTGGCTGGGTCACTCAAGTCACAAATTTGTCCCATAGCTTTGTTATTTTGGCTGTGTGCTTAGGGTCATTGTCCTGTTGGAAGATAATCCTTTACCCCAGTCTGAGGGTCAGAGTGCTCCAGAGCAGGTTTTCATCAAGGATATGTCTCTATTTTGCTGCATTCATCTTTCCTTGGATCCTGGTTAGTCTCCTAGTTCCTGCCACTGAAAAACATCCCCAAAGCATGATGCTGCCACCATCACTGTAGGGATGGAATTGGCCAAGTGATGAGCGGTGCCTGGTTTCCTCCAGACATGACACTTGCCACTCAGGCCAAAGAGTTCAATCTTTGTTTCATTAGACCAGAGAATTTTGTTTCTCATGGTCTGAGAGTCCTTCAGGTACATTTTGGCAAACTCCTAGTGGCCTGTCATGTGCCTTTTACTGAGGAGTGGCTTCAGTCTGTTCACTCTACCATACAGGCCTGATTGGTGGAGTCCTGCAGAGATGGTTTTTCTTCTGGAAGTTTCTCCTCTCTCCATAGAGAAATGCTGGAGCTCTGTCAGAGTGACCATCAGGTTTTTGGTCACCTCCCTGACTAAGGCCTTCTCCCCCGATCGCTCAGTTTGGCTGGGCGGCCCACTCTAGGAAGAATCTTAATGGTTCTGAATTTCTTCCATTTACGGATGATGGGTTTTTCTGTACCCTTTCCCAGATCTGTGCCTCTATACAATCCTGTCTTGGAGGTCTACAAACAATTCCTTGGACTTCATGGCTTGGTTTGTGCTCTGACATGTGCTGTTAACTGTGGGACCTTATATAGTGTAGACAGGTGTGTGCCTTTCCAAATCATGTCCAATCAACTGAATTTACCACAGGTGGACTCAAATCAAGTTGTAGAAACATCTCAAGTATGATCAGGGGAAACATAATGCACCTGAGCTCAATTTTGAGTGTCATAGCAAAGGCTGTGAATACTTATGTACATGTGATTTTTTTGTTTTTTATTTTTTTTAATATTTTTAAAGGTTTCAAACAAACTTCTTTCACGTTGTCATTATGGGGTATTGTTTTTATATATATTTTTTTTGTTTAATACTTAGCAGCTAACTGTTTTATAACAAGAACATTACATTTATACAGTTTTGCCCTCCCTCTGGGCATTTTCAAAGACCCTTTTCTTTGAAAACGCCCAGAGGGAGGGTGAAACGCGTTGACGCAACTTCCGGCACGGACTAGACGTATCGTCACTTCCGGTTAAGCACTTCCTGGTCACACTGTGGAACGCACGCCAATTGCGGCGACCACAAGTTTGTGATGAATGCGATACCTTTATAATTTGTTTGTGAGTATGTTTTTGTAACCTTTTATTTGGCAATAAATCGGAAAGACATACTTCATTATGTGCGGTCCTTTTATATTTTAATGGTGGATATCGAGGCGCATCATACCCACTTCTATCCGAGGACACACGAATACATCGAATGATTAGTCCCTGAAAGGAGGCTCTGTGTGATATATGCTTCAAGCGCTAAAAATTTGGCATTGTGGTGAGTGGGGAACCAAGAGGGGTCACCATCACCTTGGAGCACCTATAAGTTATCTCTGCACCTGAGCACTTTATTTGGATTTCTTCACAGATATCATAAGGACTAATTACTTATCTATTTATTCCACAAATATCACAAAATTTGTCATTACGCTATTTTTATATGCTAGCGCTGCTTAAATTTGGTTTTATATATTTTATCTAAGGATTAATTAGAGTTGCAGCAGCTGCTTACTTTGCATTTATATTTTATGTATTTTTATATATTCATGTCCACATATTTATTTCCTTAAAGAGAGTATTTATTCACTATTTTATATCAAGTTTTGGTTTATTTGTATTGTTTCATCATCTTATTAGCGCGGGAATTAATATACCGTATATACTCGAGTATAAGCCGACCCGAGTATAAGCGGAGGCCCCTACTTTTACCACAAAAAGATGGGAAAAATGATTGACTCGAGTATAAGCCTAGGGTGAGAATGCAGGGCGGCGGGCATGGTGCAGGAGAATGCAGGGCGGCGGGCATGGTACAGGAGAATGCAGGGTACTGGCATGGTACAGGAGAATGCAGGGTGAATGGCATGGTACAAGAGAATGCAGGGTGACTGGCATGGTGCAGGAGAATGCAGGGTGGCTGGCATGGTGCAGGAGAATGCAGGGTGGCTGGCATGGTGCAGGAGAATGCAGGTTGGCTGGCATGGTGCAGGAGAATGCAGGGCGGCGGGCATGGTACAGGAGAATGCAGGGTACTGGCATGGTACAGGAGAATGCAGGGTGACTGGCATGGTACAAGAGAATGCAGGGTGACTGGCATGGTACAGGAGAATGCAGGGTGACTGGGATGGTGCAGGAGAATGCAGGGTGGCTGGCAGGGTACAGGAGAATGCAGGGTACTGGCATGGTGCAGGAGAATGCAGGGTACTGGCATGGTGCAGGTGAATGCAGGGTACTGGCATGGTACAGGAGAATGCAGGGTACTAGCATGGTACAGTAGAATGCAGGGTACTGGCATGGTGCAGGATAATGCAGGGTGACTGGCATGGTACAAGAGGATCCGGGGTTGTGGGCATACTACAGGAGATGCAGTGCTGTGGGCATGGTACAGGTGGACCATGCCCGCAGCACTGCATCCCTTGTAGTATACCCGCAGCCCTGCAGAATGGCAGGTAGTGCAGCAGTTTCCCTTACCTGTTCCAGAGGCGCCTTCGTTTTAAAAATGGCGCCGCCCGGCCCCGACATGTCATTGCGCACGCGCCGCCGCCGCTCGTATACTTTCGGCTATTCCCGGCCTCTCCCGAGCGGCGCCGGGAATAGCCGAAATTACACGAGCGGCGGCAGCGCGTGCGCAATGACATGTATGCGCCGGGCGGCGCCATTTTTAAAACTCAAGCACGTCGGAGCGGCCGGGAACTTTTTTTTTTTTCTTGACTCGAGTATAAGCCGAGGGGGACGTTTTCAGCACAAAAAAATGTGCTGAAAAACTCGGCTTATACTCGAGTATATACGGTAAATATTTCACAAGATAGATAGATAGTATCATCAAACACAATGAACATGAAGTTAAGCAAACTCTGGGAGGCAGTGGAGGACAGACAAGCCCGGTGCAACATTGTCCATGCCATCACAAAGAGTCAGACATGGCTTTCCCTTCTCCCCCCAGTCATTCTGAGTGGGACGGGGAGGTGAATATGACATTACTTTGTGAACATCTTACATATAAACATAGGGGTAGTTCTGGGAAATTTGAACGTATTTGGGGGCAATGGCCAGCTGTTCCGGGGTTGGCCCCCGGCACAGCTGGCCGCTATTAGAATTTTTAGAGGTAAAATGTAGACATATCTAACATGTTAGGAGAAAACTATATTGATCCCGAGAATACCGGTCATGGCAGAGAAAGAGGTGGTTAGCCACTTAAGCCCCAGCCCTATTTCGGACACTTTTTGTTTACAAGTTAAAACCAGTACTTTTTCCTAGAAAACTACTTAGAACCCCCAAACATTATATATATTTTTTTAGCAAAGACTCTGGAGAATAAAATGTCGGTCATTGCAAAATTTTTTGTCACGCGGTATTTGCGCAGCGGTCTTTAAAAGCCATTTTTTTGGAAAAAATTTGAAAAATCACATTTCACTGCATTTAAAAAATACTAAACAGTAAAGTTAGCCCATTTTTTTTGTATATTGTGAAAGATGATGTCACGCCGAGTAAATAGATACCCAACATGTTACGGTTTAAAATTGCACCCCCCCCCCCCCCCCCCGTGGGATGGCGACAAACTAAGGTCAATAGAGATCTCAATCTGCGACGCTTTAAATTTATTTAACGGTTACCAGTTTAGAGGTAGAGTGTAGCTCTTTTTTTTAAATTATTGATCATGCTCTGGTGATCGCGGCAATACCTCACATGTGGGGTTTGAACAGCGATTTCATTTGCGGCTCGACTTGCGTATACGTTTTTTTTTGTGCGCGAGCTAACGGTGACGGGGGCAGCTAATTTTTTTTTTTTTCTTATTTATTTTTTATTTTTTTTAAACTTTATTACAGGTTTTTTAAAAAAAAAAAAATCTGATCACTTTTATTGCTGTCACAAGCAATGTAAACATCCCTTGTGACACCAATATGTAGTGACAGGTACACTTTATGGAGGGATCGAGGGTCTAAAAGACCCTAGACCCCTCCACTACACTTCCCTGTATGCAAAAACGCAGAAAACTGCATTTTTGCATACAGCCGTTTTTCAAATTTGCCGTCTTTTGCAGCACAGTAACCCGGAAGTGACGTCATGGACGCCGCCTCCGGGTTACGTCATCGGAGACCCGATCAATGCTGTTTCCGGCATTCATCGGGACTCCATCCAGCCGGCGGACGTGCCGGCTGGGTGCTCGGGCTCCTGGTGGGACTGCGGTAAGTGGTTAATATAGAGGCAAAGAGAGAGGGGGGGCTTTTCCCCCTTTTTTTGGGGGGGGGGGGGTTGTGTTTAGAATGTAGTTGGTTAGGGATGACAAATGAAAAAATAGTTATATACTAGAGTATCTGCTTGTAACGAGATGAAGGTTTTTTTGAATAAGGATAAATAATGACCACATTTATATGTATTGATGTATATACCTAGATCGGTTGTTATACCAGTCTATAGATATATATGTCTGAGTTTTTGTACCTATCTCGTACTGTTAATTTTTCTTCAATAAAAAAAATTATCTGATTTAAAAAAAAAAAAGACATGACTGAACAACAACAGCAACAAACCAATAATAAACTTACCTATAGGTAGTGTAAACATCTCCTAAACATGCACCGTTGACATCACTGGAGCATTTGCTATAAAGGAATGGCCGCCCATGCCGTCCCTTCCGAGCCCTGTGCCGTGAACGGCAGCTCCCGTGCGCACCTTCATCACAGAGCCTGACCACGCGAACCTGGAAGCAAGACGGGTGAAGATGGAAGCGGCGGCAGGGCTGACATCTCGGCACTGGAACAGCTTTGTTTAAGGGAAGTTTCACATAATGTGCTAGTATGCACATTATGCACATCAGGCAAAAAGCAGGCAAGCCAGGTTATAGTGACTGCAATTCACCAAGCAATTTTTTTTCTAGTCTGTGCTGCAGTAGACATATCAGCTGTACATCTTAAAGCAAAAGTAGGAAAATATTACTAGCCAGTGTAAAATAAAAAAAAAAATTGTTGTTTAAGATGTAAAGTGTGAGCTGCAAAGCTTGGTCACTTGTTTATGTTTTGGTAAGCTAAATGCTTCATCCTAAGCTTTAGATTGTGAATAAACATTTACCCTGCAGCGCAAAATAATAAATGCCATGGCAGCAATATAAGGCGAAGGCTCAGAAATGAAGCAGCACTATGTGCGCCGTATGAGCTGGGAATTCCATAGAGTCTACAATTGCTTCCAGATGTGTGCTGCTAGAATACTTATTGCTATAGAAAAATAATGTGCTTGATTAACAGGGCAGTTGTCAGAAAGGATCTGGGGCACCAGAGGAGTCCTATGCTTGTACATTAACTGATTCAGAGCTAGCAGAGCAATATGTATAAATAAAAACATCAGCACTGTGGGGTATAAAGCATAGCAAATGTTCCCACCTCTCCAAGTACCTGGTTACAATTAATAGAAAAAGCAATAGTGCAGCTTTACCCCATCAGTGATCTGTGTAATTAAGCTTAGCTGAGCTACAGAGTATTTTCTGCATAAATTAGCCCTCCACATGTGCTGCGGTTGGGGCCTGTTGTCTGCCAAGTTAGATTAAGGGAGAGGGTTCTCTTCTAGTCACCCCTAGGTGATTGATGTCTCGGCTACTCAAATGTAGCACCTTATTATTTAATGTATGATTTAACAATTAGTGTGCAAGCATTCCTTAGCAAAGGCAAAGGTTTTAATTTCCACTTGTGTTTGACATCACATTTGACATTACTGGATAGCCTGTGGATTCTGCCTGTCATTGAATCATATCTTCGTATGATACAGTGTCTGTTAATGCACAGACATTCCTACTTTTTTTTTTGCAGAGAATAATAATATCACTGGATGCTAGGTTTGATTTTTCTTATAGGAGCATCGTTGCATGGCATTTTTATATTCTCCCAGTCAGGGCCGGCCCTACCATGGGTCCATTGGACCCAGGCAGCACTTTGAGAGGGGCAGCAAATTGACGCCAAAGATTTTTCTTCCAGCAGTTTTGTGTGTCATCAGTTTGCGGCGCGTTAAAGGCGGCATTTCCCCATCTCATACTGCTGGCCATAGTGCAAACTGATGAATATGATGAGATGGAGTGTCCCCTCGCGTGATCGTGGTGTACGCAATCAAGTCAGACATCAGTGCACTACATCTTACGTAGGGCAGGCTGGATTTTCAAGAGTGGTGGCCGCAGCAGACACAGCAGTGACAGGAGGACTGAGGACAGACAGTGGGTGTTTGCTGGACTGGTCCAGTGGTGAGTTATGGAAGAAAATAACAGTATATATACAATTTTCTAAATGTTATATTTATATAAAATAATGGATGTGTGGGCAGATTACTAGATGTGGTGGCTGCATTGGTATTCTTTTTACAGGATAAGTATGTAGTGCCCACTCTCTAAAGGGCCCACTGATTTGGTCCCAAGGTTCTTTCCCCAATAGGTGATCAGACAGTCAGACACAGTCTAATGGCACTTTTCCACTGCAAGTACCGGCTAGTACCGGCTCGGCTCTACTCGGCCCTGCTTGGCCTGGTTTGCTTTTCCACTGCTGGTACCGCATGGTATAGGGTCGGAACGGTTCGGTACGGTACGGTATAGGTTTGCTTTTCCACTAAAGTAGTACTAAGTTAAGTGGGTGGGATAACAACGGGGTGGGTGGGATTCTCTGACCAATCAGTGGCTAGTAGTGACTGCATGCAAAGGATTGTGGGATATGGTACCAGTTTGGTACCTGTTGGAACCACAATCGAGTAGGTACTGTTTTTTCAGAGCCGTACCATTCGGTTCCATGCAGTGGAAAAGCAAACCTATACCGTACCGTACCGAACCGTTCCGACCCTATACCATGCGGTACCAGCAGTGGAAAAGCACAAAAGGGTGCCGAACCGGTACGGTTCCATGCAGTGGAAAAGCGCCTTAAGTCATTTTACCTGCTCAGAGATCAATTTAAGAGTATTCTTTTTCTTGCTTTATTGATAAAAAACTTGAACTTGGATGGGTGCAGGGTAACTGTTGGATACTCCAGCTACATTAAGTAGTAACTTGAGGACACTTATCTTCTTCTAGAGATTCTGAGCACAGTCCTTGCAACAGCAAATGATGGGCTGAGCTACATTGGAACACAATGAATATTGTCCATTTTAAATAAGGCTGACTGATGGAAGGGGGACAGCAGCATCACACAGTCACTGGGATCTCACACAACAGTCTGTTCTTCCTAATGTTCTTGGATAATTGGATGATTCCTTCCAATATCTTCCAGATGCCTCTCCTGTGTGGGGCAAGAAGAAGAAGGCAGAGGCAGAAGTATGTTGGATGCTGAAGATTATTTTTACCAACAGTAACTCAAGAACAGAGATTGGCAATTGGGGCAATGGGATAATGAAAGTATAACCAAAAGCAAACATATTTTTCATTTTAAACAGAGAGTTATACCCCCAGTCAGTTTTTTTTTTGCCATCCCTTTTTCTACTCCATAGTCAAATTGAGAAGTAAGAGGAATTTCTTCCAAAGTGAAGGAATCCTTGGTTGTCGTGAGGGTAACCAGACCAGAACTGGTGCCATTGGAGGATTTCTCCTCTATTCCTGTTCTGGTGACCATTCAGAATTTGGTGTTTTCTTTCACTTTTAGTGATAATAATCATTAGGACAAGGAGTGGGTAAATCTCCATAATGAGGGCACAGGCAGAAATAAAAAACTAATGGAGGGTTCTAGTCCCTCCCAATTCAAAAATTAGCAAAAAAAGTGCTACTTTTAGTTACAGTTAAAACATTTTTTTAAGCATTCTTTTCCATGTAGCATTTTCTATTTGATCTCGGTAGTGACAGAGTCAATTCATGTAAGTGCAGAGGACTGCATCATAGCCGGAATAGCCACTTTAACAAAGTAATATCACATATTGTACACTTGCAGGAAAAGTCCCCTGTATTCTGATATGCATAGAGGGTCACATTTCTATACCCTATAGCTGAGGTATGTTTGCAACTGTCATGGTGACAAAGGGTAAGGATGCCATCTTTGAAGTGTACTAACTGGTTGCTCTAAATGCTGCAGTATGGATACATATGTATAAAACTGTACAGAATTCCTCTGGCTGTGAATGAATTGATATCAATAGCATAGAAAATAAAGAGCGTGTTATCGTTTCATTGGCTTGTTGTATTAGCATGCCGAATGACACAAACAAATCTCCAAGGCAATTAAAGCAATCAGTATCCACAGTTCAGGCTTCTTTTAATTAGCTAAAACATGAGCAACTCAGTTGTATTATCCCCATGTTTCACAGTCATCACCACTTCACTGACATACATAATGCAACAACCACAGGCACAGACCACGTACTACTTACATACAGTGCTAATTGTTTTATCCCCTCTTAATTGTTTCCTTAGCATAACATTTAGAAGAATTCCTCTTAAAAACATCATATAATTGAGAAACAAAGGATATCATTGCTAACGGTCCTTGATTGATGGGGACTAAAGACTAAATTTTCTGACACTAATTTTTACTGCATTTCATTACTTTAGAGAAGAAAATGCATGTGGTGTGAGAAAATATGGTTTACTAATATATGGTTACTCATAGAGCCTACTCTATCTACCTATAAACCACTTTCCTCCATCTTGTTTATGCCTTTATGCAAGGTTTTGTTGTTCTGTCCTACTTTGGTTTCCCACTTTTACACATAAGCATCACACCTCCTTAATTACCCTAATGTGCCACATTACCTTGGCTCACACTTGTACACTCTTGCAAATTATTCAGGTAAATGAATCAAAATTGAACATTTATTTAATTAGTAACTAACTAAATATTAATGTTTCAGTGCCGGTTCACACTAATACGACTTGTCAGGCGACTTGGTCAGCCTGGAAAGTCGTGCACGGTCGCGGTCATTGAGTAGTACAGGACCGGTTCTAATAGGAGCAACACAAGTCGCTCCGACTTAGAAAAAGGGTCCTGTACTACTTTGGGGCGGCCTGGAGGCGACTTGCATGGACTTCCATTATGTGAAGTCCATGCAAGTCGCGCCAAAGTCACGCTGCACGCGACTTCACAGGTCGCCCCCTAAGTCGGAGCGACCTAATGTGAACGGAGGCTAAGGATATATATTTTAAAAAGTAGAATAAATAACGACTCTGTTTAATAGGAAACTGTTTTAGAATGTTCAGTGGTTCAAAAGATGAACAACTATGTCAACACGAGTGTAGTAATTTGAATAAACTGTTGTGCATATGTTATATGCATGTACAGTATATACAAGGGGTTCTTCAAAAAATATCTGCACTTTTTTTAAACTTTTCGCTGCCATCTTCAACACAGTGTGACAACTCATACTAATCTGCTAGGTCAGCTGGCTTGCCAGACAGACTAGTCTCATGGCACTCTCAGACACGACCAATTACTACTCCCCCCACCCTTACCATTTTCAAATAAAACTTTTTGAAGCATCAGTGAGCATGCAAAGTGATGTGCACCCACCACTAAAATGCCTACATGTGGTCAGGAAGTGACTGAAAAGAGGCTTGAGGATATCAACAATGGTATGATTCAACAAAGGTGAAAAAACTGGCAATTGTTGGATTTAGAGTGCTTTGACAAGCTAAATGTTTTTCGCTTAAGAGTTACATTTACTTGAAATAGCATTGAATATATTTACTGTATATTTACCCACATCCAGGTTCTTGTTAAGACCTCTCATTCTCAGTAACTAAGGCCAGTGCATTGTTGGCACACTCACGTTTAGAAGCGCTTGATTTATTCTCCCTGCCCCTGGAGAAGAGACGCCTGAGAGGGGACATGATAGCGATTTACAAATACCTCAACGGTGATCTCAGCATAGAAAAAAAACTATTCAGTCACAGGGAAAGCATGAGGACACAAGGCCATGCAATGCATTTAGAGGAGAAGAGATTTAACCTCAGTCTACGCAGGGGGTTCTTTACTGTTAGTGATACAAGACTGTGGAATTCTCTGCCACAAATGGTAGTAACTGCAGGGATTATGGATACTTTTAAAAGACTCTTGGACGTACATCTCAAGAATCAAAACATTTAGGGGAATGGGAAATTATTCACACCTACACAGGTTGAACTGGATGGACTGTTGTCTTTATTCAACCTCAACTACTATGTAACTATGTTTAATAGCTCTTTTAAACATCTGTCCTAATTTTACGTATATCAGTGACGGCACTCTTTTTTGTTTTTCTTGCTTGGTTCCAGAGTATATTTTCTAGAGCCAACCTTTATTCCATTTGAAATAGAATCATTAACACAGTTAAAGGTAGTCTAATTCTCAAGGTCCAGTTTTTGCTGTTAAAACACACATACACTTGCACTGTTAAGCTGGATACACACTATACAACTTTCTTCAGATGTTTTCCTTTAGATTTACCAAAACCATATAATATAAGGACAAACCTAAACATTTTCAATTCGAATGCAATCAGGCAGACCCTTGCAAAACATAGTTGAAGGTAAATCTAAAGGAAATTGAACAACAAAAGTTGTATAGTGTGTATCCAGCTTAAGGCAACAAAATTATTGTTCTTTGCAAAAATTAAGACTTGGATACAGATCCATACTTGCAAGTCTTCTTCACTTTTTTCTTTGAAAATGATAAACTGCTGACAGAAGCTCTTGCTTTAGACAAAAGGGTCCATCATTTTGAAAAAAAAAAAATAAAATTATATTCAAGGTGCCCAGACACTATACATTCAAAATCAGTCAAATCCTTGTATGATCTAGAAGTGTAAAAATTAGATTGGAATGAAATGCTCAGATCAACAGACTGAGAATCATTTTGGTGCGTAAGTTGTCTTGCTCCGTTGTACTCTGTAAACAGATCTTCTTGTTGCTACTCGTCTCTTCCAGTCTGTCATCTCACACTCATGGAATGCTGGTGTAATGGATCATGAACACAATACACTAGAGATGTTTAGAAAAGCCATTTTAACCGTAGCCTCCACAATTATTAACCCGATAAACTTGCATATTAGACTTGGTCCAAAGATTATGAGACAGTATGAGTTCTTCTAGGCCAGTACTTCTCAGGTATGTAGCTAGGAATGCAAACAGATTGTATACGTACAGGTTAATAAACTGCCTCCTGCTAGGTGCTGAAAGCTGCAGTAATTATATTGATTTGCCCAGTGCTTCCCAGGCATTCCTTACATGCTTCCCTAAATCCTCCTTATAAACCTCATTGTTTAAAGGGATACAATGTTATAAGGTATAGAACATAAAGTACATAATATGTACATTCTTATAATGAAACATAACTATATCTACCTTTGGTACATGCTACTTTCAGCCTCAGTATCTTTCATACGTGCCTAATGTTTAGTTCATACTGGTTTATTGTGCATTATGGCCAGAATATAATGCAGTACCACAGCTTAAGTAATAGCTATTTTATAATTTATGTAAAACAACCAGCACCTTATTCATTAGCGCTCTAAAATCTATAAGGAGAGGAGTCCTAGGTATTTAAGGTTGCCGAAGCTTCAGGGGGAACTTGGTAGCTCTAACAATCTACAGGAGCCTGTCTCTGCAGAAAGCCCATGCAGAAAATTATAATCATAGGAGAGTGATGGTAGAAAAAGGTCCAAGTATTCCATTGAATCTGCTGTTTTTTAAGGAGGGAGTTTAAACCTTTTGTCTAAGTATAGACCTATGTTAATCAAAAGCATATGTATTGGGTTTTGGTATTTTAAGGGTTCAGCAGCACCAATACTCCAAAATGTTGTTGCCTTTGTCCAGAAATCCATGCTGCTCAGAGTAAGCAGGAATAGGCAAAGAGGTTATGACTTTCAGCATGCTGCATTGTATGAAGGTGGGATAAGTATCTTCTACATTTGTAAATGCACTAAAACTACCATAGATTCATCATCAGTCGCTATACTTGTATGGGGTATTTGATTCCTCAGAAGACAAACATTCTAAATAATACTTAAACGATAACTGTATTTCAGTAGGGTCATCCTTAAATTCTAAGTCTAACTTTTCCCAAAAAATGACCACGTGACCAATCAGAAATTTTGGTTATAAGGTACATTTTTACTTTAATGCCTGCGTTAGCAATAGTGACAGTATTTACAATAAATGCAAGGTGTTCTTTGTGCTGTTTACTGCTATCTTAGTTAAAATATGACCCCCCTCATCCCTGCAGCTGTAATCTGTTGGTGCTGCGAAAGTGAAAAGTAGCTGAGGGAGCGGTCACAGGAACTCATCAAGAATGCCAACCATGCCCACCCTTTCAGCACACCTCCTCCATTCATAAAAGCTGAACTAAAGCTTCCATCAATAGAAAGCAATCATGAATGAAGGATGGACAAATGAAAGGTGCACCTCCTCCATTCATATATCGCTTTTCATTTCCAGCTATGGAACAGAACGAATAGACGAGAAAGCTGAAAGAGTGTGCAAAGTTGGCAGTCTTGATGAGTGTCTATGACAGGTCTCTTGGCACAATTTAATCCCTGCAGATTATGACTTGGAGGTGGGGGAATCAGAGGACTTTGGATTTCAGGGAAAACTCCATCCAGCAGCACAAGGGACATTTCACATTGAATTTCAGTACTGCCCCTTGTGATGATTTTTTTAAACAGTAATAACCACTTCTGGACCAGAAAGTTTTTTCCCCCTTAATGACCAGGCCATTTTTTGCGATACGGCACTGCATTACTATAACTGACAATTGTGCGGTTGTGCAATGCTGTACCCAAATAAAATTGATGTTTTTTTTTCCCCACAGATAGAGCTTTCTTTTGGTGGTATTTGATCACCTCAGCAATTTTTATTTTTTGCGCTATAAACAAAAAAAGAGTGACAATTCTGGAAAAAAAAATATATATATATATATATTTTTTACTTTCTGCTATATAACATTCCCAAAAAATAAAAAATTAAAAACAACACTTTTTCATCATTTTAGGCCAACATGTATTCTGCTACATATTTTTGGTAAAAAAAAAAATCCAAATAAGTGCATATTGATTGGTTTGCGCAAACGTTATTGCGTCTACAAACTAGGGGAAAGATTTATGTCATTTTTATTTATTTATTTTTTTACTAGTTTATGGCGGCGATCAGCAATTTTTAGTGGCACTGCGACATTGCGGCAGACAGATCAGACACCTAACTGGCACTTTTGGGGGGGGGGGGGACCACTGACATTACTACAAATATTAACAGTGCTAAAAATATGCACTGCTAGTGTACTAATGACACTGACAGGGAAGGGGTTAACACCAGGGGTGATCAAAGGGTTAACTTTGTCCCTAGGGGATGCTTTCTAGCTGTGTGGGGGATGGACTTGCTGGAGAAACACAGAGACCTGTGTTCCTAAATAGGAGGAACACAGGATCCCCGAATTTATCACTGACAGAACAGCGGTCTGCCGTGTTTACATCGGCAGACTGCCCCTCTGTCTCCATAGGGAGCAACCGCGTCCGCCGGACCTGCTGATTGGCTCCCCCTGCGGCCAATTGGCGTTTATGCACGTGTGATTCCCCCCACTAGCTGTCTCACAAAGCGACGTACAGATACATCGTTTTCCGGGACAGAGCCGACCTGCTGCAGTAAAAGTATGGCGGCTGGTAGGCAAAAGATTAAACACAAAGCAAACATTTACCAATTCATATATGTGATGACTGTATCCGTTTTCTTTTTAGGCTTTCTTTCTTCTATTTTCATCTGGTGATCCAGCCAGCAAGTCTGCTGTTTTTCACAACACAAGCTCTCCAGCAAATTGTATCGGTTTACGTGGACGAGACAAACCACTTAACACTGGCATGGGTGTTTAAAATGATCAGCTTTTATTTCTTTATGCAAAACCTTTTTACGAAAAGGGAAAAAATAAACTGTTTGCTTTACCTGCTTACAAAGTGTGAGTTGGAGTTTGACTTCAATTTGCTAATACATTTAACTCTACCCTCCCTCCAGACTGACAATGCTACTATATAATACATTTTTGATTTTGGGTTTAATACCACTTTAATTTGACTAAAATTAGACTTTAGGACTAGACTCGCTATCCATTGAAATGAAAAGAGATTGTAGCACAAACGCACAAGAGGAGCAAAGCCTTGGTGGGTAACATTCTGATGGCGCTCAAAGCAAAGATTATGGAAGAGCTGGTACAGGCACATGTAACACTGTGTAGGGGTGCTAGAGAAGATTTCTGGCCCTAATAGGAAAAAACTTTATGTAAAGCACAATTATTCTTTAACAAGGCAGGACAACTGACTCAGAGTTCACATTTATTCATGTATTACTATTCATATTTTTCTTCAAAACTGACACAAAGTTCTGTGCCTTTGTAACTATGTGAATAGTTTTATTCAAGCATTTTTCTGGCTATGTTCAGAAATAATAATAAAGAAAAGATAAACCACACAAAAGCCCTCATATTGATATTCAATGAGAGGTTCTACACTTGTACAGTCTCAGCTGAGAATACAGAATCCTGTCCCTTAATCCCACAGTTGTCAAAAGCTTCTCTAATGCATTTTATCAAGTGACCCAGTTTTTAGTGAGCACTTCAAATGAATAGATCAAGGTTGACCATGACTTGCCTACACAATGCTAAATATTAAAAATAACCCTCCTCTGCACATTTAAATGAAGTACTCTTATGTAAAAATTGCCTTGCTACAAAAACACATATTCGGGGGGTCCCTCAAAAGGAATACATGATTTTTCAGTGGCAACGCAGTGGTTAAGAAGAATACATGTTACATATATGCAAATCCAATAAATCAAATAGCGTTGCCCCAGATACTTTTTTTTTTTATTATTAAACATCAGATGAACCATGAAATGGGGCAGGTCCCATCAGGACTGCTTGCAAGGGAGCACTATGTTATCGCTACTACTCACACAAAGAGGCCTTTCAACACCTGCCTATTTTTAGGAACAGCTTCAAAGCACAGGCTTGCCAAAAACGTGTAATTTAGATCTAGGATTCACCAGCCGTGTCCTATTGATCTTATTTACAATACTACAATTATTATTAACATATTTACTTCAGCAGGTGGTGATAATGCATGAAACTACGTAAGCTTGGTAACAGACTTTTCTGGAATGTTGAAAGTTTAAAAGAATCAATAAGAAAAATTAAACTTCTGCTACATACTGATGATCAAAGGTATTCCTTCTGAACCTGTGTCTGAAATAATTTGGAGATAAGTAAAAGTATAAATGTGCACTGGTAGTATGTATGTTTTAGGTCAGTGGCTGTTTAGTAGTGTAGGAAAAAAAGTTTGCAGAAGCAGAAAAATGTTATTGGTGTATCGCTAGCCCCATAGGAGTTGCTGGATGGAATGAGCCCTCTGTTCTTTGCCTCAATCTTCTCAAAAACTCAGCCCCTCTGACATACCAGGTCGCACAAACATACAATATCACAGGAATTCACTGAAAGTAATACTTAGTACCCAATAGTAGTGCTATATCAAAGAAAACAGGCACCAAGCAAAGCAAACGTAATATGCTGTCACCCTATATGTTTAGTAAGCAAGCATAAAATATATTAACAATGGTAATAAAACCATTTAGCATACATAGTGATTACTAGTAGGGACTAGGTATAAGAGGTCATTGGGCATCCAGATCAGCATAAACAGTAGCAAGGCCACCTCAAGCACAGCAGTAGTAAAGTTAAATCTACCAAGTGTTGGAACAATACTACCAGAGCATTTATGGTGGCGATGCTAGTCCTAGACCAACTAGGTATGCACTGTCCAAATTAAAAGGAGGATGTTAGCAGAGACAGCAGGGGGACAAAGGGGACTTGCAGAATAATTATTACAGGAGGAGGTTGGAGATGTTCTTCTGCCGGCTAATGTTGGGGCCCTTTAAGAGCATCGGAGTACTTAACAACAGTCCCAGTCAACCTGCATGCAGTATAGGTACAATATAGGTTTGACATAGTCTTGATTCAGGTGCAAGGCAGATGTGGTTCAGATGCTGTAAAGGTTCTGTATATAGGGGTATAGGGTTGGTATAGGTACAGTCTAGGTTTGGAACAAATGTGAAATAGAGTGCAGTATATTTCACATTTGTTCCAAACCTAGACTGTGGTGTCCTGCTGTCAGTGGCTCATTCCCTGCTTTCAGTTTCAGTAATAGGTGAACAGCCTTCTCACCAGTCCCCAGGATGCTGCAGTGACCTCTCGCTGTAGAAGGGGGGCCTCCTTGGTCTCTCCTCAAAAGCCTCTGGTGATAAGAATTGGGAAACAGAGGGTAAGTGGGTGTTCCAGTTCTCCTGCAGTGACAGTACAGATACTGTGATGTGGATGGTGCTGTGCTGACCACCGGTGTCCTTGCTCCCAGTCTCAGACTAAGATCTCCGCTGGTATGGTCTTCCACTGGCAGGCGAATCTCCAGAGAAAGGTGCCCTCTCTTTAACTTTCTTGGTGCCAAGAGGAAGAACTTTCCTGAGCAGTTTAATAAATATAATTTCTCCACTCCTCCCACTGCACAGTGCCTATTAGGATCTGTAGTGTAAGGAGTCTATTACTCCCATTATATTTCTGCCATCTCAAACTACAACTCCCCTTATTCTCAGCGCTCTTTTTAGGCTATGGGCTTGCTTGGCTTTAGCTATCCCTCTGTTGGCTGAAAGAGAATGGTGCAGCAAAAGATTAGTATCTCAGTGGAGGGAGAGAAGAATAAAAGGCAATGTCTCTTTCTCCATATTGCTGCAGCCCAACACCTGGCTACATAGTTTGCATAATGGATTTTGGCAGATGGTCCTCAAACCTAAATCGATTGAAGCAAATATTCAGACAGATAAAATTTGTGCTAGCAGCCTCCATTTTTATAGTCTTGCCTCAACTGTGCTGTTACAAACATTACACAGAGTGTCTGAATATGCCTGTGCAATCTAAAAGGTACCAGAGATCTGACCTAGTGCAGTCTGTAATATAACAATCCTGGTCAGCCATACCCCATCTCTTTTTCAGCACTACAATCTCTGTAAGGACATCTGTGCTAAGGGATGTGGCTGGTACTTATCTCTGCTAGTATAGAGTACCGCAGACTGAGGACTAGGGATGAGCCAAACATACCTCAGTTTGGTTCAAGCCGGGTTCCCCGAATGTTCTCCCATACTAGACCTAGGGTCTGCACCTCTTTGTTTGCAGTATATTCACCTGTCAACTGGGAATCCACAGCTTACAGCTGAATTGTCAAAAAATAAGAAGGACAAGGTAGACTTTGGAGCGGCGAACAGAAAAAACACTCTGTATAAAATCACTAAACATTTATTAATACAAGATGCATAAAATCACTTGCCATGTACTGTATATAAAAGATACCTCCCTCAGAAACCTCCCATAAAATTACAGGCACCAAATTCCACGAAAACAACAAGTTTGCAACTTGAAACAATATAATGGATAGAGTGTCTTCCATGGGTATACAGTCGCTCTGTATTTCAATACATTTCGCAGGAACACCCCACTTCTTTAGGAGGTAAGGGGGGGGGGGGCTAGAAAGGTAAAATCTATCAATACAAAGTACAAAATTATGAAACACAAAATGTAATTATATAATCACAAAAATCAAAATTACGCTCATCAAGCCAGGACAGTCCAGCACCAGACAGGGGGGGGGGGGGGGCATGTTTATAGTCAAAAGGTGTGCGTTATCTCACCCTGGGGCATTTGCGAGAGACAATGTAGGGCGGCCAGTCAATTTTCCTGCTACAAAAAGTTTATAGATCAACATTAGCCTATTAATCAAAGAAGTCCCAAGATAGCACAGTATTATACAGCACACACCTGGCGGTTGTGTTGCATGTGTCTTTTAAGGTTTGTGGTATAAGCCAAGGAAGCTATTAAAATTCAGTAGTGTATTAATGCTTTTACTAAACATAAAAGCTGCACATACAACTGCAGGATACACAATGCATAGCATACAAAGTATAACAAAATATGCCTACAAACTATCTATCCTTCCTAACAAATAAGCATGTACAATGCATGGGATAGGCATATGTATACTAATCAGCTACTTAAATTGGGTTTTTCTGTTGATAGAATCTTCTCATGACTTGCTCGCTTAGAGTCCAGAACAAAACATCTATTGCTTCTGTTTAATCTCCAGAACAACTTGGTCTCCTACATGGCCTTTTTTTAAATTCCTAATCCCCTTTCCCATTTCCTGTAACATCATATCCTGTAGCCTGACTTCACAGAAACTAGCCAAATGGGTTTATTAACATAACAACAGGGTAGGCTTAGCTTCTAAAACAGCACATGGTCTTAAAAATCTAACTATTCACATATAACTATGCTCTAAATCAGTGGTCCTCAACCCTGGCCTACAGGGCCCACTACCAGGCCAGATTTTCAAGATAACTTAAATACATCCCAGGTGATATCATTTGCTGCTCGGTGATTGCAGTACTCTAGTCTGCATCTCCCCAAGGTAATACCTAAAATCTGGCCTGTTAGTGGGCCCTGTAGGCCAGGGTTGAGGACCACTGCTCTAAACCACCCAACAATATCCATAGCAACACATTCCAACTCTTGATTTTATAGCTTGATGTTTGAAACTTTTCAACTTAACAAATTTAAAATTTTCAGCAGTTTTACAACCTTTGTCCAGGAAAGGGCAAAATAAACCCCCTGTATTGTAAATGGGAGGAAAAAAGTCCCTTTTTACCCCTGTATGTTCTGGGCAATCAGAATTTGTCCCCAGAAAGCTGCAAGGTACCTTTCAGTAAAATTAGCAATGTTCTTGGCAGTCTGTGTAACATAGATAGAAGAAAAAGTTTCAGATGAAAGGGCCTTGTCCTCATGGTCATAAGGAAATGCTTAGATGAAAGTCCACTCCAATTCAGCCACCATCAGGAAATCATCCACATCTTCCTCAGGCACTCATCTCTTCTGGTCTGCCTCATCCCATCTGGCCTGCTCATCTTCTGTGCCTGCTTCACCTCTCAATGCTCATTACCTTAAAAAAGTAAGAGACAAAGCAGATAATATGTTCCTTCCAACTGAGCCAAAAACATAGCTCACTGCTTATATTTCTCTATCTGCCCATTTTTAACTGCAAAATGATCGTAGGGTGCCCACTTTTGCCTCGTAACACTTTCACAAAAAGGCTTAGATTTCCAGTGGAAAGAATAAACCTGCATCTCTCTCTATGCTGTCCTGAGAACACTGGCTTTCTGTTGTCCTGTCTCCACAGCATGACACTCTCTAGCAATGTGCCCCAGTCTATGACAACAAAAACACCTAATGTGACTGAATCTACCATTCCCAACCATTTGCTTCCAACTCCTAACTACTTGACTAGTGGACACTTTCACCCCCTTCCTGACAGGCCAGTTTTAGGCTTTCAGTGCTATTGCACTTTCAATGACAATTGCGCAGTCATGCAACGCTGTACCTAAATAGAAATTTTATCATTTTTGTAGACAGATAGAGTTTTCTTTTGGTGGTATTCAATCGCCACTGAGTTTTTTATTTTTTGCTAAGTGTCTGTTTGAAAATTTTGTAAATAAGTAATATTTCTCCTTCGCTAATGTGCGCTGATGAGGCTGCATTGATGTGCACTGAAAGGCTGCACTGATGGGCACTGGGGAGGTGGCACTAATAGGTACTGGTGAGGCGGCACTGATGAGACGGCACTGAAGGGCACTGATGAGGTGACACTGATGAGGCACAAATATACAGCACTGATGGGCACTGAGAGGCAGTACTGATATTCAGCAAATGTTGCTTCTTCTTTGTCTCCAGAACAACTCTGTCCTTTGTTTTACCACATGACCTGTTCAAAAACTCCTCACCTCCCCTAACTTCCTGTACATCATATCCTGTGAGCTGACTTCCGTTAGTCAGACTGGTTCATTTGCATATCAATAGGGGAGGCTTAGCTTAAAAAACAAACAAACACATGGTCTTAAATTTTAACAATTCGCATATGTCTATGCTATAAAATCCCACAAAAATATCCATAGCAACATAATGGATAACACATGTCCATTCATGGCATTAGTCCAGAAATGGATTCAGAGCTTCCCAACAAGCTTCCCAACATTCTATCTAATGGGATTGAAGAAGTGGTAGTAAAGTATGCAGTTACTTGGAAAAGTAAATTGCTAAATGTCTCAATACTCCAACTGCATCTCAATAAGAGATAACTAGCAAAGCATATTCAAGCAAACAAACTCACCAATACAATTACAGGTCCCAGCCTTAAAAAGGCCAAAAATCGACTCAGTAGTAGAAAATCCTTAACAGCAAAAAGATGTAAGTAAAATTAGACTATGCCCATTATGTTTACAGGTATAGAACAGGAAAATGGTGGTCCCAATTCTGTGGGGTTTAAATACAGCCAACACTCCAAACAAATTTGTAAAATTGGTCAAAAAAACTTTATTTATACATATCTAAAAGACAATCAAACAAATCACAATTGATAAAATACACACATTTGTATACCACAAACGGTCAGACCTCTGTGCTAGAGCATGGTTTTACCAAATATGCTAAACCAGCATGGGGAGAAGCCACGAGGATAGCATTACAGTACCACAGGACCCAACATGTTTCGTAAAGTACGTTTCCTTCTTCAGGGGATGTAGCACAGGGTATGTATGTCTATTAGAAAATGAGATATACAAAAATCAAAACATGTACATAGTATATTTAAAGGAGTATGTATCATCATATTGATCCAATCCAACATTATAGTAACAAAGAAAGATAAAACATTTTTAAAAAGAGAAAATTTTAAATAGTAACAGTAACACAAGTCGGTGTATTTAGGTTAACAATTCCCAAGGGTGTCTTTGCACAGTTGTACAGAATAGTACTACAAGGGAGAAGAACTATTACAAAAAAGTTTATATAAATGTTTAATATGCTTACCCAGGATATGTCTGTACAAGTTAAAAAAGGCACATCAAAGAGGTAATAAATCTCAGGTCAGAGAGAAAGATTCTCGCTTTTGATCTCTTCTGGTTTTTCATGGAGGTATTGCCCGCAGGTTATGGGTAGTGGAAATAGTGGGAAATGTTGTTAGTCTTAAGGGGGGGGTCACAGAAGACATACTCACAGTCCCATTTTTGAAGGGCTGGGAGAGGTTTTCCAGTCAGAGCCATTAAGCATGAAACATAGAGTGTGTTCAAGGTAGGTCCTGAGAGTTCCCTCTAGAAAAAAGTCCAGGCACCGTCCCACAAGGATCACCAATAGGGAGAGACCAGTCCAGTGGTTCCCCAGTGGAGCTAAAGGGGCATTAAATTAAAAAATATATATGAGAGAAAAACATCTTATTTCAAATGCTTATCCATATTTTGGATAGCAGAAGAAAAGAGGGGGGTATAGAGTTTAATCAAAGCAGTCACTTACCCTCTCTTTCGCTAATGATAGCTCTCTTAGCTCCTTGGAGGTCAGATAGTAAGCCTAAACTGACACACCAAAGGGGCTGCTATATATGTTGTTATAACGGGGATAGAGTTCACCTGTGTATGTGGGAGTGATCTGTAATTATAGGCACTCCCCCCCAGAGACAACACCCTTTCCTCTCCTTAGGGCAGGTTTCCTGTGTTGATAATATGCTATATAATCATCCACCCTTACCTGTATTGCAGGTGGGGAGTTTGGTGAGAAGAACCAAAGGGCGGGGGATCCATGTTTGATAATGTCTTGCCAGGGGACACAGGACGGCCTCACTGTGATCCCCCGGCTCAACAGCGTCCGGCGCAGCCGGACATTTGTATGATTTTTTAATGTATTAAAAGTATATTATATATTATAATATATTTAAAGTATTCGATTTTTTTAACACAAGTCTCTCTGTTTACCCGGGTATATTATAATATCAAGTTCACAAGCCATCGTAGACTGCAACTGCGCAGAGCTCACAAATACGGTTATTTTACAATGATGTTCATATCCGTGTAATCCATTTGTAGTGGAGATATATAACATAAACCAGGGAATAAAAAAGTTTCAAGGCGACATTTAATGTATGCCCTTCAAACAATAAGCATGCTTGTTGTTTTCACATATGTGGGAGACCATTCATGGTATTACAGGCCTACCGATGGAGGGTGTAGGATGGAATAAGGGTGAGAAGAGGAGGAATAAGTGGTGAGACAATTATTGATATCTCTTGTATATCTATGTAACAGAGTAACATGTAAAAAAATGATGGTTTCTTAAAATTTTGGGAGAAAGGACGTGGGGGGTGAGTGTGCTGTACATAGCTTCCCCAAAACATCACAGCAGCCTGCCTTATACTTCTCTCAAGAGACTTCAGCCTAGTGGGCTGGCTCTTGGGGGGGAGTTATGCAAATATCAAAATGTCTCAACAGGTAGATGTCAGTCTGAAGGAGTGGGCTTTCTTAAGCAGGCTGAATTTGCATGCAGACTGCCTTAGGTAACACACACATGTCTTGCTGATCCTACATAAACTGAAGTCCAACGAATAGGGGCTGACCCAGCAAAGTCAGGCTGGGGTTGGGCATTTTTTATTTATTTATTTTAAAAAAATGGAATGTGCCCATGGTGGATGTGCAAAAATTAAACACTGTAAATGAACAAAAAAAGAGCATGTGAACACATAAAAAGTGCACGTAGGGTGTGTCTCTTCCAAATAAATAGGACCCCTCTCTGACCCCCTCAGGCCACAAGGCTCCTGACGGTAGTAAGGTGCACTCAAGTCCACCCAACCAAATGATTTGGCAGACCCGCTTCCTCGTGATTAACCGAAGAGAACCACTAAGTACTGGGTGAGGAGCTCTTCCGAAGAGAGACTCCCCAAGGCAAGGGAGGAAGAAACCTAATGGCCACACATCCTCCCCCTAGACTTCAGAGTGGGCCTGAGGACTACAACCCTCCATCCTTAGTGAAGGCACTCACAAAGCTAAGTGCAGGTCACACACATGGATAGAAACTAAATATGCAGATAAATAGTTGACAATGCAGTGCAATGGCTAGATCTTGCGGCCTGGTAATAAAAATTGCCTCTGTCTCAGTCAAAGGGCCTAGCCCAAGAGGCAAAGTGCAGAAAAAAAGGTAGGGTATAGTGGCTTAGTGCTTGTTTTCACAGTGATTTTGCAAACCCATAGTGATACTAAGAGCACCACCAGGGCGGCACCCCCAGGGGGTGCTTGACGCCACCGGTTCTCTGTCTTTCCAGTCCATGGCCAGACCAGGTAGCATCATTCAAATCAGGAGGAACTGGGCCTCTTGCAACTTTCCCCCTTTAAAAAATCATATTTTGTTGCTTTGCAGCCTGAAAAAGAAGACAGACACAGTTTTTGTTTTACCCAGCTGTATTTACTTAATGCAACTTTTAATTCAATGTGAAAGATATAACATCAATATGTCAGAGAAAAATAAAACAGATTCAAAAACAGAATCACTGAGTTGAAAAAAGGATCACACTTCTCCTAAAAATGACTTATAAACGCAATCAAGTGTAGGTAATCTCCTTCTCAATAGCACACAAAGCCATTTTACTTTCAACTGTTATCAGCTGTGTTCCATGTGATTAGGTCAGCATGAAAAGAGCTTTCCTGAAGCATTTCAATCCCTGGTACTGCAACAATCAACTATGGGTGGCAAGGCACTGTCAAAAGATCTCCCGGGCAAAGTTCTGGACAGGCACAAGTCAAGAGACGGATACAAAAAAAAAAATTAAAGGCTTTATCAATACCTAGAAGCTCAGTGAAGTATATTATTAGGAAGTGGAAGGTATTTGGTACAACACAGACCCTCCCTGGATCAGAACATTGCTCCAAACTGGATGAAAAAGCTAGAACGGGGATCCTCAAACTACGGCCCTCCAGCTGTTGTGGAACTACACATCCCATAAGGCATTGTAAACTCTGACATTCACAGACATGACTAGGCATGATGGGAATTGTAGTTCCTGAACAACTGGAGGGCCATAGTTTGAAGACCCCTGAGCTAGAAGGAAATGGTTAGAGAGGCTACCAAGAAGCCTACAGCAACTCTGAAGCAGTTGCAGGAATGTATGATAGAGAGTGGTCATTGTGTGCATGTGACAATAATATCACAAATTCTCCACAAATGTAGCTTGTATAGGAGGGTTGCAAGAAAAAAAGACACTCCTCAAGAAAGGCCACATGAAGTCAGGACTGAACTTTGCCAAAACCCATCTTAAAGATTCTGAGGCAGCATAGAAAAAGGTGTTATGGCCAGATGAGACTAACACTGAATTATTTGGCCTCAACACCAAACAATATGTCTGGTGGACATCCAATACAACTCACTATTCAAATCACTCAATTTTCTGCAGTAAAGCATGGAGGTGGTAATATCCTGTTATGGGGGTGTTTCTCTGCAGCAGAGACTGGGGAACTTATCAGGACAGAAGGGAAATGGATGGGACAAAATACTGTCAGATTTTTAAGGAAAATCTGCTATCCTCTGCCAGAAAGTTGTCAATGGGACGGAGATTTACCTACCAGCATGACAATGACCCAAAGCACACAGCAGTTGAAGGAGAAAAGGTAAATATCCTTACATTGCCTAGTCAGAGCCCAGACTTAAATCCCATTACAAATCTGTAGAATGACTTGAAGACTGCAGTCCACAAATGGTCACCATCCAATTTAGCTGAACTTGAGCAGTTCTGCAAATATTGCAAAGTCTAGATGTGCATATCTCGACAGACTAAAGGCTGTAATTAAAGCCAGAGGTATTTCAACAAACAAGGGGTGATCCTTTTTCAACTCAGTGATTCTGTTTTTGAATTTTTCCTTTTTCTAACATGTTAGTGTTATATCTTTCACTTGGATGTTATAAGTTGCACTGAGTAAATACAGCTGGATAAAACAAAAACAGTCTCTGTCTTTATTTCAGGCTTCAAAGCAACATAATGTGATGTGATTATTTTAAAGAGGGGGGGGGGGTTATTTTCTTTACCCACTATATGTGGTTCATGCTCAATTCAGTTTCCTCAACTCACCGGGAAGGCCCCTCAGGCCCCCCATCATGCCAGCAGGAGTGCTGTACATCAGCCATCCTGTCCCTAAGGACGGGGCAAACTGTGGAGCGCCCCCACTGGAAACTGATAAGAACTAATATTACATTTGATCTTAGCCAAAAGTTTGTGAGGGCTACATAATGCTGGACGTCTTCCAGCCTGGAAATGGGGCAAGCTCTATATGACGTGCCGCAGCTTCTAATGTACACTGTAAGGAGCTCACAGCGTGCAGTGAAAATAGCGCAAGCAATGCAGTGCATTTCAGAGCAGGAGAGGAGTCTGGACATCTGTGAATGTAGGGCTGGAGTCCAGCCTTAAAGATTAAAAATGAAAATGAGACTGACAGATAGAACTTAAATCTTCTCATTACTTCAGACTAGTGTATTTGAAAAAATGCTAGCAGAATGAATCTAAAGATGCCTTATCTCTAGGAAACTCTAGGTATCTTAATACATAGTATTACATACAATGTATACACTTGGTAAATTAATATTTTTTATATTTCATCTTAAAATAAATTAAAAAAATACATATATGTGTGTATATATATATATATATATATATATATATATATATATATATGTGTGTGTATATATATATGTATATATATATTCCTCTTCATTATATGTTTCATTTAAATACGTAGATGGTCTATAGAGAAATTTAATTTTTTAAGTTTCACAAAGACTTCTCACATGCTATTTGGAAGCTGGAGAGTGTTGAAATGTGGCAGAGCAAAGGGGCCAATTACACACAACCATGTGCCTGCAGGGCACTGTTTGAACAGGCCCCTTACAATTCTCTGGCAAGGGTCCCCCTAGTTGAACCCAATCATTTCTACTGATCTACTTCACACAGTTCCAGCCCCAAGTTTAACAGGGCACCCTTTTAATAATGTTATAATCTCTCTCATGTGCAGAGGTGACTGAAGAGGTGCCTCCTGAGATGTTAAATTAATGTTTTTAGCACGTTGTGACCTATGCTATTTTCTGGGAGGTTGTCAGATCTTTGAATTAAAGTGAGGTTGATGTGTGTCTGCACTCTGCAATGCGGACATTAATGTGGATCTGCAAAATACCAAAAGACCCCTGGCTTGTATATGTAGACTTTAATTAAAGGCAGAGCACGGAGGCGGCACCTTTTTGTGGTATGATACAGCTTATTCGTTGAAAAGAAGCAGTATACATCACAGGAGAGCTATGCGTAGTTCATGCCTGTAACATATTCCACTTCCATTCTATTGTTAACTTTCTCATGCAAGGCACAGTACCAGGTAACTGCTATTTAGCCTTGGTTTACACTGATGCGATTTGTCATGCACTTTGACATTTCCAAATCGCAGGACAAGTCGCATCCCATTGTCGACCATTCAAATTGCTGTGACTCAGGACTTTTAAAAAGGTTCGTGCACTATATTTTTTATGATTTCATTGCCACTTGCATTGACTTATGTTAAATGAAGTCGCAAGCGGCTGTGAAATTGGAGGTACAACTTGCACTGATCTGCAGCTTTGAAATTGCGATGAAGTAGCACAATTTCAAAGCCGCACTGCTGTTTAAATTGCCGGTAAATGACAGTTACTTGCTGCTTCCTTCTGTTTGTAAGAAAAGGAGCTGGGGATTCTTTTAATCTATACCAGACCTGTATTCTAGATGAGGGTTTGGTATAGATGTTAATGGAGCCTTTGAAAAAAATTAAAGTGTGTGTGGCATTGCCCTGCTTGATATTCACTCTGTAGGTTCCTCCGGTTACCAGCACCCAGCCATAAGTAAAGACAGGTCCTAATTTCCCTTGGCTCACACTCCAATAATCAATCCAGGGGTATTTGGTTGTTTTTGATGTTTATTGTAAAATGGGGATAGGAGAAGGAAATAGTGGGATACTCCGACTTTAACTATTCACAGTGATTGAGGACTCCTATCTTCTCTGCTTCTCTATAGGTGTTAAGCAGCCAGGCTGTTGATTCATCCTGCCACTTCAGACGAATGTGGATTAAGTCACTTATCCTTAAGATGACTTGCTGAACAACTAATTGTCTTCAGGACACTCTCCCTAGTATCCTCTCTCTCTCTCTCGGCCTCTGCTGACACCCACCCACTGACTGTCTTACTAGCAGGGGTGACCCCCCTCAGGTCAGGCCCCTTGACACAAGTCCCTGTTCTCACGATACTGCAGTCCCAGGGTCTCCAGTGTCTCCCCTCTCAGTCAGCTTCCTTGGACCTCTAGGTTCAGCTCCTCTCAACCGTTCCTCTGGCCCTCGGAACAACCTCCTGCCACCGCATGACACCTCTACAGAAGAGGAGGCAGCCGCCCCCTCCCTCCAGGACTCTGCTCTCCAGCCAAAAATCCAGCAGCACATGTGCTCCTGGCTTTTATACAGTATCCCAGAATGCAGTGAGGCGACCTGCCCTCTGCCAATCATCAGGACTGTATCAAAAGCCTATGCACCCATTTGTCAGGTTTCCTCGCACTGTCCAACATGCCTCCCTATTGGACCAGCGTGAAACACTCTTCAGACTGAATGAATCGCATACTGAGCACAATGAGCAGACCTCACTAATAGATCTTGCTCCCTGGTAGGAACAGAGCAATATAGATTTACCTGCAGCTCCTCTGGTAAGCAGAGCTCAAAACTATACTCTCTCGATAGCACCCACCTAGGAGCGTACTACCATCACCCCCCCCCCCCACCACCAAAAATGAGCCATCTCCTCACTGGCTTTAAGCAGTGGCCCCTACAAAAATTCTTTGCACCAAAGATTTTACAGAGTATCCCATAAAATTTGAAAAGGGAAAAAGGGAAGAAACATATGTACAGGGCCATGAGACATACCCCATATGTGCCCAGTAGACACAATAAATTATGTGGAAAAATATATATCTCTGCTGTACAAATAGTCACACATTTATGTACATATACAAAGTGCATTTAAACCAATGCACCCCTCACCAAAAAAAATCTGCTTGACAGGTCAAAGGCATGAACATATCTAGCAAACTAAAACAATATCTACATTGTATATAAATTTGCATTGAACAGTGGAGGGCCTATCCAGACCTGGAAGTCCTAAGCAAGCCTGCAAAGGAAAGAAAAGTTAAGCACAAATTTGTACATTGCTACCTACTCACAGTGAGACTGCCCTCCCCTCAAAGACGACCTTCTCACCACCATTATCTCTAACTGTGACATTCTCGTAGAGATCTTTATAACATCAGGCCCCCTAAGGGAACGCTTGACTCGACATTCTGTTGTATACCTGAATTAGACAATAAACAGATCCTGCCAAATTGACTATCTAATGCTTTCACCATTGGTTCCTACTGAGGAACCATGTTGTTGACTAAATAATAAGCATAGTCCTTCTCAGACACTAGGGCACTGATGCTCTTTCTCCTATTATAGTCAGACCCACAAGTTCAGAATGAAGAAATTCAGAGTCCACCCGACTGGTGTACACAGTGTCCTCTCCTTCTGTAACACTGAGGCTGTATCTATATCTTCTTGTGTGACAAGCTATTTTGCTGGAGCCTGAGCATCTTGTCCAACTTGTGAGTTTCGCAAATCTCTTTGAGGGGACTTTCACTCTAACACCCCCTCCTCAAAAGAGACAATGAGCCTCTATCTCCTTTGCCCAAGGTAGCAACTCACACAAAGTTCTTTCACTTGGCCCACTAGCCTGACAAGATCTTCACAAAACGTCCTTTGAGCAAAGTATCTTTGCAAAGCGCCCTCTTCTTCTGTACTTCCACCATCCTGGCCTGTTGGCCCAAACTCTTCACAAAGTGTCCTTTAAGCAACTAGTGATCCTGGCCCATTGGTCCAAAAGGAATATTGAGTGTATATGGCTTCTTGTAGCAGCTGGGGCACAAAGCTAAGTGCCTACTAAAGTTCTCTGAACAGGAAGTCTTTATGGGTTAGAGGGTCAGCCCTCCTCCATATGAGAACCAACACAGTGATAGTTGTTCTGTTGATTCCCAATTTCTCTTACAAGGATAGAAGGGGAAGGGAAATAGGGCTTCTGGCCCTAACAACAAAATTTTTTATTTTTTTTTGCTGGCGAACTTTCTTCGAGTTCTCTAGTCCCTTTTCAATGAACATCCAGGCCAACCAGCCCTGTAACACAATGACTCTCCAGCAGGGTGGGAACTCTTCATCCTCAACAGTAGTAATCAGGATTAGGTATCCAACGGTCTTCCCCGCAGAGTCCTGAACCCAAACTGCCCAAGCCTGGCCTGTTCCATTTGGGCGATGGACTTCCATCCGATAAATATGAATGGACCGCCCTAGGTTCCAATTAGCCTTAACAGATAAGAAAGTGTCAGACAACTCAGGCCTCTTCCAATTGCGATATGGCTAGGGAACATACAGGAAATCCCAAACCGCCTCTCTCCCAAACCATCCCTCTCTCGGGCCTCGATCTCCTCCATAAACTCCCGAGGAGCATAGGGGTAGTAATACCCATATTCCAGGGCCACCTTATTCTGTATTAGGCGTTGACATGTAGAGAACCTGGGAAGCTTTTGTCTGTCTCCTCTCCCAGGTGGGGTGTATAGGGTCTCCTCCCTTTTGATGAGACTGGCGTAGGCCTCATTCTGATCCTGAGCCCAGGTGTAGGTGCGAGGTGGGGATAGATCTTGGACACTCATGGCATAGGCCTCACAGAAACACCCTGGCACATTGCATACGCACCACAGCCCCCTCAGTCTCATCATCGAGTGACCTGGGACTTACAGAGTTGCTCCTCTTCTCTGTTCCCCAGTCCCATTCAGTTTCCAATTCGGATTAACACACATTGAAACCCTCTTCCAGGGACCCAAATTGACACTGGAAACGGGGTGACCCTATATCAATGGCTCCAGCCTCTTCCTCACTGGACACACTAGAGGCCTTCCTCTCAGGAGCCCATTGATCCCCCTCTGCCACTTCTGGCCCTTCTTGTGGCCTTGACTCGACCTGCACAATCTGGGTGCATCTAACCTCCGAGATGCGGGTCTCCCTGGCCTGGCATACGGTGGTGTAGGTCTGCACCACTGGTCCCGGCCCCAGCAGTGCTCTCAACACTTCTCCGCCCACAGGGATCCCCATCATAGGCGCCAGCAACTCTCGAGTGACTCCTGTCTCCCAACTCACACTCAATCTTCCGGGCCGACAATCATTCCGCACCGCCTGCATTAGCATGTCACCGCAATGCCCACATCGACTCCAAGCATCTATCTTCTCTGCTTCTTTAATAGGTGTGGAACAGACAGGCTGTTGATTCATCCTACCACTTCAGATGAATGTGGATTAAGTCACTTATCCTTAAAATTACTTAGTGAACAACTAATTGTCTTCAGGACACTCTCCCTAGTATCCTCTCTCTAGTCCTCTGCTGACACACATCCACTGACTGTCTTACTAGCAGGGGGTGGCCCCCCTCAGGCCAGGCCCCTTGGCACAAGTCCCTGTACTCATGATACTGCAGTCCCAGGGTCTCCAGTGTCTCCCCTCTCAGTCAGCTTCCTTGGACCTCTGGGTTCAGCTTCTCTCAACTGCTCAGGACGAACTCCTGCCACCGCATGACACCGCTACAGTGGAGGAGGCAGCCACCCCGACCCTCAGGGACTCTGCTCTCCAGCCTGACTTTTATACATTATCCCAGAATGCACCGAGGCGACCTGCCCTCTGCCAATCATCAGGACTATATCAAAAGCCTATGCACCCATTCGCCAGGTTTCCTCCCAATGTCCAACATGCCTCCCTATTGGACCAGCGTGAAACACTCTTTAGACTGAATGAATCGCATACTGCGCACAATGAGCAGACTCCACTAATAGATCCTGCTCCCTGGTAGGCAGAGAGCAATATAGATTTACCTGCAGCTCATCTGATAAGAAGACAGAGCTCAACTATACTCTCTCACTAGCACCTACCTAGGAGGGTGCTACATGTGGTTCCCATTAAACATACATACCTGACCTTAATCATTGATGAGGGTCTGTTATAGCTGTCAAGAGGGAGCTCATGCACAAAAACAAAAAAAAAAATAAAAGTGCAAGGTCATCTTTGAATTTGGCTCTGGCACAAAGTTTAAGGGGGTGCAAAAAAAGCAAAAAAAAAAAAAGTATTAACAACTCTACTCTTCTTTTATAAAAGACAATGAAAACATAGGCAAGCCCTTTCCAAAATGGCCATCATGGCACTTCCAGTGTGTGTCTGATGTCACTGTCTGACGAGATTAGTTGGGAATGATTTCATCATAGGATCCTATGTTCTGACCCATTTAGTTGGAATCAGCTTTCTCATAGGACCCTATGTCTTTTATGTAAGCGCAGTTGAGTGTCTAATAAATGTGGTTTAATACTTTTATATGCTGCAATAAGGTCCTTATTGTTTTATATTTTACATGGTCCATTGCTATATATATATATATTTGTTTGTTGACTGGCAGAATACCGGGATAAGCGGAGATTGGAGCATATGAATTGTGCATTCAAAGCCCTGAAATGTCAATTAACCTGATGGTTTGGTAAGGTTAATTGTCTGAAGGGAGTGGTGTGGTGCACATGGTGGATGACACTCACTAATTTGCTTTAATTAATGTGAATGCATACATTTTATTGATTTCTTAAAGTTGAGTTCCACCCTGGAATTTTTTTTTTTTTAAAAATACCCCCGGGACAGTCAGGGCTAGTGCATTCCACAATGGCTAGCCTCTGATCTGTCCCGGGTTGCACTTACCTGTTAGGACAAATACTTACCTTGAAAAAGTCTTGTCCAGCGCTGCCATCTCAGATGTGGGCAGCTTGAAGCCAGCGCGATCCTCTTCGGCATCCTCTTCCGCCTTCTTCGGTCCCACGATGCCCTGCGCCGGCCCCGCCGTCACTTCCGGTGCGCGCGCGTCATCCCTCCACAGCTTCTGGGCATGCCCAGAAGCTGTTTAGAAGGGGATGATGCGCGCGGCCCGGAACTGACGTCGGGGCCGGTGCAGGCGCAATGATTCCTGGGAGCGATGACGTTCAGCTCCCAGGAATCATTGCAGAGCCAGGAAGTGACGACGGGCCGCGGCCGAGGAAGGAGGAAGAAGGAAGTAAGGTAAGTATATTTTCTTCGCTACGAGGTAAGTAAAAAAAATGTGATTATCCATTTGTTTTTCAGGTGACCCGGAGCGAGAAGATGGAGGTAAGTATAAAATTAGGGTGGAACTCCACTTTAAGGCGATATCACACTATTTTGGTGTTTTTTCTTTTTTTTTTTGGTCATTATCCATTGATCATGAATTCATGATAAGAGGAAGAGTTTGGATGACAATTACAGTATTTGATTTATGTAACATTCACTCATAGTGAGATATTTGCAGCAAGAGGTGGTTTTGTGAAGATAAACCACAAGGGGGTAATGCATGGTTTTTATTTGAAGCAACACTCAGCACTGGTCTAAATGTGAGCACAATACAATTGTTGGGTATGTAGTTCAACTTTCTAATCTTACCAGAGGTGGGGGATTTGAGTCACATGACTTGACTTAAGTCAGACTTAAGTCACCATTTTGAGGACTTGAGACTTGCTTGACTAAAATTAATAAAAGACTCGACTTGACTTTGACTTGGTATTCATGACTTGAGACTTGACTTTGACTTGAGACATATGACTCAAAATGACTTTACTTTTTTAAGTTATTAATTATTTGCATTTTCTCAAGATGTGTTAAAGCAAAATTAATGTGCCTGTTATGTTTCTGACACCACAAACCCTTAAAACACCTCAGTGTGTTCTGATTTTTAGAACACTGGTTGTTTAACAATGGAAATACTTAACATGTTTATAATGTTTATAGTGACTGTGGTTTTGAAACATCACCTGACGGAGGATTTTGAGCTGTTTGCGCATTCAAATCATTTCTTTAATATGCCAAGAAAAAAGCACTAAGCAGTTTTGTTAATGTTGAAAATAAAACAAAACCTTTCCTGACCACTGACTTTTAACTGATTTAAATGTGAAAATTGGGGTAGATCAGTATTTTGACTTGATTTGTGACTTGACCAAAATAAATGACTTGACTTGACTTGCTTGACTCCTAGCAGGGACTTGAATTGAATTGATTTGCTTGCTTTTTGCCACAGTAACTTGGGACTTGCTTGAGACTTGAAGGTTAAGACTTGAGACTTGCTTGTGACTTGCACATGTGTGACTTACTCCCATGTCTGAATCTTACTACACAATACAGTATATTATCCTATTTTTGATCCGTTTTCATGGGATGAGAGAAACACACACTGAAGAGGCTGTTTGCATGGAATGAAGAAAGGACATACAATTTTATGACAACACGTTTTATTCCTTCTTTCCATCTGGTGAGAACATAAGAAGAACATAACATCTTATATGGACTTTTGATAGAGATTTTAATAGCACTGGCTGTTTATTGTAAATTCAAAACTTACCTGTCCAGCCGATCAAAGGGTGTCTTGCAACAATTCATTGTTCAGCCTTCTGTGCCTGTTTTCTACACCATCATTTAGGTCCACTTCCACCTGTTGGTTCAGGCAGCCTGATTCTAAAAATGCAGCAACTCCACTCTCCGGTTGTTCTCTGCCTGGTCTCCTGCAACCTCTTAGGATATGTGATGTGGCTGGCTGGTGGTTTATTGTAAATTCCAACTTCACCTCTCCAGCTGATCAAGGGGTGCCCTGCAACAATCCATCGTTCAGCCATCTTTGCCTGTTTCCTACACCATTATTATGGTCCACTTCCACCAGTTAGTTCAGGCAGCCTGATCCTAAAGATGCAGCAGCTCCATCCCTGGCTGTTCTGTGATCAGGCTCCTGAAACCTCCTGGGATATGTGATGTGGGTTCCCCAGCCCCCCAGTGCCCCCCCCCCCAACAAACAAAACCTGCTTTTATTATTGATGGTGTGGGTGTAGTTATGGAGGCAGGGTGTTCAGCTCTAACAACCACTGACAGCAGAAGTGTATGTATATATATATATATATATATATATATATATATATATATATATATATATAGTAGCAGTAGAAAAATGCTAATGTATGGTTTATACAGAGCTATATTAATTAATATATTTTATATTTGCCTGGAGTTCCACTGTGAATAGTTTTAGTATATTCATGAGCATTTCTATTGGAATGATGCTCAGGAATCTATTTTCTGTTTTAAATTATAATTATTGTCTTATTAATTATATGCTAGCTTTTCTGCCTTACAGATGAGGAGACATCAAGCTCTGTACTTGAATGGAAACAATTACTTTTACTGTCTGTGTGTTTGATTATTTTTTTTACGCCCCTTTTTATTAGTCTTTGCTTGAATTTGCTGACATTTTGTTAATTATTTTCTTCTTTGGTCCCAGTACGGTATTCATTTACTTATTTGGATCTACATAGTAACATTTTTTAGTAAATGTGCTCTAAAGTATAACTGCCCTTTTATTCATATGTACATGCCCCAACAGCTTCTGAAAAATGCCAATGTGTTGTGTTATCGTTACTAAAGAGAAGTTCTGTTTCTGGAGATATTGCCTTCAACCTCCTGGATCTGAGAATATACGGCTTAGCTCCAATGAAATCTATTTCTGGAGATGGATTGTTTAGTCCAATGCATAGCAGGTCTTCAAACATCATCATCTATTGGTGGCTAGGGACAATTTGTTCACAGATGGATGTAAATACCTGGCCAGACCAGGCCGTTGGAAACACAATTTATCTTCAGCAAATATAACAAACATAACCCATCATACTGACATTTTTCTTAGGCTGAGGGGACAAATATTAATCCTAAGTGTTCAGTGAAGGTACAGTTTTACCTTAAAGTATATCTAAAGGAAAAACTTTTTTTAATTTTGGTCCAAATAAACTATTTAATTCACTAGTACATGTAGCAGCTGTGTGTGTGTGTTTCATGAGCAATATGTAGCTACCTACAGTATACAGTGCTGTGTTCTGGCAATGGGACGAGAACTTCCCATCCCGCTCATTGAACAAAAGTCCAGCTGAGCACTGCTCAGCCTTTCACAGGGAGCTTTGTATTGTATGAATAAATACAAAGTTGCCTCTAATTGGCTGAGGCAGAGAGGTGGGCTGATAACATCACAAATCCTGGCTCAGCTAATCGAGGAAGTGGAAAAGACAAGTGAAATATATAATAGAAGCATGTTGAAGAATTAAACAGTATAGGCGTCTCCCCAAGAACAACAATAGGTATCTGGGGGACAAAACTGACAACACACTACTTTCTCCAATGCAGGTGGCACTCTTCCGCAGCAGCACTATTTTTGGAGAGAAAGTTATACGGAACAGAGTTCCTCTATGTTTTCCTTGGGTCACTGGGGAAGCTATCCTATTGGATGCTGCCACCCTACGTGACTCTATCAGCTATCTTGGGTCAGGCAGAGCCTATTTAAGGCCCTTGCTTCCAGGTTTTGTGTGCATTTTGCGAGTTGGTAGACTAGGGACAGTTACCCTCCCTATTAGGGACAGTGCTAGCATCAAGGAAAGGTTCCTGATGAGAAGGGAAAACTAAGGGTCGCAACTCTTTTGAGCACCTTCCCAATTCGGCACTAGGTGGCCAGACCGCATTCTGCTCCTCCCAACATATGCTGTCAGTCCATCTGGAATCTGCTCCTTTCACATTACTGGAATCCATTAATGCACCCTGCTGGGTAGACTGCCCACCAGTTTATTGTAGGTTCTAACCAAACAATAAAAAGTATGCTGTCCTTGTGCTAGGTGTAAGTTGATAAATCACATAAGAGACACAATAAAAGTGCATTAAGCATAGAAGAACTTACCCTAAATTGACATATCTGTGCAAACAAAACTCATATAAAATGTGCAAACACTGTGCAAAAAACAGTATATATATATATATATATATATATATATATATATATATATATATATATTGCAAAAAGGTGCTCAGATTTTCTAAACTTCAATTGTCCCTCTTTCTTTGCCAAGGAGGAATGATGACAATGTGCACCACCGAAGAAAGAGTGCTCCCAAAAGTATTCACCACAAGCGATTAAATTAGCTCCTTACCAGCTGCTCTGATCCCACAAGGAGACCATCAGATGCCTTGCTGCATAACAGCCATATATATCACGATTTTGCATGCAAAGGTTCCACAATCTCCTAAGCCAAGGTAGACTCCATGGAGGAAGTTAAAATACAGAGGAAAACCAACATAATGTAGTATTTCACCAAAATGTTACTAAAATTATAAAACACTTACAATTTTGAAGGAATTACACAGCATGTGGTAAAAACAGCGGTCATGCCAAATCGTAGAATAAGGTCACGTGTGAGGCCCCTCCCAATGCGCATGTTTCTCTGCAACCAGCGTCATCTGGGGATATGAGGCATTTGTTTCACTTAGTTTTTTGTTACTATGGTTTACAGTTTTCTTGCAAGAGCACGGATAGTGAAATAACTGAATTATTTTCATAAAAGTTCTGCCCTGCACCTGTCTGTGTGAATTATTGCCGCCACACATGCTGCACCCCACTTACATACTGCATTCATTTTTGTTTTCAGGCTAAGGACCTTTCTGTTATTACAAAAAAATACCTGCTGATCCTGCAAGAAATTCAGTATTCTTGTAACTTCTTGGACCGGATTCAAATTTTAAAACAAAATGTTATCGCCTTTCCAAATGACTTTAGTGAACTGCAACATCCTTCCTTCCTCATAGAGTAAATAGATGAGAAGAAGGGGGAGGCAAATCAGGAAAGCAGCTTTGGTGACATCACTACTTTTTCTTAGATACAGTACAGTTACTGAGCATTGTCACCCTAGGACAGGAAGTAGGGTACTTGTGGTAGATAAAACAAAATTGTCAAATAAGGAAACAAATACAGTCACCACATCTAAGGACTAATAAGCAGTAATTTATTTCATCCATCTATTACTGCGTTGTGATCTTTGGTGCACTTTGAACTAATTTGTCTGTGGATGCATGCTTGAGTTGAGTACCAGAGCTGCATTAGGCCCTTGATGGAGCATTACCAGGTTCTGCAGTTCAATTTTAAGGATACCTCTGATTCTTCTCATTTAAGTTTGGAAAAACAGAAGAGGAAGAGAATTTTTTTCCCGGACCTGTTTACATCTGCTAGCTCATAAACTTGCGTGGCGCTTCTGATCATCTCCACCTGAAAAACGTACAGGCGGACCTCATTGGAAAGCCTGTGTGGAAAGGGCCTTAAGCATGTGCACAGATATACTAGGGACGGTTTAAACAGAAGGCAATTACCTATAATTTTGGCTTTAGGGGTGACCCCACACAAGCACAGGAAGACCTGCAAACTCCATGCAGATAATCAATGACCCTAGCACTACAAGGCATAAATGCTAACCACTAAGCCATTGTGCTGCCCTTGCAATATATTACAATTTTGTTTTTTTGCATTTAGCACGTGCAGAGGTGTCAACAAGCATTGAGACTAATGTTTCCTAGAGATGTACTGTGTCTCTCAGCCTATATCTGGCAGCCCTAGAAGCATAGATACATAATACACACACTTATGATTACTTAGTGATACTTGGTGCTCTATGCTGAAAGTCGCTACACTGCAGTATTCTATTGTAAACAGAAGTTACCATCACCCTAGTTGGATCAGTTTGTTGAAGATGATATAGTAAGGTCAGAATGAACTCAGAGTGGATGACATCACCATGCACAGAGTGTAAAGGTTGCACAGACATACCTTCCGATCATTATATATCTGCGTTCATTTGAAGTATAATGTAAAACAGGTAAGCATTTGCAGATCAGTTCTCTCTGCAAGCAGAAATTTTAATCAAAAACACGCAAACCACTACTATATGGAAATTGTTAATTTAGGAAACTTGTTTTCGACCCTTATTTGTTCAGGTGTTTCCACTTTTGTCCAGTACCTCTGTCTAGGATTAATTACATAAACTGAAATTCTGAAAACAAAGCTAAGAAATGCTTACAGATTAGAACAATACCCATAAAACTTTTTAATTAACCTTGAATAATATGGAATTTGTCAATGCATGACGCATTATTTTTCCAAGGCTATGCACAAACATATGTAGTGCTACACCTGCCTACACACATTTGATAAATATGTTTAGAGAACGTATTTGATATGAATCAGATACATTGCTTGAGAGTTACAATGGCTTCCTACTATTTGTATGTCTCACTTGAAAGGCAGACAGTACAGCTGATTTTTTTTTGTATTCAAAAAATACTTGAAAGAGTAATGATAATGATATACTGTACTGATACCTAGTACCTGAAATCTAGGAACAAGAGAGGCCAAGTTAAAGTGTGTTCTGTTTCAAGCACCCCCTCACCTTATACATTGACATATCTCTGTTAGGCCTTGGTCAGTTCAGCCAGTATGATCACCCATTCAATCAGTGCTTTTCACAGACACCTCAACTCCCCAATAAGGTATGGCAGTTTAATGAAACATAGTTTTACTTGTAAAAAGTAATATATAAATGGCAATTTATAACTGGACAATGATCTTCTACACCCTGCCCACTATGAACTATGTGGAATGAACTATGTGGAACATGTAGGTAGATTAGATTACACCATTTTACAAACATGACAACAGCAAATTGCAGTTACAGTATATTGATACTAGATGTCACCACAGAGATATTATACATAAAATAACCAAGTCCAATGTACGGTGATAGATACACAATATGTGTTCCAGAACAAAATGTTCCACATTTAACTCCCACCAAAAGCACACTCTGTGGTCCTGGACACAGCTGACGGGAAGCATCTCCTTAACTTGATGGACGAGTAGCACTACCCACCATCAATCTCTCTGTTGGTAATGGATTAATCTATGAAAATATCAATAGCAAGTAATACCATCCAACATCTTTATCAGGGCTTTTTTTCAGCAGGAATGTGGGGAACGCAGTTCCGGCACCTCCAGCACTTAATGTATGTAATAGAAAGGGGTGCTGGAGCGTGCTGGAGGGTCTATTGTCGTTGGAGGGGGATCTATTTTTGCAGGGGGTCTATTGTTGAAGGAGGAGTCTAGTGCTACTGGCTACTGGAGGGTATATTGTTACTGGTGGGGGTCTATTGATTTTGGGGTCAATCTATTGTTGCTGGGGGTCTTTTGTTTTAGGGAGGGGGTATATTGTTGCTAGGGGGGTCTATTGTTGCTGGGGGGGGATCTTTTGTTGCTGGAGGGGGGTTTTACTGTATTTCTTGTTATTTTTACCAAATTCCATACAAATTCTTAGCATCTAAAAATGATACTTAGTTCTGTATTCTGTAAATGGGGCTGTACTGGGAGGTGGGTAGGAGGTGGACCCTAGGGGTGGTGCTCAGAGGTTGGTAGGGGGCGGAGACAAGGTTTGACTAATAAGGTGGGAGAACCTGCACCTATCCTCTGAGAAAAAAAGCCCTGGTCTTGACTATTCAGGTTTTCTGAGTAAATAGTGTAGGGGTCCACTTAAAGCCAGAGTTGGGGACACTCTACAGTGGGAGGGATGTAAAGGAGTAAGGTGTATTAACACTTGAACCTACTTTGCTCTGGGTCAAGAGTTCAGGTCCATGTGTGCACTGCAGGTCACCATCACAAGAAAGGGGAAAATGGCAAATGATCCACCTCCACATCCTTACCTCCTGCAACAAAGCCTGCACAAGCCAAGAGGAAAGGAACTGGGAAGACCACGTGGCTTCAGCATGTGACATCATCAAAAACCCCCAGACCCAGCTGGGGGCAGACACATACCTCTCTCCTCCTGCTCAATCACAGAAACGTTGATAAGATGGATTACCCTGCAGCCATCTGGGTCGAAGTCACCAATATTAAAGCTGGAAATAATTTGGGGAGATATTCTTTTAAACAGCAACAAAAGTCTGGACATTTTTTCTCTGGGGACTGCCTCCTGAAATCAAGGACTGTCTGTGATAACCGAGAACTTCTAGTCACCCTAAACTGTTGACACCTGTGTCTATATTCAGAAAGAAAATTGTAGGTTTAAAAGTGTGTGAGCAGACCTTTAACTGTTCCATTTTACTTAGTACAGTACTAATTCCAAAATATGTACACCAGTTCCTAGGGCATTTACTGAATTGTATGAGTATTGTAACAATCAGTGGCACCTGATATACAGAGCGGCACCCACTGTCATAGATTATATGGAGCAGCAACTAATCCACAGAGTGGAACCAACAGAATGTCAGTTAAGCCTTGCAGCTCTACAGATAACACAGATGAGGGTCTAACTGTCAAAATAACAGTTAATACCCTTAGATTACACATTCCCTGGAGTGCTGGTAAACCTTGCAGATTACATTGGGAGAAAAGCTGGCCTCACACATAAATACAGCTCCACAGAGGTTGGCTTTAATGCATGGCTACCACATATATGGTATCAGGACAATATCCCCCCAGAAAATATCCCCCCGGGACAATATCCCCCCTGGAAAACATCCCCTGGACATAACCCCCCCCCCAGGAAAACATCCCCCTGGATAATATCCCCCCGGGACAACATCCCCCGGGCAATATCCCCTGGGACAATATCCCCCCGGAAAACATCCCCCTGGACATAGGGTTAGGGTTAGAGGGTTAGGGTTAGGTTTAGGGTTAGAGGGGGGATATTGTCCAGGGGGGATATTGTCCGGGGGAAATGTTGTCCGGGGGGGATATTGTCCGGGGGGAATGTTGTCCGGGGGGAATGTTGTCCGGGGGGGATATTGTCCAGGGGGAATGTTGTCCGGGGGGATATTGTCCGGGGGGAATGTTGTCCGGGGGGAATGTTGTCCGGGGGGATATTGTCCAGGGGGATATTGTCCGGGGGATATTGTCCTAGAATACATCCTCATGTTCACTTGTTGCTCCCAGCACAGTACCATTGACAGCTCCCGTTCCCCATTTCCAGTCATGAGCCAGGGATGGTCTCCAGATCATACGATCACTTTAATAGCCAGGTCAGGATCCTAGCATTACATACCAGTTAAAAGCCTGCTGGAAAGTTGGTTAATAAAGGAAACCTGTAATTGTGAAAAAAAGGCAAATACATTTTCCTTTCTTAATTTTTTTCCTTTAATTTCACCTGGTGATCCTACCATTAATACACTGCTGGTCATGGGGTGATACTTCTCACTTGCTGTGCTGTATCTTTGAAGGAGCAGTATTGTTGCTCTAGGCTGCTTTGGTGTGGACTAGAAACATCTCCCTCACTTGATCGCTGTTACATAGTAAGGGGTTGTTTTGTAATTTACAAAAGACACCTGGAAAAGGTGAGAAACTTGTGTGAGATTTCAGGTCAGTGCACAGAAAGTTATAAGGACTAAAAAAAAAAAAAAAACAACAAATCCAGTACTTTTTCCTTTTAAAGTGCTGGAAGGCATGTGCAAGAGATATTTAGAGGAGTCCAAAGCAGAGTATACACACATAGATTATCTCAATTAACCTGTGTGCTATACAGAGCAGATTGAGGGAACTATCCACAAAGAAAGACTGCCACATCCGAATACCCAAACAATGCCTGAATCTGATTGGATGCAACCTTTGTTTGTCCGACAATTTTTTGCCTGGCTTCTTAACTTTGTGTCTGGAGGGAGGTAGCCAACAGGGCCACCTCTCCCAATAAATGTAAATCTCCCCAATGGGACAATATTACTTTAATATGTTCCTTTAATATGTTCCCTGCCATGTCCTGGTTTCACAGGTTCCTCATCCAATGAACTGGCTAAAATTCATATATTTTGTACCTAGCTTAAAGGTTGTTAAACGGTTAGGAACAATAAAATCATCTTTCTGTTTGCTTGTTTTGTGATCTGTACAGTTAGAAAGTATAACTACAGGCAAAACTTTATTTTTTGGATAGGGAAAGATGGATTAGAACACCTGTCAGTTTTAATGCTATCTGTGTCCTGTCCCCATAGATAGATAGATAGATAGATAGATAGATAGATAGATAGATAGATAGATAGATAGATAGATAGATAGATAGATAGATAGATAGATAGATAGATAGATAGATGGATGGATGGATGGATGGATGGATGGATGGATGGATGGATGGATGGATGGATGGATAGATAGATAGATAGATAGATAGATAGATAGATAGATAGATAGATAGATAGATAGATAGATAGATAGATAGATAGATAGATAGATAGATAGATAGATAGATAGACCCTCTCTTTTTGTCAAATTGACTATTATCATTGAAAGTAAAAGTAAAAGAAAATCCCATATTTTAGGTTGTCCCCAGAAAAGTTATGAAGGGGAAAAATTCCAAGGGGGACACTAGTTCTGGTGACCTGGGGGGCCCCAAGAGATTCCCTTCCTCTCACTTTCTGTTTGGAAGTAAAGGTAAATCTTCCCAATGGGACAACAATGGCAAAAATAAACCTTACAGGGGTTATAGCCTTATCTTACTCTATCCAAAATAAAAAAAATAAAAAAAGTTTTGCCTATAGTTCTACTTTATTTCTGCAAAAAATCACACAGCATGGTAGTAGTAGTAGATGCAAGGCTTGTAAAAATTTGATGTATTGTTAAGGTATACTTAGGACAGCATGATGTCACCTCCCCAACCCCTGCCCATTTGAGCAGCGGTGTCTACTTCCGTGATTTCCAGCTTCCAGGGGGATATACCAGATATAGTATATACAAAGTTTCTTTATAACAAGCTGGGCCCATGTAATTGTTGAAAAAAACACCCATGCTTGGACTTACTCTTTAAAAAAGAATCAGCACAAGGCATATTACTTACCTTCAATGTGTTCCTTGTGCTGCTGTGTCCTGGTTTCACAGAAATCTTCCTCCTCCTGTGCCAAGGATCTATCAGTGGAGGAGAAGTGGATGATTGAAAGGTTCACCCCTCCATTTATAGATCACATTTAATTCCTGAATGCTATCGTATAGCTTCTCTGAATGGAGGAGCTGGGCAGAAAGGGAGCACAAAGTCAAGTACTTCTGATGAGTGACATAGCTCCCTTAACCCTAATTGTTTTACCCCCCCCCCCCAAACACAGAAATATTGTGGAGGCTGGGGGTGGGGGGCATCAGAGGAGAAAGATTTATGATAAACCAGGACACAGCAGCAGAAGGAACAAATCACATTGAAGGTAAATAAACTTAAAGAAGAACTCTGGGAAATGTTTCCGTTTTCATCTAGGGGATACTTACCTAATCCGCTGATCAGCCGACTGCAAGACCGGTCCCTGCCACTCCTGCCCCCCCTCCCAGCATGCTAGTGGTCTTGTGAATGCACTGTTCTTGATGTAATCACGCCCATAGATTCATTTTTAATGGTAAAATGTACAGATTTTTGGAAAACATATACTGCTATGTATGGAATGCATTCATACAGACTTGCAAAATTACTACTAAGTACACTTTAAGTCATTAAGGTTTTTGTATAACAATTTCTTACCTGGATAAAACAGAAATGTAATTTTCAGTAAGATCTCAACCTGCAGCATATTATTTAGTTTTACGGTTGTTTCTATACAGATAAAATCATAATGCTACAAATGCTACAAATACAATTACTGTATTACTGATACCAAGGCAATTTCTATAGATGGTAAAATGCAATTACATTTCATTTTGCAAAACATAATAAAGACTGAAGTGAAATGATACTCCCACTGTAGCACAGAATCTAAGCCCAAGGTGAGATTTCCCTATTTCAAATTGATTTTACTGGCAGAGATTTGGGCAGCCGGTAGTCACACAAACAGAGCATTAAATTGCCACCTTTTCTGGAAAGAAATTCTTAGCATCCTAGTTATTGCATACTATTATTATTGGCCTCAAGTACAACTTTTACTGGGAAGCATCAATCCTGAAGTAATTAAAATGTATTTATTATGGCTGTGTGCATTTATATTCCCAGATTCACATTAAAGGGGCATTATACCAAAGGAAAAAATATATAATTTATATATGTTTCTGCCATGAGGCATCTGAAAAATGAGAACTTCAGCTCACCTCCTGACTCATTATTGCCCTGCTGCCTTTATCCCCCCCAAACTGTATGCACACCCTTTCCTTTAGTGCTTAATATGGACAAATAGGGGGAGAAATATCTTTGACAAATGATGGGAGAGGGGGGGAAAGAATGGAAAATAAAGTTGTTGGGATGAATATTTACAGCTGTTTACAGAATATTGGCTTAGACATAGCATGCCATGTATGGAAATTGGCAAATTCAAACCAGAGATTAACAAGTAATGTTGTATAGTATATTGGTTATATAGAGGTTTTACACCATTTGGAGCTGATTCTAGACCCAAAAGTGCAATATCAAAATCATTTTCAGTCCACTGAATCTATGCCTAAAGTCTGGAATTTATGTTCTAAGTTCGGAGTTTAAGTGATAAAATTTATTGGCTAGCCTAAAATGACACTAAACGATATCCTTAGGCCCCAAAAATGTCTTATTGGGTTTTCTTGCCTTCATGTAACATCCTCTGTAAGTTCTCATACCTCTTACCCCCCCCCCTCCTCTTTGCACATGAACACAGAAAAAAACATGCATTCACAGGTATGCCAAAGTGGAAACCAATAAGATGGGAAAGGGTTTCTGTGGGGTGCTGCTTAGCTTTAGAAAGAGGCTTGGGTAGCCTTGAAATGCTCCGCCCCCCTGACACACCAATGACATCACTTCCAGTCTGTTCTGCCTCCCACAGAAGCCCTCCGCCATCTTGTTGGTTTCCACTGCCTTATCTAAGCTGTCATTCAGCCTGACTTTTACACTTCCCAGGCTGCAAGTTTTAGAAAGAGCTTTTCCATCCCAGATTCATGCTCAGGGGATTACACACAAAAAGTGCCTTTTCTTTTTCCCATGTGAGTTGCAAATTTACTAGTAGTATATGGCCTGCAGTGTCCTTGCGGGTTGATCTATATTGGTCGGACAAAGAGAACCCTGGGTAAAAGGATCTCAGAACACATAGGGAACATTCGAAAGGGCTATAAATACCATAGTGTTCCCCTGCATTTTAAGTACCATCACAATAAGGACCCTTTGGGGTTACTTTTTTGGGGAATTGAGAAGGTGGAACAGGTACGGAGGGGCTCCAATAGAGTCAGGGAGCTCTCAAAAAGAGAAACTTTCTGGATCTATCAAACCAACGCATTAGCCCCCAATGGTATGAACGTGGAGCTGGATATAAACTGCTTCATTAGCGATTACTAGCCCAGAGGTATCAATACTAGGCGCTTTGCAATTGTAATCTTGTCCCTACTGGTAGTAATATATATGTGTGTAATTTTTCTATAAAACTACCAACCCCCCCCCCCTTTCTACTTTTCTTCTGACCTACCAGTACTGTATGTCCAATAGCTCATGGGCACCCTGTGGGTAGTTCCCATTTGAGCTTCTTTTTTATACAATTGGAGGATAGATGCCCTCTTTTAGTGACTCTATGTGGTTATCCTTTTTATCCAGTTATTACGTTTTTTTGTTAGTTGGCCACGAGGATGGCTGTAATATTTCCTGGATCTATAGTGCTCCACCTTGGTGTGGAGTCCGGTATATTGAGAATGACGGGTGACAGCAGGCCTATTTGGTCTGATATATTAATAATTTATTAATTATTTTAATTTTGTAACTTTAGCCCTGTTCTGGATATTAGCACATGCTTTTTGATTGATGCACCAATTTAGGGCGTCATTTGTGGCGATATCCCCAGTATATGGGGTACAGTATTTAATATCGTCTCATGTAGCGATTATGTCTTAGGAAACTATTGAGATAACTAACAAAGGGAACTTAGGATTGGTTCCATCTATAGACTTTTCCTTTATAGAGATATATATAATACCCATGTGGTAAAGTCTGATAGGCATTATCAGGCTTTGGTAGAAATAGTCCAAGTACCCCCTTTGTTCAATTGTACAGTTGATATGGGATATCTGATATGTGTAACATAAGCATGTGTTAAAAATACTCACATCTTCTGTGTTTTATACTTGTATCTGTTATGGAATAACAGATGCATGTAATCTGAGCATGTGTCACTTGCATGTAATGTTGGGGATTGAATGAGTCAATTGTACACAGGTGATGTCCCCACTGTCCGCAGGTATGGCCATGTATCCATCCTTATTGAGGGATTGGGTTGCGGCGGGGGCGGGACCCTAATGTAGTCTAATTCAATTAGATTTTTGCTCTGTGTACTTGTGGGTGTGCGAGGTCGGACGTGGCAGCCGTGAGCTCCACTTCCGGCTTCCAGTCTCGGCAACAGGGTGGCTGCAAGCTCCACTTCCTGTTTCCTGCCTTGAGGGCCTGCCGAGATGCGTGACGTCATTTCTGCTCTCCCTGACGTCCGGATTGGTAGACGCAGGGAAGGGCGGGGTTTGTTGCGTCACTTCCGGTGTCTCCAATGTCCGGATGAGCGGACTTGGAGACCAGCGGCGTAGTAGCTTCCGGCCGCCAACGTTAGTGTCATGCTTAGTGGTGGCGGATTAGTTTCCGGCCGCCCACGTGGAGGTCTCCGCCCAGCATCAAGCACACACACCCCCCTCCCCAAAAAGGTATAAATATGAGGAGAAGAGGCCGCGTGCTCACGCCCTCAGTAGAAGTCCAGTGCCGACGAAACGCGTCAGGACGTGAGCAGCGGCCATTCAGTTGCATACCAAGGACACCCCAGAGGATCCCCAGTTATAACGCCCATTGAGTCCGAGCAACGTCGCAATCAGGTGGCTGGATCACCTGTACCGTGTGGCTCAGTGGGGACAACGTTTGCATCGGGAGGACCGGGTTTTGTGCCTTGGACATTTGTTTCGCTTGACCATATCCGATTTCATGTGAGTGTGATTTTAACCTTTTTAATAAAGCCTTGTTTGTACATATTACGCTATGGGTCCCTATTTGTCCCCCTTTATGTGAGAGGAGAGGAGGAGGTGCTGTTCATATCTCTACCGGTTGGAGTGGAGTCCTGAGGGGATCGCCATCTGGGAGTGGAGGATCATCTGTTGAACAAAGCGCTAGACCCTAGCATTAAGGGTACATGTCCACTCTCAAGGGGGGGAGCACAGTGGTGAGGTGAAGGATATGGTAGTCGCAGAGTGACCAGCAAAGAAGTCTTGTTCAACACTATATAACAAGTTTCCTATGCACCCTATCTTTCATGTGACTTCACCCTGAGAACACCAAGGACTTATGAACTTTGGCTTTATTATAACCACCATTTTGCCATACACCCTCAACCCGGTTAGAGGTTGTTTTCTAGCGCTGCTAGTGTTTATGTGGGCTGTGGCTCCTATACGCACCTTTTTACAAATTTACTAGTATTTTTCAGTACATTTAATGCTGCACTTAGTTTTGTGCCCTCTGGTGTGTTCTCTTTGTTCTGCAGGTGTATCCATCCATCCATCCATCCATCCATCCACCCAGTGTTCTATCCTTGTCTGAGGTTCCCTGTTGTTTGAGACTCTCCACCGGAGGTCCTTACTATGTAATGAGCCTGAATTTAACAATGTTGCCATTGTCTTTTCACCACAATAAATACGTTAAAATACTACACTCAGTTTGAGCCACGCTATTCTTCTTATCTGTTTTCGCCTAGAGATACTTTAGTCTCTTCAGAGGTGCTGCATCTGGTGCATTGAGATCAGCGGGAAGTTATCCTGAAAGCTCCGGGTGTACGCTATGAACTTTTAGTAGTTCCGCATAGACATTTATATACACACGATACTTATTGTGCCATATACCCAATTACTACTGAGAATGGAGGAAGTGTTGCAGCAAAAAAAGTAAGAAGCGAATTTTAAAAAAATTAATATCCAATTGTGTGAGAAAAAATGCAAGCTTTCTAGATTCTTTAGATCCCTTTCAGGCTTTATGACCCCTTTGCAGGCTTTAGAACATATATCAAGCTAGACAAAGGGATCTTAAGCATCCCAGAAGCTTGCATCATTTATAATTTAACTGATATTAGCTAGTAATGTGAAATAAAAGATCATGTTTTTTGCAACTCTTTCCCTATATGAACTAAACGTATTTTCTTACACACACTTGAACAATGTAAGCTGCTGGATCCCCTTCCCTTGCCCCTCAATGTCTGAAAGTCTATGCTGCTGGATTTCTTTTTTAAATACAGCCCTCAACAAAATTGGGGCCAGTTTACCCAACCTCGTCCCCTCCATGCCCTTCACACTTCATAGATTTCCCACAACACTCATCTAAGATTAGTTGGGAACCTTCTCCACTGCCCACGGCCTATGCTGGTTTTGGTGTCTTTTCACTGATCTGTCAGATCAATGCATTGCACATGGGTAACCCTTTCTCCATAGGCCCTAATGTAAAAGCAATTTTCCTACAGGCTTTCCAGTAATGGCTTCTCAAATAGACCATTAATGTGCCCTATGTCAAAGCCCACCTGCTCACTGAAGAGGAGTTGCACTACCGGGTCAGCATAGGCCTTGGCTATTAGGGTTGCACTTGTTGAAAGTGGAGATGTACTTTAAAAGAAAAATAACAATGCCTTGAATAAGTACTGACTTTATTGTTTAATAGCAATTACTTTTAATTATTTTCCTGTGCATGGTAATTAGAAATAATTGTAATCACTAAGTTTAAGTACAACTACATGAATTGTGTTGCATATTTCTGTTCTCCAACAATTCCCTTACTTCTGGAAATAGTGCAGGCACTTTTGCAATTAGTAGATGATGAGCCATATTGCTACGTTAGGCTGACGTTGGCAGTTTTTTTATCTATATGATCTTGGTCTGGTTCCTGACACATTCCTGAACTCTGTGAGCTTCCATACACAGAATAAATAGAGGTTTTGTACTGTGCATTTTCTTTAATATATAACACTGCCATTTTTTTGTAGAAATTCCTCCTCTGAATGAAAAGGTGTTCTGTTTAACCTAGACCTGTCAGTCATTTCAGAGGTTTGCCTTCCGTTGTAAGGGAGCTTGTACATTTGCTCCTGTCATTTCTAGGGCTTCACACCATAAAATAGATTGTCAGATGAAAATTAAAGAAAGAGAAAATATTAGAAAATGGTTTCACTCAAGATTGAGCTGTCAAGTGAAATATAATGCATGTCACACACCCAGAACCACATAGTACCTTGACTTCAACAGGGGACTGACGGCAGTGTCATTCTAGAGCCCCCGAACTCTCTGACCGTTCTTCAATACATCATACTGCTCTGGGACATCTCATTGATTTCTATCAGCGGTCCTTCAGATTTCAATCTAGCTTCACAGGCTGGTCAGAACATTTCAATTAAAAAACAATTTGTTGCAAGGTTTAAAGATCTAGAAGAGTATATCTTTAAAGTAAAACATCAAAATTATTGCTTATTACTGTAGTATAAAATATAATTAATTCAAATTGGTATAAATTAATGTGGGTGGGGTATTGGCCATACAAAATAATTTCCTTTGATCATTTTTTCTATTAAAAATTTTAGCACATTTATCAGACACACCTTCAAGGCTATTGCAACTTTATAAGTTACGGCCTTTACAAGTTAACTGCACAACATTATTTAACATTTTGACAAAAGGTAACAACAAATAGCATATAAAGAATTTATATAATATAAACATACTGTTTTTTAACACAATTACTTGTTTTAAACATAGACAGTATGGGGTTGATTTACTAAAGGCAAATACATTGTGCACTTTGCAAAGTGCAGTTGCACTCTGAAAGAGCAGTTGCTCCAGACTTTAGTAAATGAGCAGAAGCTCTGTTGACTTCTATCATCCAAACACGTGCAAACAAAAATGCATTCTTTTTTTTTTCAGTGCACGTGATGGAGTTTTCTTTGCAAAGTAAAGATTTATGTAATTTACTAAGCTCTGGAGCAACTGCACTTACAGAATGCAACTGCAAAGGCAACTGCAACTTTGAAAAGTGCACAGTTTATTTGCTTTTAGCAAATCAACCCCTATATTTTCTGGCAGAAATTCTGGTTAAAAACATCAAATTAGATAATATCTATGATGCACCTTGGGGGTCTATTTTATTTTTTTCACACAAGATTCAACCTATCTAAGAGTCTTTCTTTTTTCCAATAGACTCCAGTTAGAAAATGTAAGAATCTTGGGATCCAGAACTAGCAATATCTCTGAGACCTAGAGTGGGTCCTTCTTTAAAACTTTTCTCTTCTGCCAAAATTGTTTTCAGTAATTCTCATGAAACAAAATTAATGATAATGGTCAGAAAAAGGCATACTGTGCAGCTGTCAGGAGAATGTATTGTTCAGAAAAGCATAAAGTATGTCTTGGGTATTAACTGCACCCAGAGGTCATTGTAGGGCCCCCCACATTAGTGACCAGGGGAGAAGTGCCTCCTTGAATTAATGGTAGACAGTGAACTGCGCTTTTACATTGATGCTCAATGGTGAAGTGCTCCCTTTAATGTGTGGTCTGTGGAGAAATACCTCCTTATGTTTTTGGTCTATAGAAAAGTGCCTCCTTTCATTGGTGGCCTGTAGAGGCGTGGTTCCTTCCCTCAGTGATCTGTGGAGAAGTGTCCCTTTATATTGGTGGTCTATAGAAATTTTCCCCCTTACATTGGGTGACTGTAGAAAGGTGCCTCCTCACATTGCTGATCAGTGGAGAATTGATGGTATATTGTAAAGTACCCTCTTACAGTGGAGAAGTGCCTCCTTACACTAGTGGTCAGTGTAGCCCCCCCCCCGGCCCCCCTACAGTCGTGGTTAGTGGAGCAGTATCCCCTTACACTGGAGGTCAGTGTAGTACCCTCTTGCATTGGTGGTTAGAGTAATGCCACATAAATCAATGGGCAGTAGAAAAGTGCCCCCTTACAATATCTTATTGGGTTTTCTTGCCTTCATGTAACATCCTCTGTAAGTTCTCATACCGCTTACCCCCCTCCTCTTTGCACATGAACACAGAAAAACCCATGCATGCACAGGTATGCCAAAGTGGAAAACAATAAGATGGGAAAGGGCTTCTGTGGGGTGCTGCTTAGCTTTAGAAAGAGGTTTGGGTAGCCTTGAAATGTATACCTCCGCCCCCTGAAACACCACTGACATCACTTCCAGTCTGTTCTGCCTCCCACAGAAGCCCTCTGCCATCTTGTTGGTTTCCACTGCCTTATCTAAGCTGTCATTCAGCCTGACTTTCACACTTCCCAGGCTGCAAGTGTTAGAAGAGCTTTTCCATCCCAGATGCATGCTCAGGGATTACATGCAAAAAGTGCCTTTTCTTTTTCCCATGTGAGTTGCAAATTTACTAGTATTTTTCAGTACATTTAATGCTGCACCTAGTTTTGTGTCCCCTGGTGTGCTCTCTTTGTTCTGCACGTGTATCCATTCATCCATCTACCCAGTGCCCTATCCTGGTCCGAGGTTCCCTGTTGTTTGAGACTGTCCACCGGAGGTCCTTACTATGTGATGTGCCTGAATTTAACAATCTTGCCATTAATTTGCCCCCCTACATTAGGTGACTGTAGAAAGGTGCCTCCTCACATTGCTGATCAGTGGAGAAATGATGGTATATTGTAAAGTACCCTCTTACAGTGGAGAAGTGCCTCCTTACACTAGTGGTCAGTGTAGCCCCCCCTTACAGTCGTGGTTAGTGGAGCAGTATCCCCTTACACTGGAGGTCAGTGTAGTACCCTCTTGCATTGGTGGTTAGAGTAGTGCCACATAAATCAATGGGCAGTAGAAAAGTGCCCCCCTTACATTGTTCTTACAGGGTCAGCGTTGAAGCAGTCCTTTCCATTCCTGGTCTAAAACAGGTCATTGGAGTCAGCTTTTCCTTACTTGAGAATTACTTCTGCTGTTCAAATGCCACAGGCACTGGCTCATCAGTGTCAAAACTTTGTAGGTACATCTGCTCAATAAGTGCAAAAATGCCTGTTGAGTTTACCGTATGTCAGGTTGATTTTACCTGACCTGATGCCTGATAATAATTTCCTAGGCTCTCTTCTTAGGCAGCAGTCTTATCAGTTACAAAGTTCTCAGCTATCTCTAATGATGTCATCACACACGCTGCATGTGGCACGCTGCAGCCTCCACTGATACTTTGCAAAAAAGGGGGGGAGGAATAAATGGACTTTGAAGGCACCGTAATAAAAAACAACACTTTATTTTAGATACGCATTAAGACCACAAAAGTGTGTATCGACCGATCAACATGGACAATTTCATTGATCAGAGGATACAAATGATAGGTGAGTGGGGAGGACCTCACACCTAAAACATACAATGCAACGGACAATACAAGATTGCATTTGAATGATGTACAAAGGAGAAATAGGGCGCTATACGCTGCACACAAGCCGCACCACGGTGCAGGCAACGCAGAGCGTCCTGTACAATAAGATAACAGCTTCCACAAGGAAATAAACCAATATATCCAATTGCTCTACATGTTTCGCCTGGTGTTCAGACTTCATCCGGAGCGGTTTGGAATATAGATTCCATAGGAAGATGTTGCTGGAGCCAACCAGTAGGCGCCAGAAGCATAATAAACCAATCTTGTAATTAGTAATCACGAGGGGTGACCTGTTGAGGTAGCTGGAGGAGCACGCACTGCTTATGGTCAGATTAAAAGAGAATCAGGTAGTCACAATATAGAGTAAGCCTGTCCCATATATAGCCGGACATAAGGCATAAGGTAAAATAGCAGGCAGTTCCTCCAAAGCGAAGAGAGCATGCAGCGCGTCCTCCAAATGCTCCTCAAAGATACAGATCAGTGACCCCCGGATGGGGAATGACCGCCATGACGGTGGCGGTCATTCCCCATCCGGGGGTCACTGATCTGTATCTTTGAGGAGCATTTGGAGGACGCGCTGCATGCTCTCTTCGCTTTGGAGGAACTGCCTGCTATTTTACCTTATGCCTTATGTCCGGCTATATATGGGACAGGCTTACTCTATATTGTGACTACCTGATTCTCTTTTAATCTGACCATAAGCAGTGCGTGCTCCTCCAGCTACCTCAACAGGTCACCCCTCGTGATTACTAATTACAAGATTGGTTTATTATGCTTCTGGCGCCTACTGGTTGGCTCCAGCAACATCTTCCTATGGAATCTATATTCCAAACCGCTCCGGATGAAGTCTGAACACCAGGCGAAACATGTAGAGCAATTGGATATATTGGTTTATTTCCTTGTGGAAGCTGTTATCTTATTGTACAGGACGCTCTGCGTTGCCTGCACCGTGGTGCGGCTTGTGTGCAGCGTATAGCGCCCTATTTCTCCTTTGTACATCATTCAAATGCAATCTTGTATTGTCCGTTGCATTGTATGTTTTAGGTGTGAGGTCCTCCCCACTCACCTATCATTTGTATCCTCTGATCAATGAAATTGTCCATGTTGATCGGTCGATACACACTTTTGTGGTCTTAATGCGTATCTAAAATAAAGTGTTGTTTTTTATTACGGTGCCTTCAAAGTCCATTTATTCCTCCCCCCCTTTTTTGCATTCTGATATTCAGGACGTGGCACATGTTTTTGTATTTTATTACGCCCCTGTTCTTTGCTGCACCAGGGATAGGCGTAGATATTCTATTTAGTTTCCACTGATACTTTGCTAACTAGTTGAAGGATAAGGGATATACATTGCCCTGTGGCTTGTGGTCAATAAGCAGGCTTTATGACAACTGATATTTGCTAATTTTTCCCAGCCTAACCTACCATTTCTTCCTTTATTCATACTATTTTTATAACAGTTTGTAATAAATAGGGTAAGGAAAAACAATTAGAAGAAAGCCAGTAACATCAGGCAGACAATTTAATATCACCATATCACATTTTCAAATAGTGTATGAAATCAGCTGCAGCCTGAATTAGACATAGTAACGATTTAATAAAGCAACTGGAAGGTGTGATTGGAGATATTTCCACAGTCTAGTCAGCTCCTGGTCACAACAAGATTTTCTAACATATTGAAAATCTTTCTGTCTGATGACAAGAGCTTTTCACACTTACTGTTAAACACTTGTTATTATGCTTAAGATATCTTTTGCACATACTAATGGTTTCACAATTGCCACAATTGATGCTTAATGGGGAAGTAAGTCCTATTGTTTTCAGCCAAGGAAGCCTGCCATCTTGGCCTTTGTTTGATTCTCAAACTGCAATGATGCTGCACATGTGATCAGTTATGACATCAACCATTTGATAGTTTGAGAGTTTGTTTGAGAGCACAACCAATGGGACAGTGCCGGGAATGAAATTGTTTTTTCAAACTTTTAAATTGATGGTTTTACTTCCAATTTAGGCTGTTGCATTTCTTGTAATCATTGGACATACACTATGTTACAAAATCGGTGAAAAGAAGGGTAAAAGTGAAACCAATCAGGGAACTGCTAAAGCCAGTCAGACAATACTGTAACTGTGTTAAAGTAAATAATGTACTAAAAATCTCTACTGTCCTGCTCACTGTTTTTTTTTGTTGGAGGCTCTGGCATGAGAAAGCAAAACCCTGCCTCTACCAAGATGGCTGCCTCCATATAGAGACACAGTGCAGAACATGGCAGGGAAAGTCAGTAATGAGGGAAGGATCAGCTGCAGGGAGACCACAGACAATATTGATGATTGAAGTCCTTTTCCTTCTGCCTGCCTTTTTTACACTAATACACTATTGTATTTATATTGTATTTTGAAAACTCAGTATGTTCATTCCTATTTATACTGCACTTGTTTTTATTCACATTTCTCTCCACATTTCTATAGAGACCAAGCTTTCCTCCAAAAGCTGCAAACTATAACTCAGCCAGAAATGCATACAAAGTTGCCTTTCATTCACATAGTCTGCTTTAGATTGTCGCAAACCCTGTTACTCTTGATGTTTGCGAAAAGCTTGGTCTCCATGAAAGGCCTCCGTTCACACATGGCAGTTTCTGTGTCAAATTTTGCTGCATTAAGGTAGCCCACAAACAACACAACACACAAAAAATACATGTCCTTTTTTTCAGTGCATCACTCAACATTGCACAGATGGTTCTCATCTGTGTCCTCTCTGCAATTCACGTGCTTTGGGTGCATTTTCAAAATGTGTTGGGGTGCAAATCAACAGCACACAGCACCAATGGTCTTGAGTTACCATGCATTGTGGAGAGAATTTTAAGGCATATTGCTATCATGTGGTACCCACATATATTAACCACTTAAGCCCCGGAAGATTTTACCCCCTTCCTGACCAGGGGGTATTTTGAGATTTGGCACTGTGTGACTTTAACGGACAATTGCGCGGTCATGCGACGCTGTACCTAAACGAATTTGACGTCCTTTTTTTCCCACAAACAGAGCTTTCTATTGGTGGTATTTGATCACCTGTGCGATTTTTTGATCATGCGCTATAAACAAAAAAACAGCGTCAATTTTGCAAAAATAACAATATTTTTCACATTTTTTTATATGAAATTCCCCAAAAAAAAATAATGTAAAAATCTAAATTTTTTAACATTTTCGGCCGATTTGTTTTATGCTACATATGTTTGGTAAAAAAAAAAATCGCAAAAAGCGTATTTTGATTGGTTTGCGCAAAAGTTATCGCGTTTATTAACAAAGGGAAAGATTTTTGTCATTTTTGTTGTTTTTTTTTTTAACGAATAATGGCGGCGATCTGCGATTTTTTTTGCGGGACTGCGACATTGCGGCGGACAGATCGGACCCTTGACTGACATTTTTGACACTTTTGGGGTTACCAGTGACATTACTACAGTAATCAGTGCTATACATATGCACTGTTACTGTAAAATGACACTGGTAGTGAAGGGGTTAACTTTATTTGAGAGGGAGGGGTGGTGTGTGTCCCTAGGGGCTTGATTATTACTGTGATTGGCTGTGGCTTGAAGTGTAGGAACAGTGATCAACGGTCCTACATAGTAGAACCGTAGGATCACTGTTCATACACAGGGGAGAATGACAGGCGGCTTGTTTACATCAGCCGCCTGCCTTTCTCCCGCTGTCACGGACGATTGCGAGTGCCCGGCGGGGGGGTCCATGGCCGCGCGGGAGCGGGAGCACGCCTCCGGCGGCGCACGCTCGCTCCCCAGAGCCTCACAGGCTAGTGACGTACCAGTATATGTACTTGCGGTGGTCGGCAAGTGGTTAAATACAATATTTTTTAGGATAATAAGACTTTAGGCTACATTTACATGTGCAGAAATTTGCTCTCTGAAAAGTATTCAATTTCACTTTTCAGAAACATTTGACAGACAGTGAGGAGGCAATATGACACAATTTTAACCTTGGAATTGCTACACCAATGCGCTACAACCACGTGACTGGGTTTCCTGTGGCAGTAGGGAAGCCCACCAAAAGTGAAGGGGGGAGGGGATCATTTTTGCCATGGGCACAAAGCAAAGCATGAGCACATCTCCTTCCACTGCCTTTTGCAACTTAAAGGGGACTGCTAAAAATGCAGCTCAGATGTGTGTTTTTAACACCCCAACCCAATTTAATGTCTGTCCACAAACCCCCCAAAAAATCCCTGATCTCACTAGAAGAGCTGTTATACCAGATTTCATCAGCAGCTGGAGCCACCGGTAGAGCCCTGAAATGGCATTCCAAGTGCCATGTAAACTATCAGGGAGTGGAGCACCCATATGTGACTGCTATCATTGGTCTCTAGGCCTGGATCGCACTATGCAGCACAGGGGTAAGTCTAATTAATGGTGCAAAATGAGGCTTATCAGCAACGGCCAGGCTTCCTACCAATGGATGAGCAACATAATTAAGAGGAAGCCTCTGGTTGTACATGTATACAAAGGAAACGTGTTCTATGAATGATAATGAATTAGAAGTTGCAGTAAAAGAACATATTTTCACATATAGTGACGGCAAAAAAAATTCTACCTGTTGCTACATCCCCTATTTTCTGCCACCCCATTTTAATCTATCACTTTCATCTGAATTTCCCTTTCGTTAAAGACACTTTTACCTGCACTGTATATGTTATATGTTACAAAGTGCTTTTTAATGTAAGAGTAACTGGCTGACATTTCCTTTATAGTATCCTCACCTTTAAGCCCTGGATTTTTCTGTATAAACAGTGTGGGAGTTAATTGAATATTTATTGCTGGCTGTCTGCCGTCAAATCTGTATCTGGCTTCTTATAAACCATGCACCATCCATTACTGTGTGTTCAGCATTGTGTAAATGGATCCAGGTCCAGCCCTTAATCTAAACATAAACTCCTATTTAATACATGTAATAGAGTGGGAAGTCAGTAGTTTATGTTCCAACGTGGGTTGAATGGTGCCAATTATTTATTTTACATGCGTACACGCCTTCAATCCTTCAGATACAGCCAAAGACAATCATGTACTCCAGGCAATAAATCAGCACTTTCTTTCACCACAGATGATCTACCGATTGCAGTAGCTTGATCTTTATGCCTCAAGACAAAGCTGAAATGTTTTGTATCAATAAAGACCTCTAGGGTAGATATTGTCTATGAATACTTCCTTGCACAATCACATTTATACAATGCTTTTTTTTTTACTAACAGACATACAACACTTCAACATGCAAAATTGCACATAAAAATACCTGTTAGTAAGGCATGCTGTGCCTAAAGTAGTCATGAGCACAAACGTTTGTTTAAAAAAATTCTGGAGGTACTTGAAAGAGTACATGGGTATTAGAATACACATAAAATGAACTGCCCAATTCCAGTACTACAGTTTCCCCATGTTGCCTCATTTAATGACTGGATGAACCATATACCCCGTGCCAAGCAAAAATTGATTCACTGCATGTTTTTAGCTGCAAAGCGTACCCTAGCTCGCTCCTGGAAGACACCTTCTGTTTCTGTTTCTTTGTTCAGATGCAAGGTTTCTTGGATAATGCTTAACATCTTGCTAGCATATTACATCGCTAAATGTTTGAGAAGGTGTGGGAGCCATGGGACAACTATGTCCATATAAAGTTTTAGGAAGGTGCTTGTTAGCAGGGCCATAGATGAGGGGGTACCATCAATCCTCCTATATTGGGGCCCCAGGAAGCAGTGGGGCCCAGGCAGCAGGGTTAATCAGATGTGTGCCGGGAGGGTAATTGGCGCGGCAGGGTTGCAATTACTGCAGCCAATCCTCCGTATGGCTCTCTCTGCAACAGTTGAAATCTGGCTTCTCCTCTACCTCTCATTGGCTTTCAGCTGCTGCAGAGAGAGCCATACAAAGGATCAGTTCCAGTAATTGTGCCCTCACCGCACTGATCACTCTCCCTGTGCACCATACATTTCCCCTTGCTGCCCAGGCCCCCTGTGTGCCCCCTACCTTTCCAGTGCTGCTGGTTTCCCTCCTCTTCCTACTGCCGGCAGCTGCAAGCACACAATAGGATCTTTCAAGATTGAGAATGGGGGGAAGGGTTAGGTAAAAATGTCATGTTTACCAGCCACTTCCTTTCCTAAATGATCACAATGAGTGATCAGTTCCAATCCCTCACTGTGTTCATTCATAACTGAAGCATTGGCTGTATGGGGCCCTGTGTCAGGTTGTCTATACGGGGGCCCCATGTCAGGTTGTCTGTTTGGGAGCCCGTATTAGGTTGTCTGTATGGGGCCCCATGGTTTCTAACAGCAGTCCTGCTTGTTTGCAAGTGGTTTTCCATTCAGTTCTTTTTTTGGGCTTCCTCTCTGGGTTTCTTTTCTCTGTTCTTTTGCTCCTGCTCTCTTTCCCCTCTTCCTTCTTTCTTTTATCTCTCGGCTGGCGTAATCCCTTTCCCTTTTTAAGGGTCTTATTTTGTGCCCTATGTGGAGGGCCAGAATGTTTTTTCCTAGTTTGTATCCTTTCTTATTAGGCCCCACCTGCCTCCCTGGTCTCTGGGAATGTTTGGGTTCTCCCTCAATAGTTTATCAATTGTAAGCACTGTTCCGAGTACTATATGGCACAAACTTTGCCAGTGAGGCTATGTGTAGCTAGATTTCTTATCTTTTATACCGTTTATTATATTATGCTCATGTTCTTACGCTGTGGCTGGGGCTCTGGCCTTTGTTCTTTTTGATACTCTTTATTCTTTAGTATTCTCAATAAAAAAAGACTGACGTAAAAAATGATCTGCCCACAGAACAAAAAGATTTCATGGCACTCTGACTCCAGGTCATAAAGTATTGTTCTGTCCTCAGGTCAAAGACTTAAAAGTAATATAGAATCTGCTGACAGAATCTAATGCAAAGCCAATTCAAAGCAGCTGTAGGCCTTGTGATCCAATATAAGATTAAGGATGCATGACCCAGAACCAGAGCATCGCAGGATCTCCTTGTTAATGTGTACAGGTATGTTTCTAATAATTCTTTTACGACCTACCAACAATAAAGGATGAGCCACCGCTCTATTTATTTCATTGTGAGGGTGAATTTCAGCTTTAGCTCTTGAGCTCTGTGAATAGCAAGATTTTGCAAAAGGAAAACAAAGATGACAGAGAAAAGTTTGTGCTTAAAATTCATATCAGATTTGTGTGCTGTTTTTTTTTTTTGGAAACAAAAAAGCTGGCAATGACAGCTGTCCAAGTCATTTCCAATCACTTTTATGCTGGATTTACACTACAACAGACAGCTGCCGGAGTGCTTTCAACAGTGTTTGGAGTGTTTGGGTTTGGTATCTGACCTTCTTGGGTTCAGCAACCAAACCAAGGGCTGTTCAGCTAATCACAATTCTGTACCACTGACCAATCGAAACAATGGTTCATTCCTCCTTAAAAGTGATGGATGTATAAGCAATCATCCAATGTATACATGCATACATTTGGTGTGTCATAGAGTAAAGCAAATAAAGTGTGGATAGAGATAAATTATTGCTTTCATACAAAGATACTCTAAAATGTCCTGGACTTGTTTGTTGGTACCCCTAGAAAATATTATAAATAATTTGATCATAGTGATATTTCAAACTGAATAGTATGACGTATGATGCATGTCTTCAATCTTGTAATCAGTCAGCCTATTTATCTGGAGAAAAATAGCCAATTTGCTGTTTGATATCATTGTGTGCACCACACAGAACAACGCAGAGAAAGCAAAGGTGATATTTTTCCTTGGAGAGGTAAAGGAATATTGAAGATGTCAAAAGAAAAAGCCATATGACCATCTCCTAATAGCTTGATTATCCTGTAGATACAGTTGCAAATTGAACAGTAGAAAACTCTTCCAAGGAGATTCAAGTTGAACTCCAAATTCAAGCTACATCAATGCATTATTGCATCATCCTTTGCTTTTTGAGTGACAGCAAGCTCTAATGAAGTACTCCATTTTTGAAAAATCCAGACTGGAATTTGTTTAAATGCATATTGACCAGACTTGTATAAAGTACTCAAAATTTCTACTTGAGTAAAAGTACAAGTGCTCGATCAAAAAGTGACTTGAGTAGAAGTGGAAGTGCTCGCAGAAAAAGTTACTTAAGTAGAAGTACTAAAGTATTCAACATTTTTTTTACTTAAGTATTGCAAGTAGTTTTTTCAAAAAATTTGCTACTTAAGTACTAAAAGTAAAAAGTACCAGTAGTTTTGAAAAAAAAATTCTACTCAAGTACTGAAAGTAAAAGTACAAGTACTGTGTTATGTAGTTATTAAAGAAAGAAGTCAAAAGTTTGAACATCATATTGTTTTTTATTATTTCAAATGATTTATTCAAATGATTAACCTGTGTTTGTTAGTAGTTTCTTGATGCACTTTAAGCGCTGTAGCACCATTTATTTGTTTGTTTCATATTTTCTTTTTATTGGAAAGATTTGGTATAGCAGCTTTTATTATACACAGCCTTTATTTTCGTATGCGCTGATTTACAAATGACATTATACACATTTTTTTGAGCTTTATGCAACCTGCCATCTACTGTTCCGGCAGTGGTAATTTTTTTAAAAGTAACGAGTAACTATGCAGCACAAAAAAAAAATTATCGGAGTAGAAGTATCGAAATCATCGAAAAAATGTAGTGAAGTAAAAGTAGAAGTAGGAGAAAAAAATTCTACTCTAGGAAAGTACAGATACCGCATTTCGGTACTTAAGTACAGTACTTAAGTAGTTCTACTTCGTTACTATACATCTCTGATATTGACAAGCAACATTGCTTCTAAGAATGTCCTTTGAACAGATTGAATAGATCTGGTGCAAGTCATATCAGCTCTGTGTTCACAGATAGAAAATTACGTTTTTAAAGTAAAGAACCTGACCTACTGTTAAACATGGAGGAGGCTTGATTATGTTTTGGGGCTGTATTACTGTATTTGGCAAGGAGCATCTTTAACCTGTGAAAGGCACATTAAAACAGTGTTTTTCAACCACTGTGCCGCGGCACACTAGTGTGCCGTGAGATATTGCCTGGTGTGCCGTGTGAAAAATTCCAATTTCATCCGAAGCGCATGTTAAGCAGTGGTGGGATTCAGCCGGTTCTCACCGGTTCTACAGAACCGGTTACTAAACATTTGGCAGTTCGCAGAACCGCCTTACTGACCATCTATCATCCGCTCGTGTCCTGTGGCTGCGGCGGCGGCGCTGCTCTCTCTGCCTCTGTCCTGTGTCCTGTGGCTGCGGCGGCGGTGCTCTCTGCGGGGAGCACTGGTTGCTAGGCTAGAGGCCGCTTAGCATCTAGCAACCAGCGACGTCACCCGTTCTGAGCCTCTTCTCCTCCAGGCCGCCGCCGCTCCGCCGCCTCCCAGTCCCCGCCTTTTACAATTTGGCTCCGCCTCCACCCACTTTCAGCGCGCACTGCACTGTCTGCAGGTGCGCAGCGTGGGACTCACTGTCACAGAACCTGGAGAAGAAGAAGACTGTGTCAGACAGCACGTCGTGGTGGTGACAGGCAGCCTGGGCAACATTATCAGGTAGGAGGACATTGTGGTGTGGTGCTTCAGTGCTTGAGTCTTCAGGATTGAGGCTGGCTCTACATTGTTGCCTGCCCTGATGTTGGAAATTGATGATGAATTTACTGTACAGCAGGTGACATTGTTTTTTATTTATGGAATTTTTAGCAAAATAGTTTTTCATGATTTGTGTGTGTTTATTCAATTTTGGAGGTTATTGGGGATCAGATACTTGGGGGCACCTTTACTATAAAGGGGCTTCCACTCTAATAGGCCCCCGGCACATGCACGTGAGTCACATGATCCCTTCTGGGAGCAAGATGTAGAAATTACATCTTTGTCTCCTCAACCTGGGAACAAGTTGCCTTACACGAGGGGGGCTTCATTTTGAAAGGTACCCTCGCAGTGTTAAAAGGGATGTGGCCTGGTATGGTTCATGATTGCTATAAAAACTAAAGACAGAGAGAGACTGAGAGCTGTTGACGAAGAGCTACGTGTGTGTCTTTCTTCGATTCCAGACAGAATATCAGCTTTGTGTTCAGCCAAACAGGCCCAGGTTTCGCACTGAGTAAGTAAACAGAAATATGAAAAATTATAAAATACTTTATTTCATAATAAAGTAATTATAAAATAATTTCTTTGTGTTTATTTGATTCATATTCAAGAGAATTACTTTATATATAGTCAATATAGGCACAGAGTTAAATTTTTTTAACATTTTCTAATGGTGGTGTGCCTCGTGATTTTTTTCATGAAAAAAGTCTGCCTTTGCACAAAAAAGGTTGAAAAACACTGCATTAAAATCTCAAGAACTATCAAAGAATTTTGGACTGAAAGGCACTGCCCAATGTCAGAAATCTCTGTTTCAGTTGTAGTACATAGGTCCTCTATCAGGACGGTGATCCAAAACACACAGCTTAAAGCACCCAAGAGGGGCTAAGAACAAAACTATTCTGCAGTGACCAGCTATGAGCCCTGATCCGAACCCTCTCAAAAAATCTTCAGGAATTGCTAAATATGCACTCTGGAGACGGTACCATTCAAACCTGAGATAGATGGGGCAATTTGCTCAAGAAGTATAGGACAAACTACCTCAGTGAGAGCTCCAGAAATTGCTTATTTGCAGTGTTTGACTCTAAAGGTTGTGAAATAAAATTAAGGGTTACGGAAACCATCATTTTTGTCCATGCCATTTCCATTTGTTTTATTATTAAAAATATTTTGTTTAATCAGAAATCAAAAGCACAGTCTGTTTTTTATTAAGTTTGGAATAAACAATCACAGAAGCCAATTACTTTGGTTTCAAGTTATTTCAGAGAAAATTGTGGGTTCTTTTTTCATGGAAGGGTATTAACAAATTTGTCCTGTGTATATTAAGCAAAGAAGGCTGCTGTACATATGAAATTGAAAACTTTAAACAGAAAGACGTAAAAAGCTAAAAGGAAAATTTCTTCTATTTAATGCGGTTATGTATAAAGCATAATATTGCTCCATGAATGTGAAAAATGTATTGAATTCTCTATTGACAGCGACAGTTTGCACATACTGTTTTGGGGATAGAAAAGGTGAGGCCACATGTGACATTATTGTGTTCTCACTTTCCCAGGCTGTGTTTGGAAATGAAATGTTCCACCATAGGAGAGCTGTTTAGAAATGTCCAAGGAAATGCAATTACTGAGCAGTACTGTGGTGAACCAGGAAATTAGTTGGAAACTACTCAGGCAGAATCGTTTAAAGTAGACCCTGGAAGAATATAAAAGTACATCTGGGAGTAGAAGACCTTTCTTTTTCTAATGGTATTAATTTGGAGTCACATACAATACAGCTCTCTAGAGGGACAATTGTACAGACTACAGAACAGACTGAGGCTCTTCATTATCATTACTATCTCCGTAATAAGATGAGCTCACAGCATCTTCAAGGAATCAATTGCTCACATTACCTCTTTATACAGAAGCACTGTGAAAACACATCCACCACTATACAAATAGCACTGTGCGAACTTGTTATGGGCAGATCCATGTCACCAGCAACAATGAAAGCAACCTTTTCTGAACTGAGATCTACCAGTGCCAGGATCTCGGCGCCAAAAGAAACTGATTTGCTTTTTGTGCTTTTTGAATAATCCGGTTAGGTCACATTGTGTGCGTTCAGTTAATATTAAAATGGTTTCAAAGCCAAAAAGTTTTTTTATCTTAATGTGTTCCCTGCATTAACCACTTAAGCCCCTGAAGATTTTACCCCCTTCCTGACCAGGGGGTATTTTGCGATTCGGCACTGCGTGACTTTAACGGACAATTGCCCAGTCGTGCGATGCTGTACCTAAACTAATTTGACGTCCTTTTTTTCCCACAAACAGAGCTTTCTTTTGGTGGTATTTGATCACCTGTGCGATTTTTTGATCATGCGCTATAAACAAAAAAAGAGCGTCAATTTTGCAAAAATAACAATATTTTTCAAATTTTTTTATATGAAATTCCCCCCCAAAAAAATGTAAAAATCAAAATTTTTTAACATTTTCAGCCAATTTGTTTTATGCTACATATGTTTGGTAAAAAAAATCACAAAAAGCGTATTTTGATTGGTTTGCGCAAAAGTTATTGCGTTTACTAACTAAGGGAAAGATTTTTGTCATTTTTGTTGTTTTTTTTTAACGCGTAATGGCGGCGATCTGAGATTTTTTTTGCGGTACTGCGACATTGCGGCGGACAGATCGCACCCTTGACTGACATTTTTGACACTTTTGGGGTTACCAGTGACATTTCTACAGTAATCAGTGCTATACATATGCACTGTTACTGTAAAATTACACTGGCAGTGAAGGGGTTAACTTTATTTGAGAGGGAGGGGTGGTGTGTGTCCCTAGGGGCGTGATTCTAACTGTGATTGGCTGTGGCTTGAGCTGTAGAAACAGTGATCAACGGTCCTACATAGTAGAACCGTATGATCACTGTTTCTACACAGGGGAGAATGACAGGCGGCTTGTTTACATCAGCCGCCTGCCTTTCTCCCTCTGCACCGACGATCGCCGAGTGACCGGCGGACACCGGGTCCGCCGGTTACACGCACGGGGGGGCTATGACCGCGCGGGAGCGCGCCTCCGGCGGCGTGTGCTCGCTCCCAAGAGCCTCACAGGCTAGTGACGTATATATACGTCACTTTGCCTGTGAGGGGCTGACCGCCGCAGTATATGTACTTGCGGCGGTCGGCAAGTGGTTAAGGTAAAAAAAAAAAAAAATGACAACTTGCTGTCCTTCCTTACCTCCCTCACCTCCTTAAATACCTATCTGAGTGCTCAATCACAGGATAGCCGCATCTCTTCTTTCCTTTCTCTTTCTCTTCACACATTGACTCAGGCAACAGCAGGAGCCAAAGGCAATTAAATGCTGTGAGGTTGGGCCAAACCGTGCTGTGTGTGTGCCTATGGAGCATGTCTCCATAGACATACACAGCTTGGGAGCGAGCACGCACATGTACCACCATAACTAACGGCTTGTTAAGGGGGCACACGGAGAAGAGACAGAGCCAAGATTGCCAGTGGGGGACTACAGAAGAGGAGGTATGGGGCCACTCTGTGCAATACCATTGCACAGAACAGATGTGTATAACATGTATGGTCTTTGGTGACCCTATAAACCCTAATTGTAGTCAAAATTTAAAAACAATGTCAGTACTTACATTCAGTAAGAAGTGTGCCTTGTGGTGTTGTCGGCTGTTTTAAGTCCTCTGCCCCCCCCCCCCACCCCATACCTCCACAGCTGGATCTTCTTGTGCTGCAGAGGTTAAAGTGATTGTAAAGTCTTGTGTTTGTTCTTTGTTTTTTTTTTAAATCAAGAAAAAGCTTTATTGAGAAAAGTTCACACCATGACATTCAATAAAAGAAACATCATCGGATGACAACAGCAAACCATAAACAATGCCTAGGCCACAATGCCACCCCCCCCCCCTAAGTTTATCGTATATAAATACAATTCAATCCATATAAAAGAAAAACAGAGTATACAGAAATGCAAGAAACTCTCCCAACCCCATCAAGTGCCACCTCCAGGAATTATAATAACAAACGGTCCAGAACTAGATCATCAGGGGCCATGCCCGGACTATTTAACCATGCACCCCATACCTTAGAGAATTTCTGGGGCACCCCCCTATGTTGGTATACAACCTTCTCCATACGTAAGGTGGAAGCCATCTGTTCCAGCCACATCCTATACGTAGGTGCTTCATGCGCTATCCAATGTCTTAGGATAAGTAAACGGGCCTAAAAGAGCGCCCGAGTGGCAGCCTCTCTCAGAAACCTATCCTCCACTATCGACTCCAACATCCCAAGAATAAAGTGTCTGGGATCTCTAGGGATATCCACCCCCAGAGCCCCGTTAATGGCAGATATCACCGTGGACCAGTACCTGTGTAACTTTGGACATCTCCACACCAAGTGAATCAAATCCCCTGTTTCTCTCCGGCATCGTCCACAGAGATCATTATCGCGAAGACCCATGGCATAGCTTCAGGGGGGTGTGATGCACTCTAAGTAGGATGTAAAGCTGCGACACCTGATGAGAGACATTGAGAGAGCAGCTACGAACCACCTCCAAGGCCTCCTCCCACAGCTCTCCCGGGATCTCTCCCACATCCTCGCTCCAACGGTTACAAGCCGAACTCGGGTATTTTTCCAAGAACATCCCCAGAAGAGAGGCGTAGCAGCCATAAATGAAACCCTTGGTGTCTGAATACTGTTGCATAAGGAAGAAGACAGGGGTCGGGGATAGGAAAAGCTGTCCCTGGGCCGCCTGCGCCCGCATTGCTTGCCGCAATTGAAAGTAATAAAACCGCATACTGTCCGGCAACGAGAAGCGCTCTTTAAGCTGCTCAAAAGTCAGTAGTGACCCTCCCGCAGAAAATGTGTAAGATGAGTCACCCCATAAGCTCGCCATCTGTCTGCTTGGTCCAATTTAGTTCTTTGTTTTTTTAATAACAAACATATTATACTTACCTCCTCTGTGCAGTTAGTTTTGCACAGAGTGCCTCTGATCCTATTATTCTCGGCTCCCTCTTCTGCGTCCTGGCCCCTCTCTCTTGTTGGGTGCCCCCACTGCAAGCAGCTTGCTATGGGGGCACCGAGCCGAGCTGCAGCTCCATGTATTCATTCAGACACTGAGCTGCCATTCGCCCCTTTCCTCTCTCTCCTGATTGGCTAACTGACTTTTATTGACAGCAGCGGGAGCCAAAGATGCCACTGACGTGTCTCAGCCCATCAGGAGGGAGAGTCCTGGATGGCCGAGGGACTTGTGGAAATCGCTGAGTAGAGATGGGGCTCAGGTAAGTATTAGGGGGGCTGGAGCGGCTGCTACACACAGAAGACTTTTTATCCTAATGCATAGAATGAATTAAGATAGAAAAAACCTTTTGCCTTTACAACCCCTTCAATAGAGATGAGGGGCCTGTCATAGGTACTTGTCAAGAGTGCCAGCTATGCCCACCCTTTTCTCCCACCTCCTTCATTCATAGAAACCGTACTATATCTTTCATTCATCCACCCATCCTACATTCATAAATCACTTTTCATACTTTTCGTACTTGAGAATGCTGATTCATTCATATTCTCTATTATATACTGTCTACAGTATACCTTAAAGTATATGGGGGAGTAATGTGTTATTTGATTTGTACCCCTACATTACCTAATCATTATAAGCATATGCATCTGATATCTGATACAACATTCAGTGATCGGGTCTTAGGACAGGTTGTATTATGATGATAATGTTAATGTATTTAGCCATTGTTGTCCCCATTGGATCCCAAAGTCTGACTCTGCACCGGGCACCTAACGACATTTATTAATCCCCACCCTTGAGTTAAAGTGTATGTAAACCTTAATTATGAACTTTAATAATTTAACAAAGAGAAAGATAACATTCTCTTAGTATGTTAAATATACAGCTTTAATCATTTTGCTATATCTGATTGATACGTGTAAAAAATACCTCTTGATCCTGACAGAACTCTTTTAGCAGATGACTTACTTAACCCTTAGCCTCTGTGCATTCTTATCAGATACATTTTTTCCAGTTACTTCTGTGGACTACTGTATAGGGCAAACAACTCACCTTTCTGTTATGGAAAAAAGGAGAAAAGGAGAAGGGGGGGGGGGGGTATTTGGTGATCCTGTCCTAGAATGACATTGCTGCTCCTATGACAGGTATTGTGGTAATGGCAGGATCAAATGGGGGAAATAAAGGGTTAAAAGCCTGATAAAAGAAAACAAATGCAGCCACCACATCTAAGGACCAGTAAGCTGTAAGCAGCTTCTGTACATTAAATAGAATATTGGGGAACAACTATATCTAAATGCAATCTACATTAGGAGTGGCTTTTTGTTTTTAAGCATTTTCAGCAAAGGATCCAGGCAATCTAAGCAACGTCATGATATTTGCTTTGGAAGTAAGAAAATATTTTAAGTGCACCAGTCTTGGATACTGGGTAATGAGTGATTTATAGTCCACTAGGGAGGATTTTAGTTTTATTTTCTGCCAAAGAGCCTTTGCCCATAGTTTAGAGTTGCAACTAAAGAATGTTTGCTGCTGGAGGTGAGCAAATGGTTTAAAATCCACTTTGCCTGCAACCCACCCAAGAATCTGGCACAGTCCATTATGCCAGGTCCAATATTTGTGGCTCAGCCTGTTTTTTTTTTCATTTTTTTACTTTTAGTGAAGCTTCTCCTCCTTGGGGCCTTTCTTATTACAATTTTACAGCTCCTACATTATAAGACCTCACAGTCAGGAGCACGGACTCCCCATTTTCCCACTCTGACTAAACTATAAAGTAAGTGGCCCATATAAATGGATGATAGTGCAAGAATTACAAGATGTCCATGCTGCCACTGCACATTACATCAAATGATTAGAAATAAAAAAATCCTATTGATAAGGTGATACAAATGATGAATTATAGCACTTACCTCCTGCCTTAAAACTACCACACAGTATTTCCTGGATTAAAATGACAAATAGAAATCTTCCACTATTATTCTGTAGGTTATTATTCAATTACACAAGGCAGTCCTACTAGTTTACTCACTCCCTTATGAGCAGTGCAGGGACAAGGGCATCCAGCTTCCAGGGCAAGGATGCCAAACTGCGCCCCCCCCTTCCCTTAGGTTTGGGGTCAAGGCGCCCCCCCATCTCTGCAATAAGCCATTGAGCCCAGGGCAACCGGCCCTCCTGCCCACCCCTTGTCCCGACCCTGCTTATGAGTGATGTCATCCTGCTCCAGCCAATGATGAAGACAGCCACAGTTTGGCACCCAGAAGAAGATGCCACTGCCAAAGGACATTGGACCATTGGAGAAGATAAGTATTGTGGAGTTTAGCTTCACTTTAAAATGGTTCTAAAGTCTAAGATTTTATTTTTTACCTTTTTAGATTCCCTGCATTAGGGTACAAAAATCTCCACTAACTGTTCCCCCCATACCCCCTAAACACTTCTCTGAGTCCTGTCAGTGATCTAGCTCTGTGCTTGGCTGCAGGTCTTCTCCTTTCACTTCCTGGTCTCACAGGAGACTCAGGCAGCAGAGGGAATCATTGGCTCCTGCTTCCGTCAGTCAAATCCTGTGAAAAGGGAGTAGGGGTTGGGGCCGAACCAAGCCGATCAGTGTGTGTCTATTGACACATACAGGAACATACCCAAACCCATGGCTCCGCTTCAAACTTGCTCCTTTTATCCCAAACGGAAGACTGGGGTTATGACTACCACAGCCTGTCTTCACTCTCAGTCAAAAGTAAAAAAGTATAGGCCATATTTCAAAGCTTAGCTCTTCTTTCTGTGTATAATTTGTAAAAAAAAGACTGCATACATTAATGTATGCACCCAAAACCAACCTACCTTGATGCATTTCACCACTGCTAGTTTGCTGACAAGGATCAGGGAAGTCCAAGCTTTGGCTCGGGACTGCACCCACATGGACGCCCCCATAGCACACAGCTTGCTATATGGCACCTAAAGGAAAGAAGGAGTGGAAAGCGCTGGTGGGGGACTCAAAGGGGAGGAAAGGGAGGTAAGGGATCACTTTGTCCAATACCATTGCACAGAGCAGGTAAATATACTATATTTTTTATTTTAATTTAAAAAAAAAAAAAGGCTTTACAATCACTTTCCGACCTCCCGCTGCATATATACTGTGACAGGCTGGCTTGGCTGCGCGAATCACCGTACCTGTACGGCGGTTTGTGGGAGCACTCCTGGGGGGCGCCGGACACCTGCGATCGCTCCCTGCTGAGAGAGAACAACGGTCTGCTGTTGTAAACACAGCCGAACGTTGTTCTCTCTGAAATGATCACAGAGCGCCTGTGATCCTTCTATATAGGATCACAGGTCTATATGATCATTTCACAAGTCCCTCCCCCATACAGTTAGAAAACACTCCCCTAGGCTCACACTTAACCCCCTTGATCACCTCTAAGTTAACCCCTTCCCTGCCAGTTTCATTATTACAGTAACAGTGCATATTTTTAGCACTGATTACTGTAGTAATGTCACTGGTCCCCCCCAAAAGTGTCAAAAATGTCAGGGGTCTGATCTGTCTGCTGCAATGTCGCAGTCTCACTAAAAATCGCAGATCGCCGCCATTACTAGTAAAAAAAAAATACAAAATAAAAATGACATAAATCTTTCCCCTAGTTTGTAGACACAATCACTTTTGCGAAAGCCAATAAAAATGTGCTTATTGGGATTTTTTTTTTTACCAAAAATATGAAGCAGAATACAAATTGGCCTAAAAGACTAAAACAATTGATTTTTAATTGATTTTTTTTGGGGAATGTTATACAACAGAAAGTGAAAAATATTGTTTTTTTTTTCCAGAATTTTTGCTATTTTTTTGTTTACGGCGCAAAAAATAGAAATCGCACAGGTGATCAAATACCACCAAAAGAAAGCTCTATTTGTGGGGAAAAAAATTACATTGGTTTATTTAGGTACAGCGTCGCATGACTACGCAATTGTCCATTAAATAATGCAGTGCCGAAGCACAAAAAATGGCTTGTCATTAAGGGGGCAAATCCTTCCTTGGTTAAACACACTTCAGTTGATTCAGGAGTACATTTAGAAAGGGGGTCCATTGGACTCCCCGGGTCAGTACTTTGTGATAGATGTGATGATCAATTACAGCAATAACAAATGTGAGCGCTATGGTGATTATATCTAAGAGGAAGAAGGATTATCTGTTGAATAAATTAAGGAGTCAATCCTGAGAAGCAGAAGGGGGGCAGCAGCAGATCCAGGTGCTTTTTACCAACATGATTATGGGATTGTTTTTAACCATTTCACCTACTCTCCTCAGTGACCTGTATTTTAACTCCCTTGCCTTGCCTACATTTCACATCTGTATTTTAACCCCATCCCCTCCATCTGTTTGTGAACTGTACAGTAAAATGTACTGTATGTAGTGCATCATTACTAAGCTCCTGTTTTAACCCCTATTCCAGCATAGTTAAGATCATCTTGGGGTATTTATTTCCAAAATGCATCCTGGAATTTTTATTTATTATGTTATGTTATGAATTTTGTATTTATAATGTTTTTTTAACAAATTATAAAAACAAAAGTGTTTACTCAAACCTATCTTAAAAAAAAAATGAAAATTGAAAAATGAATTTGTCAAATAAATAAATAGTGTTGCGCAAATAATTTAAATAATTTAAGACTAGTAAAAAATGTAAATAACTATGCCATAAAATTAAATCCTCACATAAATCTGAGAAATGTCAGATCAAAAACGTGCAATGATGCTCAACATATAAAGTGCAAATGCAATAATAGTGCAAACATATTATATACGTAATAAATGTGCAAAGCTGTATAAATGTGCAAATATTGCAAAGAAAGTCCAATAATAAATCCGTGTGAGTAAAAGTGCTGGAAAACGTATAGTTCAAAACAGTGAATCAGCCAACTGTAGGTGGCTAGTGCTCCCAGTGATGAGTGACCAGAGTGTCACAGTGAACAGCAACCGTGCACCCCCTTGTGAATGGGTGCTCACCTTAAAATATATACTTTGAAGCATGTTGAGATCCTAGTGACCATCCATCCGGATCCTTATGGCTCCTCTCATCCAGGATAACCCAGGTTGATCTAACGTATCACTCAATGCTGTTCCTTCATGTATGTATTAGAGTGCACGGTTGCTGTTCACTGTGACACTCTGGTCACTCATCGATGGGAGCACTAGCCACCTACAGTTGGCTGATCCACTGTTTTGAACTATACGTTTTCCAGCACTTTTACTCACACGGATTTATTATTAGACTTTCTTTGCAATATTTGCACATTTATACAGCGTTGCACATTTATTACGTATATAATATGTTTGCACTATTATTGCATTTGCACTTTATATGTTGAGCATCATTGCACATTTTTTATCTGACATTTATCAGATTTATGTGAGGATTTATTTTCATGGTATAGTTATTTACATTTTTTACTAGTCTTAAATTATTTAAATTATTTGCGCAACACTTATTTATTTTTTTGATTTGTTCACACTGTTATGAGAAGTGGAGTGTCTGCAGCAAATTGCTTATACATCTAATATTTAGAGGTAGCTCGCAGGATCCCTTCTTTTATTTTGAAAAATGAATTAGGCTGTTGTATTGCAATATAGTAGTTGTCATTCAAACGATTACAGCACTAAAAACTGAAAAATTGCCTGGATATGAATATGTATCTTCAGGTTGGTACTAAAGTGGCTAAACTAAATGACTTCTAATATATTTACTCCACACATGACATTGTACAAATCTGCTTGTTGTTTTAAAAGTCTAAACAATACACAGGAATACAGGAAGATGAATATATTACATGTCTGCTGAAAGGTAATGTAACCTCTAGTAACTCTTAACCACTGCCAAGTTTGGTTTAGTTTGAGATAAGAGATTTGGTTTTGTTCATAGTCATGGGTATTTTGTATCGCTGTGACTGATAGAATTATGGTATATCCTTTGGACCACATTCATAAAATATTTTGGCAGAGAATATAACAGTTTTATCATTGCATGTTAATCATTGCTTCCCCTAAATTTCCCTTTGTTGTATAGGAAAGAGAAGATGATGTGATTATAAGTACAATGGGTAATCTTGTTGTATTTTGCTGTAGAGCTTGTAATATGATGCATACAGTGTTAATGCATTCAATATTTTGTTTAGTTAAAGAACAGGCTGCTGTTCCACGGTGCCATGTTATAAAACACATTCTGAATCTCTGAAAAGGTCTGGTTTTTTTTTCCCTGCAAACCAGGCAAATCCAGAGAAAAAATAAAAAGTGAGTCATCAATAAATGAATTATATTATTTGCATAAATATTTTAAAGAATATACACTAGATTTTTTTTTCTTAAAACCTTAATAGTTTTTACTTTATATATTATATATTTTACATACAGTTTGCAAAAATTGTATAGCAAAGACCCTGAACGGGCCTTGCAGATTTATCCCAGGCTCTATTCCCATGTGAATGCACAGCAGCCAGTCACACAGCAGCTCCCACAGTCTTGCAACACAATGACCAGGCAACGAGTGTTTTTTTTAATGTTAAATACTTGGATGGGGTGTAGGGAAGCCTTAGGATACTCTGGAATTTAGTGCATAAAGTACTCAAAGGACTGTCTCTCCCTTCTGCCAGCTTTTTTCAGGGGCACCGACCCCCCATGTGCAGATACTACAGACACAACACTCCTGGAAAACTCAGCAGGGTGAATGCCATTAGCTTAGTAGCACAAGGGGGTAAACAGCAAGCAGTCACTAGGATCCCACTTCCAGGCCTTTTCTCACTATAGCTCCAGATACTTGAGTTGAGCCTGTGCAATATTGGCTAATTCCTGGCCAGATCCTCAGTGCACCCCCTTACTTGGCTCTGAATTGCTTCCAGAAAATTAGGCTCCCCAGTCCCAGCATGGCTGGGACCTCAGTGAATTCTCTACCAGGCTTCCAGCTGGTTTGCCCAGAAGGACAGCAGCCAGGGATCTCCAGGATAAGATGCTCTAGGCCTCAGACTATTTAAGGCCCCTCTCTCTACCTTGTGAACACACCTTCCCAGGGATTGGCTGGAGTCCTCTAAATATTCATCTCAGGATCTGCCTCTTCCAGCCCACTACATACATACTAGAACCTACTAGAAGGCAGGGAGAAGTAGCAGAACCTTCAGCCTGTAAAACCCAGAACAGACAGAAATAATCATGCTCTGCTCCACTGGTTACAGATGAGCAAGAAAACCTAAATTTACCTTAACCCCACTAGCAACCTAACCTATGGTGGTGCTACAACTGTATAAATATTTGTACATGTTCCTAAAGTAGAACTATAGGCAAAACTGTATTTTTTGTTATTTTATTTTGCATAGCTTAAGAGAGGGTTATAGCTCCTGTCAGTTTTTTCCATCTGTCTCCCATTGTGGAGTTTAACCTTCACCTCCATTCCCATAGCCATAACATGAAGTGAGAGGAAATCCCTACAATATAAGGGAATCCTTTAAGGCCCTTCAAGTAACCAGAACTAGTGTCCCCTCCCTATGTTTCCGGGGACAACCCAAAATTTGGGATTTTCTTTTATTTTCACTTTGAATACTAATGGTAAACATGAGGGTGAATCTCCCTGATGGGGGCAGCGATAGCAGTAAAAACCTGTGTTCAGGTGTTCCAATTCCTCTCCACTCTTTCCAAAACTAAAATAAAAAAGTTATACTTTAATACTTAATACACATTTTGTAAAGATATTTTTTTATTACAGATATTAATAGGCGATAAGTAATAGGATGTTAAAGAGGATCTGCTCTAGAGCTTCTTCTGCTAGCCTTAGATGATAAATATGAAGTTTTTTTTATGCAAATTTAATATTTATCGTACTAAAAGGAAGTTTAAATATTTGGGTTTTTAATCCTGAGCAAAGACAATATGCACAAAAACACTATGCATCCTCTTTAACATTTCATAATAAAAGAGTGTGCGGTGGAGTTCCTTCCATCTTGCCAGTTATACTGGAATGGCAAGAGGTATGGTGGTTTTTGTTAAACCTTTTCGTTACATCTTTACAAAGTCAGTGTTTTCCTCTGTTAAATCTATGATATCACAGCATTTTTGAAACCAGCAGTAACCTTGTGCCTTTATATCATTCCCATTTAAATAGTGTGGCTGAAATCAACACAATATTAATATTTGTTTTTTAGCTTGCAATTTTTATAGCTATTGTAGTTTAGTAAAAACATTTTTTGTTATGAACTCATGATAGAATTCATTAACCATGTCAATCTTTAGTAAAAGGACACGTAAATGGGCATCGCATAAACCCTTTACTATTTCTCACTCATAAGATGTAAACATGCTCAAGTCTATAAGGTATTTTTTGGTATTATAACTCTTTACATTATAATAATAACCCTTTACGACCTTCATATTAGGACATTTTTGTTTTACATCTATTAAAAGCATTTCTATTATTTAGAGCTTATGTAAAGGCATTTTTTAAATTGCAATAGCATACATAAAGTCTTTGGTTATTTAGCTATATAGTTTAAAAAATATTATATGGCTATTTCATGCTTTATGGTAGCATACAGCCTAATAATCCTTCAGAAGACAAACAAGCATTCACATAACTGAGGGTCAATTCAAGGATCAATTGGCAAACACTTCAAGATTTTAAATGCTGGGTGAGAGAGCAAACAATGAGATGAAACCCTTACAAACAGTGATAATCTATAAACTCTATGGAGACAGCAACCTGCTAGTATGTGAACCAAGGATGGTAAAGGTGCAATACATTTATTTTTAAATTGCCCTGATAGAATTATGTTATTGTGTTTCATACTTCCAAAGTCAATTTTTTTTTCTAACATATCTAGAAAAAAAATTACCAATTTGAAGACAGAGTGTGCATACTATAGGAATTATTAGAATCTGTTTTTGTCTGAAGGTCTAGATCCATATGTTCCTTTAATACTGAACTTTGACAGCTGCAATTCAGATACAGACCTTTCTGATGGTTTCCTTTCTGAGTCTTTATCTCACATCAAACCAATGTGTATAGAGCACTTAAACTCCGACAGACCCAGCCTCAGGAGCAGAAAAACATGGACCATATGTCGTTCTGCAATTGTAAACAAAAAGCAACACTTTTTAACATCTTCTTTGCATGGGCTCATCCCCAAGTGGCCTTGTGGAAGCAATTTCAGTTTCCTCATAACTTAATAATTAGCTTCATTGCTAATGTCCCCTCCTTTCTCATTGACAGTTTTGCATCTGTGAGGACTTAAACATTTTTTTTTCCGAAAGGTAATTATTTTCTGCTGCCTCTACAATATGAAATAATTGAGCTGAGATTTAAAACCCCAAAGTGGAGGCATATCCAGGATACATTTCAGGCTACCATTTGTGAGCTAAACTCGTATTAGAGAGGTTATGACAGGGTAAATACATATTTTAAAATATGACTTCATCTAACAATGAGTGTCAGTAAAAAGTAAGTACGTATTTTAAAGTTTTCTATACAAGGTAGTCACAAAAGTCTTGCAGTAGTTATCCAAGGAAGTGTCAGTTCTTTGGTAGTGAGTATTATAGCAACTGAAAAGATTGTAGGATTATGTAATTCACCTGTTTTACTTTTTTTTTTAGATTATGGAACTACAAAATAACTTTCTATGAATCACTGGTGCAAAACATTTGTGACCCTTTGTATTGAATATTAATAAAGCTATAGTATAAGCACTATGGAGAGACGAGACATTTTTAAAAGCTTTGCTATTTTGCTGGTTGAAATAGAAAATGATCCATGCCACCATGAAGCAAATCTACTTGGTATACTTACCTAATCTAGTGCCTAAATCCATGTTATCTACTTACTCACTTAGTGTTTTTACTCCAGATGCCCAGAATACCTAAATGTTCTGAAATACACTTGCTTACTGGTTTGCCTAGGTAGGCAACCTTGCCCTACTCCTCCCAATCCCCCATGCTTCTCTAATGGCATGTAGAGATGCTCTTCCTAGTAAACAGTTAAAAGGTGAAGGCTAAGGAGTTGGGAAAAGGTAGGTCCAAGCTCTTGACTCGATCAGCACAGGGTTTAATTGTATTACATAAAACCTAGACATTCTGGGCACCCTGGATGCTTTTGCTTGGGAAGGACCTGATGGGCAGGCACCTGGAGGTACCTTCTGTGTGCTAATCGCTAGCGCTAGTGCTGAGTACTAGATTATATAACACACATCAGGGTTGTTTTAAAAAGAAACTATATTGGTTTGGATTTGGGGTCATTTAAACATACAAGAGACGTCCCAAAAGTTCATGACCTGACACTGAAAGAGTGACCACACAGGCATGAAACTTATCATCACACTAACTCATACTTCTAGATGTTCAGCGCTGAAAATGGTGCATGTGCACTTTACGGTTTTCTTGCACTCCATGTAAACAGTTGGCACCCCATGCAGTGCAGTTGAAAAAGTAGAAGAAGAAGGCTTTAAGTGTTCCCCCAGTGATCAAAGTGATGGCAACAGTCTTCTGGAATTCCAAGAGTGTGCTGCTGCAAGGAGCGCATACAAAACCTTATAGTGCACATGCGCCATTGTCAGCGCAGGACATCTGGAAGAGTGGCTTGGTGCGGTGATACAATTTCATGTTTGTGTGGTCACTCCATCGAATTTGGGCCGTGAACTTTGGGAAGCCCCTTGTATAAAAAGTAGAGTGGGTATTGGCTCTGCTCTGTACTACCTCACAGTATTAGACTGAATGTATATACATCATGTCTCATTAGATGGATATGCAATACATCATATCTTATTAGTTGAACATATACCTATACAAATACCAAAGCTGCATATATTGTATTAATGGTGAAAAGTGTGCAAACTTTGTGCAAAAAAGCAAGTGCCCAGTGAAAGAAATGAATATTGTTAAAATGAGTTAATCTAAGCAAGTGTCCAGTAAAAATGATCAGCATTAATATAACTACAAAGTATCAATTGTGCTTGTGGGATATAAAGTGTCCAGTGCTATTAGTCGCATGTTCTTCCACACAGATTTGTATGTATAGTCCACTGCTCCACCCTTCACATATTAATATAGTGAATCCTCATCTGCGGGCATAGACTGGGGATGTTGCGGTAGGTCAGGATATCTCAGAAGCGTGCACAATGCCCGGTGTCTCCACACATGCCCCCCCTCCTGTTGCCTCACTTACCCAAGATATTCCACAACTCCACCTGGTTGTATAGAGATATCCAGGGCCACCCCCAGGATGTTCTTCTTTAAAGCCTCTTACTCTCCTCACTGGTTGCAAACGTACATGCAAATGTCAAGATACAAGTTCCATAGTGTTATACCATAAAATAAAGTTTCTGTTTTAAAAAGAAGGTCAATCAAATATTCAGCTCTCTGCGTTGTGAACCAGGAAGTCCGGTACGCGATGCACTCCACAGATCGGAACCCAGAAGTGACGCAATTACGCTGTAGCTCCTCCATACGCATTTCGTCACACTGACGTCATCAGGAGCCTCTCTCTCCTGATGATGTTAGTGTGACGAAACGCGTAGGACAGAGCTACAGCCTCATTGCGTCACTTCTTATTTCGGTCCGTGGAGTGCATTGCATATTGGACTTTCTAATTCACAACGCTGAGAGCTGAATATTTGATTCACAACGCTGAATGTGGTTTTACTAAGTGTAAGTGTTATTCTTTTTAAAATAAAAACTTTATTTTACAGTATAACGCTATGGAACGTGCATCTTGACATTTGCATGTACTTTTGCATCTGGTGAGGAGAGTAAGAGGCAAAAAGGAGGAACACTCTGGGGGTGGCCCTGGATATCTCTAAACAACCAGGTGGAGTTTTGGAGGCTGGATACCCCCTTGAGGGGAGATATCTCTGGTAAGTGAAGCAACAGGAGGGGGGCCTGGGTGGAGAAACCAGGCACTGTGCATGCTTCTGAGATATCCTGACCTACTGCAACATCACCAGTCTATGCCCGCAGATAAGGATTCACTATATTAATATGTGAAGGGCGGAGCAGTGGACTATACATACAATTCTGTGTGGAAGAACATGTGATTGATAGCACTGGACACTTTTGTGGGTCCCGTACACAGCTAGGCTCCCAAAAAGTCTCACACATGTGGTATCCCTGTACTCAGGAGAATCAACAGAATGTATTTTGGGGTGTCATTTCACATATTCCCATGGCATGCATGAGCAATATATCATTTAGTGACAACTTTCTGTAAAAAAAAAACATAAGAAAAAACAAATTGTCACCTTCCTGAAACTTAGGGCAAAATATACAATACTCCATGGACTCAATATTCCTTTCATCAAATAGCTTTGGGTGTCTACTTTTCAAAAAGGGGTCATTTAGGGGGTGTTTGAACTGTCCTGGCATTTTATGCTCAATCTTAGCCACACATCACCCACTCTTCTAACCACTTTGAAAACCAAGCCTTTTCTGTGACTTTTTGTTTACATGAAAAAATATATATTTTTTTTACTAGAAAATTACTTTGAACCCCCAAACATTATATATTTCTTTAAAGCAGAGGGCCTATAGAACAAAATGGTGGATGTTGCAAATTTTTTTGTCACACGGTATTTGCGCACAGATTTTCCAAATGCATTTTCTGCGAAAAAAAAATACGTTTTTTTAAAAATTCAATGCACAAATACACTATATAATTCCAAATTGTTTGGTAAAATTTAAAAGATGATCTTATGCCAAGTACATAGATACCAAACATGACATGCTTTAAAAATTGCGCACGCCTGTGCAGCGGCAACAAACTATGTACATTTTTAAAAGCCTTTAAAAGTCTTTACAGGTTACCACTTTAGACTTACAGAGGAGGTCTACTGCAAGAATTACTGCCCTCGACCTGGCGTTCGCGGCAATACCTCACATGCATGCTGCAATTGTGATTTACATATGACACGAGACCATCGCTTGGGTGCACCTTTGCGCGCAAGCACGGGGGGACAGGAGGGGCTTGATTTTTTTTTATTTTTTTTTTATTTTGCTTTTTTATATTATTTTGACACCTTTCCTTAATTTTTTTTTTATCATTTTCAATGTTATCACAGTGAATTTAAATATCCACTATGATAGCAATCTGTAGTGACAGGTACTCTTTTTTTAAAAAAAATTGGGGTCTTTTAGACTCTAGATCTCTCCTCTGACCTTAACGTATCTGACCACACCAAAATTGGTGTGATAAAATACTTTCCCAATTTCCCAATGGCGCTGTTTATTTCTGGAGAAACAGAAGTCATAAAATGCTCGTAGCTTCCGGTATCTTAGGCCATAGAGATGATTGGAGCTATTCTCATCTCCACTCAGCTCTATGGTTAGATAATTGAACCACCGGCTGCACTCTCGGGTTAACCAATGGGACAGAAGAGCCCGAGAAAAGAGAAAAACCACGAAAGGCGGCGGAAGGTGGCAGGAGGGGGGGGAGTCCCCTCCCACTGCATGTAAAAGCAGTCTAGAGGCGAATTATCCACTAGGATTGCTTTTACATGTAAGCCGACCGCTGGCTGTAAAAAACGATACCAAGATGATGCCTAAATCTGCAGGCATCATCCTGGTATAACCACTCAAAGTCCAGCAACGTACCAGTACATTGCTGATCCTTGTTTGGCATATAGTGTAGGTTTTTTTTTTTTTTTCATGCAGCCTGTGGGCTGAACGAAAAAAAAGAGAACCTAACAGAAATCCCCAAAGGAATATTGTGTAGTATTACACACCATTAACCGCCCAACAGCCAAATCCACTGATTTAATGGTGGGTATACATGACAATATTCCACGTATACCTAAAGGTATTTTAACTGCAGTTGTGAAATAAGCCTACCACAGCTGCTGCCATCAGAGGTATCCATATATGCTGTGCGAAAACGCTGTTTGTGTCAGAATATATAAAATCAATGTGGCAGCCGACGGGTACCTGCAAGAGAAACAGGTTAACAAAAGAATGAAAAACAAACAAAGTACAGTAAAAGTACAGTAGGAAGAGTAGAAGAACATAAAAATTACTGACACGACAACTGTTTTTGGATTTTTAAATTTTTTTTGTAACACTGTTTTTTCTGTGAAATGCGATTTTCTAGCTTGGGTCTCTCAAAATGTCGATAGCCATCGAACATCTTTCGAGACCCTGTGTTTGTGTGTCCTACACTGTGTCGTGCTGTACCCTACACTAAAACTCTACTAGTGTATGGTAGCGACGGAAACAGTCCCCGATGCAGAGACCAGGTTGGTCAGGACAGGTGGGACAATAATAGTGGGTGTCACGCCTAAATCCGCGCCTGCTACAGACACGACATCTTCCTTGGGGATGAGTTTGGGTACGGGTACACGGGAGGACATTTGTTAAATGCCTCTCATGCAGCCGGCTCACTGCATCTGGAAGGGGAAGTTGGGCAGGCATACCTCCTGGGTACAGGTAGGCTTTGATGATCGCTTCCTGGAATTCTCAGAAGGATCCAGTTCGTCCTGACGCCCTGTATAGGACAAAGGCATTCAGCATAGCCAATTGGAATAAATAAACAGACACTTTTTTCACCAGCGTCTGGCTTTACGGGCAACTAAATACGGCTCCAAAAGCTGGTCGTTAAGGTCCACCCCTCCCATATTAAGGTTGTAGTCGTGGACACAGAGGGGTTTCTCCATAACGCCAGTTGCCGTAGAAATTTGGACTGTCGTGTCTGGGTAAATGGAGGACAGAACAAAAACATCCTGTGTATCCCTCCATTTCACTGCAAGCAATTTGTCCGTTTTCAAGCAGGCTCTCGCCCCCCGAGTAAGACGGGAATTTACAAGCCGTTGGGGGAAGCCCCGGCGATTAGGTCGCACGGTGCCACATGCGCCAATTTGTAAATTGAGAAGGTGACTAAATAGTGGCACGCTTGTGTAAAAGTTGTCAACGTACAAATGGTACCCCTTTCCGGATAAGGGTGACACCAAGTCCCAAACTATCTTGCCGCTGCTCCCTATGTAGTCTGGGCAGTTAGGGGGCTCCGCAGTGCTATCTTTTACCTCATGGACCCGGAAACTAACTGTATAGCCTGTGGCCCTGTCACAGAGCTTGTAAGGCTTGACCCCATACTTGGCACGCTTGCTTGGGAGGTACTGTTTCATAGCAAGGCGGCCAGTAAATTTAATCAGGGACTCGTCAATGCAGACAACTTGTTTGGGCGTAAACAAGGCTGCAAACTGCTGATTGAAGTGGTCTATGAGGGGCCGAATTTTGTGGAGACGATCATATGCAGGGTCTCCCTGAGGACGACAGATTTCATTTTTGCTGAAATGCATGAATCGCAGAATTTGTTCGTATATCGCCCTGGATATGGAGGGAGAGTACAAGCGCATATGGTGAAGTGGGCTAGTGGACCAATATAGCCGCAATTCACTCTTTTTGGTTATGCCCATGTTCAGGGAAAGGCCCATAAAGATTTTAAAATTGGGAACCGTTATAGGTTTCCAGGCGAATTGTCTGGCAAGGGGCGAATTTCGGTTGGCGGCGATGAATTGTTGTGCATATAAATTTGATTGATCCACAATAGATCCGAAAAGATGTTCCGTGAAGAACAGCTCAAAAAAGTTCAGGGGTGTAAAACCAGCTGTCTCCATGTGGATTCCAGGTTGGGCAGTGAATGGGGGAAGTACTGGCGCTGTAGAATCAGTAGGTTGCCAATTGGGATTTGCCAGCGCATCAGGGAGGGCACTCGCCACATCACCAAGTGTTACTGCAGTGCTGGTTGTACTAGGTCCAGGGTGTACTAGGCCGCTGGCACTTGCCAGGCCGCCAGAAGGATGAGCGGCACTAGTACCGACACTCTGCTCCATATGAGCACCCTGTGATTCCTGCATCTCAACAACTCCAGAATGGGGTCAGGTACACCTGGGTCTAACAGGGACCCATCTGTCGTTGGAGCTATCTGTCAGGGAGCCGCTGCTGTCATCAGGTTCATATACTGACCCTGATTCTGCCAGTGAGGCTTCCCCATCGCTCTCATCTGACATGGTCAGTATACTGTAAGCCTCTGCACTACTGTACCAAGGTACCTTGACAACTGCACCTGGTTGTCAAGGATTATTTCAACCACTACCAAAAAAAACTGCTAATGCTAGCAGGGATCAGGCCTGACTCTGCTAACACAGCGGTTTTGTGTGTTGTGTTTTTTGTAAGTGACAGTAATCTATTGATTACTACACTTGCCTGGGTGGGGTGGGCTGGGCAGAGGGGTTAAACGCAGGTGCTGGCAGGAATCAGTGCTGATCGTGCAAACACCGCGTTTTGGGAACCCTAAACTATGGGGACGCTAGTATAGTTCTGATCAGATCAGATATTGATCTGTTCAAACACAATACTAGTAATGGAAGTGTGTGTGTGTGTGTGTGGTAATCAAGGGGTTATTTCTAACTATGCACCGGGGATCTGCACTATTTTAGACTGACGCTAACACTAGCTAATGTCACCTGTGTCACTAATAATAGTGATCAGAAAAAAACTGTACACTATAAAAGTGACAATGTGACAGGGCAATGAAGGAGTTAACTGGGGGTGATCAGGGGGGGATCAGGGGGTTAAATCTTTATTGGGGGGGGGTGGCGGGGACCCTAAACCTCCTTGGGACAGAAACAAACTCGCTAGCGCTAACTCAAGTCACAATCACACTAATAAAAAATACAGTAAAACAGTATATTACATGTGTATTAGTGTGCAATGTGACAGGGGGGAAGGGGTTAACTGGATGTGATCAGGGGGGATCAGGGGGTTAAATCTTTATTGGGAGGGGTTGGCGGGTATCCTAAGTATAAAAGGAACGGCGGCAAGTGCTAAACCTGGTCACAAGTCACACTTATATGGGTATATAGAAAATGCTATATACTGTATACAGTGTGTGTTGTGACAGGAGGTGTAGGGGTGATCACGGGGTTAAATCTTTATTGGGGGTGGGTGGCGGGGACCCTAAATCTCCTTGGGACAGAAACTAAGTCGCTAGCGCTAACTCAAGTCACAATCACACTAATAGAAAATACAGTAAAACACTATATTACTTGTTTATTAGCATGCAATGTGACAGGGGGGAAGGGGTTAAGTGGGGGTGATCAGGGGGGAATCAGGAGGTATCAGGGGGTCACAGGAAAATGCTATATACAATATACAGTGTGTGTTGTGACAGGGGGTGCAGGGGTTAACTGGGAGGGCAATCGGGGGTGAAATGTGCCTATCTAAGTGTGTGTATGTGTGCTTGGTGCAGTACTCACAGTTAGATGTGCTCTCTCCTCTCGATGAATCCAAAAAGGATCATGGAAGGGGAGAGCAGGTCTTTTCTGAGCCTGTGTTTACATTACACAGGCTCAGCATAGAATCTGATTGGACAGGACCGATCAACAGGTCCAGACCAAAAACCATTGGTCTGGACCTAATGACTGATCGGTTCTGAACCCAATCAAGCCATCAGCGGTGGCAGGGGCACGCGGGAGCGTGCCTCAGAGCGGCGGGAATGAGTGACATAGCCCTAGGTCGGTTTGCCTGTAGGGGGCTGACTGCCGCAATAAATAGTCGTGCGGCGGTCGGCAAGTGGTTAAATAGCAAGCTTTTTCCATTGGAAAAGTTAAGGAGTCCCTAAAAATCATGGAAAGAAGCATAAAGCTTCTTTTGCTGGCTGCATAATATTCATGTTCAATATATTATACTTACCTGCCTAAACAAGAAAAATATTTTAATTTTTCAGACTTGGCCATAGTAAATAAAGAAATAAATTATGCACAAAACCACCACAAACACTCTATCACAATTTAAATGATAACTAATCAGTCATGCAACACTGTATCCATATTAATTGTATATATATTTTTTGAGACAGATAGAGCTTTCTTTTGGTGGTATTTATTTACAACTTTTTTTTTTATTGTGTGATATATAAAGAAAAAAATGGTAAAAACTTTGAAGAAAAAACCCAATTTTTTTTAGTTTTGTTATGAAATGTTGCAAATAAATTATCTTTATTCATACATTTAGGCCAAAGAGTATTCCGCTACATTTCTTTGGTAAAAATAACCCAAATCAGTTTTTTTATTATTTAGTCTGTTTGAAACTATGGTGTATATATTTGAAAATTGAACAGTCCTGATGTAATGACTGCCTATCTCATTTCATGAGGTCCTAAAATGCCAAAAAAGTACAAATATCCCCCAAATTACCCATTTTTGGATAGCAGACAGCCCAAGGTATTTACTAAGAGACATGGTGAGTTTTTTTAAGTTATAAATGTTTGTCACAATTTTTTGGAAAAGTAAGAAATTAAATAACATTTTTTTTCATAAAGTTGACATTTTAACAATTTATTTCTTGCATGCAGCATAGGCATATTTACAATTACACCTATATAGTATGTGTGAGACTTTTTCTAGATACATAGAAGGTTTCAAAATCCAAGGAGCACCTTTGAGATTCTACATTTTTTGGACAATGCAGAAAAGAAAATGTATTTTTTTTTATGCAAAGTTCCCAGTTAAGATATTTCTAATACACACCATAGGCATACTTAAAATTACACCATAAAACAATTTTTTCTTTGCCTCTCAAGTATGGCAATTCAGCATGTCTGAGACTTTTACTGTCCATCACTTTACCTTTTTAGCAAAAATATGCACCCCTCCCCCTCAAAATAAATAAATAAATAAATAAATCCAGCATTAATCTAGTCTTTACACAGGAAAAGGAGGGGTACACTGACCATGACTGTATTGTTAGTAGTAATACACAGGACTTGCCGCTATGGCTAACAGAGGGTGAAATCAGGGAAAGGCTGGATAAAATTAACACAAATAAATCACCAGGCCCGGATGGCGTACATCTGAGAGTACTCAAAGAACTTAGTAAGACTATATCTAGACCACTGTTCCTGATCTTTGCTAACAGTATTATGACAGGAAATGTACCAGGGGATTGGAGGAAAGCTAACGTGATACCGATATTCAAAAAAGGGCAGAGGCATTTCCTGGGAAATTATAGGCCTGTCAGTCTGACATCGATAGTATGTAAACTTCTGAAGGGGATGATAAGGGACTATATCGTAGAGTTTGCTAAAGACAACATCATCATCAGCAGTAATCAGCACGGGTTTACAAATGGGCGTTCTTGCCAAGCCAATCTCTTAACATTCTACGAGGAGGTGAGCTGTGAGCTAAATAAGGGAGACCAGTGGATGTGGTGTACCTGGATTTCGCTAAGGCGTTTGATTCAGTTCCCCACAAGCGCTTAATTTATAAAATAAGGTCTGCAGGCATCGACCGCAAGGTTTGCTCTTGGATACGGAACTGGCTAAAAGGGCGTTTCCAAAGGGTGGTAATAAATAGCGCATTTTCAGACTGGTCTGAGGTGGTAAGTGGGGTCCCGCAAGGCTCATTCCTGAGACCAACCGTGTTCAATTTATTCATAAACAGCATTGAGGATGGGGTCAGTAGTTCTATATCAGTTTTTGCAGATGAAATAAAATTGGGCAGGGCAATAACTGCACAGCATGAAGCAGATATGCTACAGAATGACCTGGACAAAATAACAGATTGGGCAACGACATGGCAAATGAGGTTTATTGTGGACAAGTGTAAGGTTTTGCACTTGGGGACTAAAAACATAAAAGCACAATACACTTTAGGGGGGGGAACTTTGAGGGAATCAAAAATGGAGAAAGATCTGGGAGTCTTGGTAGAGGATAGACTAAGCAATAGCATGCAATGTCAATTGGCAGCTGCCAAATCCGGCAGAACATTAGCATGTATAAAGAAAGGGATGTATTCCAGAGATAAAACTATAATCCTACCACTTTAAAAAACTCTGGTTCGACCGCATCTGGAGTATTCTGTCCAGTTCTGGTCTCCAGTAGGGTTGAGCGAACCTGGACTGTATCGTTCGGCTTTGTACCGGACTTTTGGGTATTCGTTACCCGGACCCGAACCAGAATATTTCACTGTATGTTCGGGTACTGTCCGTTGTTCAGTAACGTTATTTGATGTTTTGGCGCGGTTTCAACAGGTGCAAGGCAGCCAATCAGCAAACGTTTTTAACCAGTGTCCCTTGGAAGTCATGACACCCAGGCCTACTAATGGCATGGCTGTGATTGGCCAATGCAGCATGTGACCCAGACTCTATATAAGCTGGAGTCACACAGCGCCGTGCATCACTCTGCTATAACTATACTAGGGAGAGGTTCCTGACTGCTGCCGCTGAGGGAGAGATAGGAGATTACTGAAGGGTCAGGCTGGAGATTGCTTTTAGGGAAAGCATAGATAGGAACAATCTGCTTTAATCATACAGCGATCTACATTGATTTGATTGTGTGGGGGTGCAGTGCACAATCTTTTTGCCCGGAGGGAGAGATAGGAGATTACTGTAGGGTCAGGCTGGAGATTGTTTTGAGGGAAAGCATAGACAGCGATCTACATTGATTGTATTGTGTGGGGGTGCAGTGCATGATCTTAATGCCCTGACCTGAGCCCAGTGAGGAGGAGAAAGGAGAAAAAAAAAACTTTTATCAGTATGTTAGGCGTGCGGTGCTGCACATTTAATGCAAGCTCAGTGCATATGTGTATTAAGCATATATTAAGCATTTAAAAAAGAAAAAAAAATGTTCCTTCATATTTAACTTTGACATACAGTCTTTAGACAGACACTGCTTTTCTAACCTGCTCTTCAAAAAGCACCAATGTAAGGGGAAAATAATTATTTTTCAGTATTTAGGGAAAAAAAATATTTTTCAGTTTTTCATTCAAATGGGGTTTTTTTTATTCAATAGCGGAATAGAACAACAACAGTATCCAACCTGTTAGGCATGCGGTGTGTAGCGGCCATTTACTGCAAGCTGAGTGCATATGTGTCTGCTTAATCTGCCTTTAAAAAAGTAAAAAACTTTTTTCCTTCATATTTTACTGTGAGCGTTTAGACAGACACTGCATTTCAAATCTGCTATTCAACAAGCACCAATTAAGGGGACAATTATTTATCAGCTTTTTATTCATACATTACAGTGAGATACACCCATTGCATACTGTTGTATTGCGCATTGCAATAAAAAAAACCCATTTAGGGGCAATAAAAGTTGTGTGCAGCCCTGTCCACATATGTTACAGTGAGATACACCCATTGCATACTGTTGTATTGCGCTTTGCAATAAAAAAACCCATTTTGGGGCAAAAAAAGTTGATTGCGGCCCTGTCCGCATATGTTACAGTGAGATACACCCATTGCATACTGTTGTATTGCGCATTGCAATAAAAAAAAACATTTAGGGGCAAAAAAAAGTTGATTGCGGCCCTGTCCGCATATGTTACAGTGAGATACACCCATTGCATACTGTTGTATTGCGCATTGCAATAAAAAAAAACATTTAGGGGCAAAAAAAGTTGTTTGCGGCCCTGTCCGCATATGTTACAGTGAGATACACCCATTGCATACTGTTGTATTGTGCATTGCAATAAAAAAAACCCATTTAGGGGTAAAAAAGTTGTTTGGGGCCCTGTCCGCATATGTTACAGTGACATACACCCATTGCATACTGTTGTATTGCGCTTTGCAATAAAAAAAAACCATTTTGGGGCAAAAAAAGTTGATTGCGGCCCCGTCCGCATATGTTACAGTGAGATACACCCATTGCATACTGTTGTATTGCACATTGCAATAAAAAAACCCATTTAGGGGCAAAAAAAGTTGATTGTGGCCCTGTCCGCATATGTTACAGTGAGATACACCCATTGCATACTGTTGTATTGCGCTTTGCAAAAAAAAACACATTTAGGGGCAAAAAAAGTTGATTGCGGCCCTGTCCGCATATGTTACAGTGAGATACACCCATTGCATACTGTTGTTTTGCGCATTGCAATAAAAACCCATTTAGGGGAAAAAATAAATTGCGGGCTAGTCTGCATATTTTACTGTGAGATACACCCTTTCTATACTGTTGTTCTATTCCGCTATTCAATAAATACCCAGTTAGGGGAAAAATATTAAATTGCGGCCTAGTCTGTATCTGTACGTGTGAGATACACCCTTTGGATACTGTTGTTGTAGTCTGCTATTCAATAAACACCCATGTAGGGGACAGAAAGTTATTAAATTGCGGCCTAGTCTGTATCTGTACGTTCCGAGATACATCCTTTGGATACTGTTGTTGTATTCTGCTATTCAATAAACAACCATTTAGGGGACAGAAAGATATTAAATTGCGGCCTAGTCTGTATCTGTACGTGTGAGATACACCCTTTGGATACTGTTGTTGTATTCTGCTATTCAATAAACACCCATGTAGGGGACAGAAAGATATTAAATTGCGACCTAGTCTGTATCTGTACATGAGAGATACACCCTTTGGATACTGTTGTTCTATTCTGCTATTCAATAAACAGCCATTTAGGGGACAGAAAGATATTAAATTGCAGCATAGTCTGTATCTGTACGTGTGAGATACACCCTTTGGATACTGTTGTTCTATTCTGCTATTCAATAAACACCCATGTAGGGGACAGAAAGATATCAAATTGCGGCTTAGTCTGTATCTGTACATGTGAGATACACCCTTTGGATACTGTTGTTCTATTCTGCTATTCAATAAACACCCATTTAGGGGAACGTTAATAATTTTTCAGCATTTGCTGACTATGTTACTGTGAGATACACCCTTTAAATTATTTTGGTGCATCTCCTTTCACCACCGAGGATTGCAGGGTGCTTCAGTTTGCCTCCTGTTGCTAACTCCTCCTACTCCGCTTCCTCATCCTCTACCGCCTCCGCATCCGGAGCAGTGATCATTTCCAAGGCTTTCAGGGCAGTCATTCACAAGTGGCTCCGAGGGTGGGTTCCTGCACCCACAAACGCCAGGTACACAATTGTCAAGCAAGGGCACAGTTCTGGAGGATGACGAGGTGGAGGATAAGGAGGAGCAGGAGATGGAGGAGGAGGAACCATGTCCACAGCAGGGTGACACCCAGACAACTGATAACAACAGATACTACACTTGATCTTAGGCAAAAGGTCGAGACTCGAGAAGTGATGCTGGTGGCATTCCCACCTGACAGCGGGGGCACAGTGGAAGCACAAGGCGAAGGCAGAGGAGGAGGAGAAGATGGAGGAGGAGGAACCATGTTCACAGCAGGGTGGCACCCAGATAACTGATAACAACAGATACTTCACTTGATCTTAGGTAAAAGGTCGAGACTTGAGAAGCGATGCTGGTGGCATTCCCACCTGACAGCGGGGGCACAGTGGAAGCACAAGGTGAAGGCAGAGGAGGAGGAGGTCGCCAACGCAGCCAGGGCACTGCCAGCACCTCAGAAGGCAGGGTTAGCATGTATGAAATGTGGAAAAGCTTTGTCGGAACACCACAACAACCACGACCACCAACTGTTTTTTTTTTAAGCCCCTGTTGTGTGAACGCACTCAGACTATCACCCGGTGGGTGCATAAAAAGTGCACACCAAAAAAGTAAAATACAAAAAGTGTACAGGGTGTACACATGGTCCTTGACCCTGATCCCCCGGGGCGCAAGGCTCCTGACAGGGACTGGGGTACTTACACTGGCTAACCTGGCCGAAACCAGGCAGCCCCGTTCTTTAGGAGGTCTGCTGAAACAGACCACCTCAAGTACTAGGTGGGGCTCTCCCGAAGAGAGACCCCATGAGAGAGGGCGAACCAAGCCAGAAGGCCATATCTACCCCCTCCCAAGACTTTCAGGGACAGGCCCAAGGACCTACACCCTACTAATCACGTTGTGCAAAATAAAGTGTACCGCCACAATAAAATACACAAAACGTGAGACAGACAACACATAAAAGTGTGGAAAGGGATAGTGGAGAAATGCAAGGTTAGTGCCACATTGCAATATTATGGCAGGCCCTTCGGCCAGGAATAAAAAATTCCTCTGGTCCTGACTCCTGACCAAAAGGCCTGGCCCTAGAGGCAGGTGTGAAAAATGTGTGTAGGAAGTGCAGTGTCCTTGGTGCCATACTCATAGTGTTGCCATCCATCGTGAATTATGGCACCCCTGAACTGCCACTCCAGGGGCACATACATCACAGACTTTTCTGAATCCCAGTCCCTGGCAAGACCAGTGCAGCCCCATCCCTACCAGAAGGCCTCAGAACTTAGACAGCTTTGGGAGAGCCTGGCCCACAACCAGGGACACATACCTTTTTCCAAGGCCAGACTCAACCCAGAAGGGAGAAAAAAGCCCCCCCCCGCCGCCATCAACGTTCCTTACCATATACCATATACCATTTACAGTTCCTTACCGTTCCTTATGTACTATACACGTACTGAATGACGGGTCTGACCCCTTCAACTTCTGGGTCTCCAAATTGGGCACATGGGCTGAGCTTGCCCTTTACGCCTTGTAGGTGCTGGCCTGCCCTGCAGCCAGTGTATTATCGGAACGTGTATTTAGCACGGCTGGGGGCGTTATCACAGACAAGCACAGCCTCCTGTCCAGAGCCAATAGAGATGTATACCGGCCTTACCCAGCCATTATTGTATTTGATCTTTCTATCTCTTTTGGGGTGTACCATAATTTAAAAAGAAATAAAATTAAAAACCAGTGTTGGCTACCTTGTCCTCCTCCACCACCGCTTCCACCTACACTGCCACATCCACCGCCACCTCAACCTCCTACTCCATACGGGCCTTGTCCTCCTCCTCCACTGCCGCCGCCGCTTCCACCTACACAGCCATATCCACCGCTACCTCAACTTCTTACTCCATACGTGCCTCGTCCTCCTCCTACATCATTCAAGATGATTCTTTTTCATTTTTCTGTTTTTTATGTTATTTTAAGTTATTTCCCTATCCACATTTGTTTGCAGAGCACTTGCTATGCTCTTAAGATGATGTTGCTGCCATTTGCAGCCCTCTAGCCCTTTCCATGTTTGTTTTAGAGGCATTTTAGTGCTCAAAAGTTCGGGTCTCCATTGACTTCAATGGGGTTCGGGATCGGGGCAAAGTTCGGGTTAAGTCTGGTTCACGAACCCGGACTTTTTTTTCAAGTTCGATTGAACCCGCCGAACCCGAACATCCAGGTGTTCGCTCAACTCTAGTCGCCAGTTTTCAGGAGGGATGTGTTGGAGCTGGAGAGAGTCCAGAGAAGGGCAACTAAACTAATTAGGGGATTGGAGGACTTTAATTATGAGGAGCGTCTGCAATCACTTGATTTATTCTCCCTTGAGAAGAGACGCCTGAGAGGGGACATGATAGCAATTTATAAATACCTCAATGGTGATCTCAGCATAGAAAAAAAGCTATTCAGTCGAAAGGATTGCATGAGGACTCGAGGGCATACAATGCGATTAGAGGAGAAGCATTTTAACCTCAGGCAACGCAGGGGGTTCTTTACTGTTAGGGCTACAGGATTGTGGAATTCTCTACCACCAGAGGTGGTTTCTGCGGGAAGTATGGTTGCTTTCAAAAGACTCTTGGACGTACATCTCAATGATCAAAACATTCATGGGTATGAGACATGATTACGGCCACACACACCTACACAGGTTGAACTGGATGGACTATTGTCTTTATTCAACCTCAACTACTATATGTAATCTGCACATTCACCCTTCCCAGCAAAAATCCTCTCCCCCCTTTCAGCATGGATCTTTTCTGTCCCAAATCCCCCTCCCAACACAATTCCCCCATCCAAATCCTCTTCTACTCCTCCAAATTCCTCATTCCTCTTCAACCCCCCCAGCACAAATCCCCCCCAAATCCACTCCCCCAGCACAAATCCCCCTTCTCCTACATATCCTCCTCCCAGCACAAATCTTCCCCCATCAAATTCCTCCTCCCAATGCAAGTCCTCTCCCCCTTCTAGTACAAATACCCTTCCTCACCAAATGCCCCAATCAACCCTCCCAGCAAAAATCCCCCCCCCCCCGGAATGAATCCTCCTCCACCAAATCCCTCCTTCTAGAAAAAATCCTCTTACCCTTTAAATCCCCCCTCCTTCTTACACTGGAGGCAGGATTGTGTAGCTGGAATCAGGGGGGGGGCACAGAGCTGGAAGGTCCTGCATTGGTTTGCAGGGACATTGTTTCCTCCTGATGTAGGCACCAGCAAAGAGTGTCATCAGTTCCTAGCAACCAATGACTACAAAGAAGATTGAAGTGAGGAGGAGGGGGGGGGCAGAGAGCACAAGCATGCCTTGCTGACAGGAATCCTTACTGGATGCAGTGTATGAGAGCACATATTGCACCCATTATGGATACCGCCACTAAATGGAGCCCACTGCCAGAACTTCTGCCCCGATCTGTGGGACCAGGAATTTACTAGAAATCTTGGGACGGTCCCATTGAATCCTAGACGGTTTAAAGGTATGATATAGTGAGGAGGTGGCTGACCAAGAAAGCAGTAAAGCTGACCCAAAAACAGTAAATCTGACCCAGGAGGCAGTAAAAATTGGTCCCACCAATAGTAATGATGAACCACAAAGTATCAAACAAGGTGTTTGTACCTCAACAATGAGTGGCCGAACTTATAAATCCTTTGGCAAGTTCACAAGTAAACATTTACTGTATGTATTTCAGCTGTGTGTTTACCTCTTTGTCTGGAGTTCAACTTTATCTTATTACAAAAATTGGCACAATATAAGATATAACATTTGTATTTTTAAATGAATGAATTTGCATTTGTAAAGCAACACTGATGGGGAAGATGGAGACAACTAGGAGATCTCGCTTACTCACAAACAATGCCATATTGATCAGCCTTTTTGGATTATTTAAGGTTTTTTTTTTTTTTTTTTTTTTTTTTTTGGAAATTCAGGCTTGGCCAAAGAACATAGGGCAGGCCAATGACAAGAACAATGAAGCCCCTGCTTCTACAAAACTGGTAATGTCCCAAATACCTAAAAACTTTTACAGAATTGGGGGAACATTTGCTAGTGAGCTACATTGTGGTGAATAAAGCAATCAACCTTATGTTTATGAAAGCATTCAACAGGTTTATTGTAAAGGGAACCTGTCATGGAGAAAATTGCCTTATGTGAAATCTCTGATGGATGTAGCCAGTATATGTCTCATGAGCCTCATACTTGTTTTGAGACTGTAAAGCTAAATCAATTATTTGCCTTGGGAATGAATACAATCTGTTAGTAAGGAAAAGGGTGCTTCCAATAGAGGCATTCCTCACAGGTGTTATTTTGGGGACAAAATCCCTCAAAGCCAAGTATTTTCCCTGAGGGAACAAGAGAAAGTACAGATATTACCTTAAAGTCAATAGTTTCCTCATTGCCAGAATAAAATAGAATGGAAATGCCCGGGGCAGATTTGGATCCAGGCAGAATTCCACAATGCACACAGATGAGGTCTATCATTTAACTCTTTTTCCCCATTCTGTTCTAAGGAAAGATAATGAAAGTCATATGCCAGTGTTAAAACAATGTTTCCATGGTAACATTATACTTTGTCTATTTCCTATTGCAGTGTCATGAAATATTTCGGCATTTGTCTTGGTAATTACAAGCTACAACTACACCGATCAGTCTAAGTGGATCATTTGTGAAGTCATACTAAATGTAACAGGTGCAAAGTGTAAAAGAGGTAAATACGGCTATTACTACTCATTCAGATTTAAGCAAAGAGGCAGTTTATAAAAGAATGCTGACATGCAGAGCGGGACATATTCATAGCAATACCGGTGGATTGGCATATACCAGACCACAAGATTGCGGCAGTGGAGTTACAGTAGAACTGTGGGTGGAGCATATTTTTAGTCTTCCTATTTTTAAAAGATACATTTAGCTTTACACTTAAAGTATAACTAAAAGCACATCTGTTTAGTTTTGGATAGAGTGGAGATAGATTTACCCTCTCTGTTGTCCCATTTACTATTATCATTGAGAGTGAAAGTAAAAGAAAATCCTACATTTAGGGTTGTCCTTTAGAAAAAAAACCAGAGGGGACATCTTCCAATGAGGACACTAGTTCAGGTGACCTCGGGGTCCCCAAGGAATTACCTTCATTTGCAGGAATTTCATCTCACTTCCTGTTTGGCTATGGGTCAGGAAGTGAAGTGAAATCTCTGCAATGGGACTCAGATGGTGAAAAAAAAATCTGACAGGGGTTATAACCCTCCTTTGCTCTATCTAAAAGAAAAAAAAAAAAAGTTTTGCCTATATTTCTACTATCTCGTCCAACTCCAGGTTCAACCTTCCCTGGACCTATCCCCAAACTGAACTTTAAAACATTTCAAGTATACAGAACATACAGTAATTTAATTGCAAGTGTTTTCAATACAATCCTGACCAGTGTTGGATAAGCTTCAATGCCACATACATTGGCACTCAAACATTGCAATATTTTGACATAATTTGATGCAGCATTACACTGTGGGGCCAGGCTGCCTGATGATGCTAAGAACCCGGGGTGTGTCACTAACTGATGGATCATTCAACTTAAATATGGCTGTGGGGGTTCAGAGCAAGAAGAAAGGAGAGAGCAGCACTTGAGCATGGAGAAGATAAGAAAAAGAGAGGAAAAGAGAAAGAGTAGCATAGCAAACAATTTACAGTAAATAATGCAAATATTCTTCATCGCCTTAAAAGTATGATAGACAATCAACATATCAGTAGTACCCATGGTTATGACATATATTATTATATTATTATACAAGATTTATGTAGCATGGACAGTTTACACAGTACTTTACAACAGTGGTCCTCAACTCTGGTCCTCGGGGCCCACTAACAGGCCAGATTTTAAGTATTACCTTGGGGAGATGCAGACTAGAATACTGCAATCACTGAGCAGCAAATAAGATCACCTATGATGTAATTTAGTTATCTTGCAAACCTGGCCTGTTAGTGGGCCCTGAGGATTGGAGTTGAGGACCACTGCTTTACAACATATAGAAAGAAGTTTGGATTACCTTGTTGCTGCCAAGAACAATTATGTCATTATTGCAATGTTTTACCACTGTCCCAACTCTGCTACCACATAGGCCAATGTGATGGTATTTATTTATTTTTGTAAGTAGGTTTGTGGGTCTAAGGGAACTAGGGGGGTTTACCTCTGTTTAATTTGCTGCAATAATCTATTAAGTGTTTACACAGGGGGCAAGTGTAGCGGAATCTAACCATCGTGCCCATAACTTGTAGAAATTTTTTTTCTGTGCTGGTATGTTTTTCCCTCTCCAACTCTTCAAAAGGAAATTGATGGAATCTTTACACTAAGTAATGGTGGAAGGGGTAGGAGCCATTTTTGCACAATCAATTTTGGTGCTAAGTAGAGTAATCTTGTAATAGGTAATTTCAAGGATTCAGAAACAATTGATTCAGGGAGGATACCCTAAATAGTTTATGACTGGGTTCACACTGGTGCCAATTAGATGCGTGTTTCTCCGCATCCAATTAGCATGTCAGGAGACTGTGACCGGCTCTCAAATGAGCCGGTTCATACAGCTCCAGGACAGCTGTGGAGTGGTTTGCAGAAGGGTCCTGTGCGTCTTCTGGTCCCTTTCAGCTGTGAATTTTGCCAAAAATTTTGACCGAATTCAGACCTGAAATATGACCTTCACTCAATCCAAGGCTGTGCCTACCTGTAATGTCTCTCCCTGCTTTAACAGGCTTTTCTGAGGCAGCAGGAATTATTAGCTTTCAATACTGTCGGTTGAACCCTGTGACAAAGGAGGAGGATCAGGAGCAGGAGCGCGGGGCGGGGGGGATGCCAAGCTGCACTGTCTGTATCTTGCTTTGAATCGAGCCTGCAGGTGTGCCACCATTGGTAGCGGCTTCCTATGGTGGTACACCAAGAAGAGGAAGAGCCAGAAATGCCAAAATTGGACCCCAGAAAAGAAGGATCGGGGCTGCTCTGTGCAATTCTATTAAACAGAGTAGGTAAATATAACATGTTTGTTATAAAAAAAATTCTTTACAAGCATTTTATATTTACAAATGCTTATTTGGGGAGTTGGGAAAGGAATAAGTACCAAAAGTTACCTTATTGCTTGCTTTCCTTGTGCCAACTGGTGCTCGCTCTCATTATCCAACACTCTAGAATGTGGGAAGGATCTTGTCGACCTCCTATACAATGCAGGATCACTGGTCCTGCAACAAATGTGATGATGTCAGCGGTGCAGTGCAGGGAAGTAGATTTGGGTCACAAATAGAGGAGGAAGGCTGCAGAAACATGAAATAAATTAGGTACTTGTACTGACCCCCCCCCCCCCCCCCCCACAGCCAAACAAGTATTTAATCCATGCAGTGTGGGGAGTAGTGGGTACCCCACTGCATGATAACATTTAGCAGCAGCTCAGAGTGGGGTTTTACATTTATGTTTAGTGTTGACTTTTACCTGGTATACAGGATACAGGGAACAGACACAGTTTTAAAATATACAGCTTTATATAGAATCTTTCCTTAGATTCAAAGATAACCTACCTGCCACCTATAAAAAAAACACCTGGACATTTGGCAATTCATTAATTAGACAAAGTGACTTTTTTTTTCTTCTGCTGAGTCTGGCAGTGTCTGAACCAGTGTTACAGCAGAATAATAAATTCACTCTGATTGGTGCCATATTGAATAATACTCTGCAATGTCCAGACACAGATCATTGACAGGAGAAGCGACACTATGCAAGTTCAATGAAACCAAAAGGCTGCTCTCTGCCAAAGTGTCAAAAATATAAATATAAATTCCAAAAGATGATTTGCTGATTACATGGAAATGTGTTTAAAATGAAAAGCTATTTTTGCAGTGTCTCCCACTTCTGTAAAACTCTGTGATCTTGCCTCACATGTGACAGTGGTAACTCTATGCAGGTCACAAGCATACTGGTGTAATAATGAAGACATTTTTTCATGAACAGTGAATACGATTATTAGCCTGCTTTTAAGAACAGATGTTGAAAACTGTAATGCATTAGCAAAGTGTTGCTGTCTACACTGCCTAATCCACATTTGGCTTTGTCGCTAACCCTCCTGTGTAATGGTAAATAATTAGACATTTTTTAAGCACTATGTTTAATAAATTACTAATTGTGAAAATTCATACATTGGCGCTAAAAGCAACTCAAACAACTCTAAAACTGAATAGTATTGTAAGAAATATCTAAAAATGTTAATTTTGCCTAAGCCGTACCCTAAAAAAATAGATTTTTTTTGTCTGGAATGCCTCCTTTTGTATGTAAGCGTGCCTAGGCACTCCTGTGCATACAACCTCATAGCTGTATACCTTCAGTATGACATGTAAGGCACTATTGCATTTGACTGCTAGTCAAGGAGAGGTGATTTTGCTACAGGGCTTCTCACCATTCTTCTTGCTGGAGACATTAACATTAGAAAGCAAAGTCCTACCTTTACAAAGAAGGCCGCTTCTGCATGGAGATTGTGCAGAACAAGGTATGGTAAGTCAGTAATGGGGAAAATATTAGCTGCAGTAAGATCACAGGCAATATTGATAACTAGTCCTTCTCATTCTTCATACTCTGCCTGCCCTCCGTTTGGCCACAGTTTCCTCTTAAAATAAAAAGTAAAAAAAAAAAAAAATATATATATATATATATATACTGTGTACATACCCACCAAATATTGAGTTAGTCCCCTTTTGGCACTAAAACAACCCAGACCCTTCTCAGCATAGACTCCACTAGACCTCTAAAGGTATGCTGTGGTAAGTGGCACCAAGCCATTGGTAACAGATTCTTTAAAGTGGAACTTCACCCAAAAAGAGTGGGGTTACCTAGTGTTGACAGGTACCCACTTCCACTTCCATTTGAATTGCCTAGGTGATCTTAGTGGACGTTTTCCTCCTCTGCCTCTCTGCTCACAACCTTCTGGGACACGTCACAGGTCCCAGAAGGCTGTGGGACAAATTACAAAGTGCAGCGTGGCTTGCTCATGCATAGCTGGCAGTCGGCTGCAAAGCTGCAAGGAGTCACAGCTGACTGCCCACAGTTAACATGTTGATGCTAGGGATAAAAGAACTGTGAAGAATGATGGCACTAGATCCTTGAGCAGGAAGGTGACTGTTTATTGAAAGTCAGCAGCTACAGTTTTCTCACATCTGACTGAAGCTTCTCTTTAAATCCTGTAAGTTGCGAGGTCGGGTCTCCATGGATTGGATTTATTTTTCCAGCACATCCCACAGATGCTCAATGGGTTGAGATCTGGAAAATTTGGAGCCCAAGCCAACATCTCAAACTCATTTTTGTGTTTCTCAAATTTTTGTAGTGTGGCAGGTCCCATTATCCTGCCAACATATTGCCATCAGGAAATACTGTTTCCACGAAGGGGTGTACTTGGTCTTCAACAATGATTAGGTAGGTGGTACGTGTCAAAGTAACATTCACATGAGTGGCAGGAAGACTTTCCAACAGAACATTGCCCAAAGCATCACAATGCCTTCATTGGCTTGCCTTCTTCCCATACTGATCTTGGTGCCATTTTTACCCCAGGTAAGTGATGCACACGCACCTGGCCATCCACATGATGTAAAAAATAAACATGATTCAGCAGACCAGACCACCTTATTTAGTTGCTTCGTGGTCCAGTTTTGATGCTAACATGGCGTTTGTAGGAGCTTTTTGCTGTGGACACAGGTCAGCATGGGCACCCTGCGTGGTCTGCGGCTGCACAGCCCCTTACATAATAAGCTGCAATGGCAATTTAATCTCCTTTCATCCCATCAGTTCTAGGAACAACATGTTTACATGATATATAAACAGTCTCAGGTATAAAATGTCTCAGGTATGAATGGGGAGAAGGTGTGTTAAATTTGGTGTTATTGCTCTCACTCTCTCATACTGGTCACTGGAAGTTCAACATGGCACCTCATGGCAAAGAACTCTCTGAGGACCTGAAAAAAAGAATTGCTGCTCTACATAAAGATGAGCTAGGCTATAGGAAAATTGACAGGACCCTGAAACTGAGCTGCAGCACGGTGGCCATAATTATACAGCGGTTTAACAGGACAGTTTCCAATCAGAACAGGCCTAGCCATGGTCGACCAAAGAAGCTGAGTGAATGTGCTCAGCATCATATCCAGAGGTTGTCTTTGGGAAATAGACGTATGAGTGCTGCCAGCATTGCTGCAGAGGTTGAAGGGGTGGGTGGTCAGCCTGTCAGTGCTCAGACCATACACCGCACACTGCATCAAGCTGGTCTGCATGGCTGTCATCCCAGAAGGAAGCCTCTTCTAAAGATGATGCACAAGAAAGCCCGCAAACAGTTTGCAGAAAACAAGCAGACTAAGGATATGGATTACTGGAACTATGTCCTGTGGTCTGATGAGAACAAGATAAACTTTTTTGGTTTAGATGGTGTCAAGCATGTGTGGTGGCAACCAGGGAAGGAGTACAAGGACAAATGTATCTTGCCTACGGTCAAGCATGGAGGTGGGAGTGTTATGGTCTGGGGCCACATGAGTGTTGACAGCACTGGGGAGCTTCAGTTTATTGAGGGAACCATGAATGCCAACGTGTACTATGACATACTGAAGCAGAGCATGATCCATTCTGCACCACAGGGCAGTATTCCAACATGATAACCACCCCAAACACACCTCCAAGGTGACCACTGCCTTGCTAAAGAAGCTGAGGGTAAAGGTGATGAACTGGCCAAGCATCTCTCTAGACCTAAACCCTATTGAGCATCTGTGAGACATACTCAAATGGAACATGGAGGAGCGCAAGGTCTCTAACATCCACCAGCTCTGTGATGTCATCATGGAGGAGTGGAAGAGCACTCCTGTGGCAACCTGTAAAGCCCTGGTAAACTCCATGCCCAAGAGGGTTAAGGCAGTGCTGGAAAATAATGGTGGCCACACAAAATAATTACACTTTGGGCCCAATTTGGACAGTTTACCTTAGGGGTGTACTCACTTTTGTTGCCAGCAGTTTAGACATTAATGGCTGTGTGTTGAGTTATTTTGAGGGGACAGCAAATTTACACTGTTATACAAGCTATATGGCAATTTTCTTAAAGCCTAGGCCATCTTTATGTAGAGCAACAATTATTTTTTAAGATCCTTAGAGAGTTCTTTGCCATGAGGTGCCATGTTGAATATACAGGCCAATTGATTTTGAGTCATTTATATATTCCCTTTATTTAATCAGAACTACAACTACATGCAAGAGATTTTTTTTTTTTTTTCAAATTGCAGTATACTAACTGAAACACTGCACATTTTATTACTGACACAAATGTCTTTAGGCACAAATGTGCGGAAATGTCCATATAAATATTTGGTGAACAAGAATGCAAGAAAAAGCAAAAGCATTTGCGTGGAAATACGCGCAAATACATTAAAAAAAAAAAGTCTGGAAAGAGTAGATGCTCAAACAGGAGTATCATGTGCAAGAGGCCTAAAAAGAATTTATTAGCTGACATTTATATAATTTATTAGTAGCTCTCATTTTATTATCTTTTATTTATTTATTTATTTATTTATTTATTTTCAGCAGCCTTGTTTTGCCCATAAAAAGAAATGATCAGTTTAATTTAGTTCCACTGCTTGTTGTTGGCCTTGAAATGGTCTTATAGTATCATCACTGTGGAAAGTTCTTGTGTAAATTCTTTATTTACTCTGATCATACAAAATAAAGATGACCATATGTCTCTGTGATGCTACGACTATGTCAACATCATAAAGCTGTGTTCATCTGCATCTGCTCTTTTTCTTAAGTTACGTTTTAATGACCAGTGACTTAATCCTAAGGGGTCATATAGGGCTATATTGGTATTGAGTTTACTTATGAATATCTTTCCCACACAACTAGGCTGTGTAACCAACATAATTAAATTTGACCTGCTCTAATCCATAAAATGGGGAACCCTAACATAAGGTTTACTGACTCCGATCTGAATACTCCAGGTTATAGGGCACAGGAACAGATCTTCTTTAAATAGGCATCTGGCATTTTATGTAGAAATCACATATTCTTCATTTACTCTCACTTGGAAGGAAACATTGGGGATTTGGACCAAGATTTGGACATACAATGAGCTAGACAATGAACGCCAAGCTGTGACTTGGGCTTTGTTTAATAAGAAGCTTTCCTTGAGTCTAATGTATGCCTCGATCTTCCTCCTAATCCTCTGACATTGCTTAGAGGCAAAACACATTATCTCCTTTCATATTGCTCATTTTCATTACATAAACTTTGCTTCACCAAATTACTTTAGGCCCAAAACAACTCTACTCACACTATGAATGTGTTTATCATATGAATTATAAAAAAAAAAAGCACCCAACAGGAATGTTCCTGAATTTTACTGAGCCTTCATTGTCCGTCACTTAATGAGGGCTTCTCACCTTACTCTTTTAATGAGAGGTTCTCACCCTACAGATAACAGTTATAATGAGAAAAATAACTTTGAAAAACTTCTGAAATGTTTTTGCCAGAAGAAAAATTTCTGGATGTTATAATTAATCCTTCTATCACTCGAGTGGATAATTCCTATTTACTGGATCCAAGATAGCCTTTTAAACCGGATTTAGCACTTCTTCTGAATCCTAAAACAGGCTTTGTGGTCATTGTTTGCACTTTGTATAGTTCTTACATTGCAGGAACTGATCTTTCTCTAACTGAAAATGCTGTATCTGAAACAAAGTGCATTAAAGGCAAACACAGATGAAAAACATAGGGGAGCTGCTTTACGTTTTCTGTTATTATTATTATACAGGATTTATACAGTATATCCGTTTAAGACATATTGCACTAGTGGAGGCTATTTTTGTCCCTACATGCTTTGGTGATCCGGTGGAGGATTTATGGTGGAGTGGACAGCGAGTCAAACCAATTGGTCCATACATTTTTCATGTTTTCCAGCTGGTCCAAGTAATGAATGCGATTCCTGCTCATTTATGAGAATAGATGAGCACCGGGGTCTAGTGAGTTGCCATTCCTTCCATTATCCCCGACACTTGGTGGTGGAAACAGAGGTGATCCCTATAGATTGCACGATCAATTGGCCATCTATTGGACTATTTATTTACATGCTATATGCACTTTTGCCTGGAAGTACTGTGGGACATTTTTAGTGATTTTAGTGATTTTATATACTGCATTTATTATGTGTACACTATTCACTGGTGATCTCTACCTTTAAGCTTTTTTGAGACAATTTGACATTGTACTTGCGCTACTATTATTTATTTACATATGATTTATATATCGCCAACAGTTTACTCAGCGTTTTATAACATGAGGGCAGACAGTACAGTTACTATACAGTATATTACTGTAGGAATCAGAGAGCCCTGCTCATTAAAGCTTACAATCTAAGAGGGAGGGTCAACAGATAAAAAAGTCAATAACTGTGTGGGGGGTGGGCTGATGGAGAAAATAAATGTACAGTTGTTAGTTTGGGGCCAGATAGGCCTCTCTGAAGAGATGAGATTTCAGGGGCCATCTGAAAGTGTACAGAGTAGGACATAGTTGGACAAACAAACTATATCTGGTGCAAAGGCTATTTGCTAAAACAGCAGGAAATGATATCCATATACATAAGTCCATATATAGGTAGTCCATCAGTTGGCAAGATGAATAAGTCAAAAAATCAATGTACAGGCAGCACCTGTCCTCAGAGTCTAGCACGCTCTTTATCTGGTATTGAAGAAGAAGAAAGACAGGAAGCGCCACCTAAGTGTAGTAATACAGACAATTTATTGTCGCACAAGTGATTAAAAACTCCCAAGATGCAAGTAGGTAATAGGCTCATCAATTTGGGTAGACAAGGGGGACGGGGGGGGGGGGCCTTCCAATCTATCCCTTTTCTCTTTATCCACGCCGTCCATGGAGCTACATGTTGGTCAGTCCAGCTCCAGCGGTTGTCCAGTGCATCAGGAAGCAAACCAGCATGGACTGAAAGCGGAAGTGACATCACCGGAAGACGAAGAACCGTAACAGTCGGGTGGGCTGGGGATAACAGAGAATAGCAGTCTACGTGCTCGGAGCAACAGTTCCTTCTACAGGCCAAGCTTTGGACAATTGAGATGCTGGCATACTATATATATATCAATGGGAATCAATTACAGCCATCACGTGGGAAATAACGGAATGAGAGATAAAATATATAAGAGAAATGGGTAAAAGCATATGAATCAATATATAAACATTCTTAGAAGCATGAATGGAGAATTATAAAGAAATATTAAAGTAACGAATGTAATAAAATAAAATAAAATAAGAAAGAAAATAAACATAAAAATAAGAATAAAAAAATAAAAATAAACATGAAAATAAAAAAATAAAAATAGAAATAAAATGAAAACTGAAAATAAAAAAAATAAAAAAAAATAAAAAATTATATTGATAACAATAACAGTAAAATTAAAATAAGAATGAAAATAAAGATGAAAATAATAATAAGGGTGAAAATAACAATAACAATAAAAATAAGAACAAAATGACGGTAAAATTATATATAAAAAAATATATTTACTATATTATATAGTTATTACATGGCATATGCCTAGTAAGGAAATGTGTTAAAATGGATTCCTAATATGTTGTGTATATGTGAGCAAGGAGGTTTAAATGAGGAGATGATTGAAACCCACACTCTACTATAATGTAGACCCACCAATTGCTTTTCTTCCTGCCCCCTCCCCCCCCCCCTCCTTTTTGCTCACATATACATGACATATTAGGAATCCATTTTAACACATTTCCTTACTAGGCATGTGCCATATACTAACTTGTATATATAATCTTTTATATATAATTTTACCGTTATTTTGTACTTATTTTTATTGTTATTGTTATTTTCACTCTTATTATTATTTTATTATTAGTAAGGGTAAGCCAATGAGGAGGGAGTTGCAGTAGTAGAGGCAGAAAATGAGGCAGAGTATGACCAGGGAGTGTATTAGAAACTTTGTGGTGTCACTGGTTAGGAAGGGGCATGTCTTGGAGATGTTGCAGAGGTTAAGGTGGCAAGCTTTGGACAATGAATAGATGCAGGGCCAATTTAGGATAATTCAGGTCCAGGATTAAACCTTGAACCTTGGCATGCGGCAACATGTTGATAGTTGACTTTGACAGAGAAATTAGGGGAAGAGGCACATGGCGGAAGAAATGTTATGAGCTCAGTTTTGGATAGATTGAGTTTGAGGAAGTGATGTGTGACATCCAGGCTGATATGTCTGTTAGTAAATTAGTGGTGCCTGAGGAGACTGATGGAGTGAGCTGTGGGGTAGAGAGATAGATTTGGGTGTCTTCGGTGAAGAAATGGTATTGAAAGCCATGGGTGGCAATCCACTGACCCAGGGAGGAGGTGTAGATTGAGACTAGGAGAGGTCCAAGAACAACTTTGGGGAACTCCGACAGAGAAAGGAAGAGGAGGAGAGGGAGTAGAATTATAAGTGAAAGGTGAAACACACTAAAGGTGCGTTGGGTTCGGTAGGATGAGAACCAGTGAAGAGTACAGTCATGGAGACCAAAGGAGGGGAGTTTTTTGAGGAGGAGGGGGTGGTCCACTGTGTCAAAGGCAGCAGAGAGGTTCAGGAGTACAGAATAGTGTCCATTGGTTTTAGACGTTAGCACAACGTTTGTGAGTTTAAGGAGAACAGCTTTAATTTTCATGGAGTGTTGGGTGCGAAATACGGACTAAAGGGGATCAAGAATTTTGTTCCAGATGGTTGTAGACCAGATGTTCAAGGAGTTTGGAGAAAAAAGAGAGTAAGAAGATGGGGCATAGGTTGTTCTGATTGAAGGGGTCCAGTGAGGACTTTTTAAGGATGGGGGTGACTAGTGCATGTTTTAGAGTGTTGGGGAAGGTGCCAGAAGGGAGGGAGAGATTGAAGATGTGAGTTAGAGAGTGTAGCATTTGCGAGGGAGCAGGGTTTATGGGCAGGTGGTTAGGTTGGTGTTAGAAAGAAGTTTAGCAACATTGTCAATAGTAGCAGGGTTGAATGAGGGAAGTAATAATTGTACCTGTGGACATGGAGTGTTAAGAAGAGGTATCTGTACATTGGAGATCTCCTCACAAATTGTATCAATCTTATTTTTTAAGTGATTGGCGATCTCTTGGGCAGTGAGTAAGTTTGAGGGGGGAGGCAGTGGAGTATGAAGTGAGTTGAAGGTAGAGAAGAGTTGACAGGGACATGATGAGAAGGTGTTAATGAGAGTGATAAAATAGGTCTGCTTGGCAGTGAGGAGGCAGGAATAGTATTTTTGGAGGACAGATTTATATTGGGACCCCAGGAGCTCAAGAGCACGGCAACATTTTTTGAGACTTCTGGTGTTATCTGTTTGCCAAGGTTGTAGGGGTGTGATTGTGTGTGTAGTAATGGGGGCAAGCTTGTCTAGGTGGGATGACAGTAAGCTGTTGTAGACAGAAATGGCTAGGTTGGGGCAGGACAGGAGTGAAATTTTGTCATAGAGGTGGTCAGTATTAGAGTAGAAAAGAGAAGGGTTGAGGTGTCAAAGTTTTCTAAGGGTAACTGTTAGGCGGTTGGAGGGAGAGAAGGTGGAAGACAGGAAGAGAGCGAAACTAATAAAGTGGTGATCAGAGAGTGGGAAGAAATTGTTGGAGAGGTTGCACGGAGTGCATAGATCGGAGAATACAAAGGTGTTGGCATCGCAGTGAGAAAGAGCCTGTATCCATTCCTTTAGGTCAAAAGAAGAGGTTAGACTAAGACGTTTAAAAGTAGCAGTAGTATTAGCATTAAGAGGGAAGTTGAAGTCAATGAGAAAGATTGTGGGGATTTCAGAAGAGAGAAAGTAGGGTAGCCAGGCAGAGAAGTCATCAAGGAAGTTTGATACCTGTCCAGGGGGGGCAGTACATGACAGCAATACCTGCCATAACATTTGCTTTTTAGTCCATTCAGTTGTGAGATTTCCACAGCCCTGCCACCGAGCACAACCAAATAAATGATACCACTTTCTTTTCTTAGAAAGTAGAAATACACTGCTAACAACACCCTGCCTTACAGAACATAAAGGATCCACAGCAGTCTAAGAAGGTAATTTCTCTGCTATTTTGCTCTCTTCTTCTAACAGAATGCTTTTTGTAAACACAAATGCATGAAGCTTACCTGATTGGCTCTCGATACTTCACCTTCTTTTTACTGTCTCTGTGCTGCTCTATATGAGAATAAAAGAGGCTGAAATCAAGTCTAATTAAAGTAGGCAAAACTTTTTTCTTTTTTTTTTTGGATAGAGTAAGGGAGGGTTATAACCCCTGTAAGGTTTATTTTTGCCATCTTTGTCCCATTGGGGAGATATACTTTCACTTTCTCCCACAGCCCAACAGGAGATGAGAGTAAATCCCTGCAAATGAAGGGAATCTTTTGGGGATCCCCAGGTCACCAGGACTAGTATGTCCATTGGAAAAATGCCCTTCTATTACTTTTCTAGGAATAACCCAAAACTTGTGATTTACTTTTACTTTGATTTTCAATGATGGCAAACGGGACAAATAGAGAGTGTGAATCTCCCTAACGGGGGCAGAGACAGCAATAAAAACTGACAGGTGAACTATTTCTCGCCACTCTATCCAAAACTAAAAAAAAGTTTTGTCTTTAGTTATACTTTAAGGTACTTGGACTAGTTACCTTAGGCACATTTAATGAATACATAGCCACAATAATTTTTTTATGGATATATATATATATATTTATATACTGTATATATATACAGTATATAAAGACATAATACACAGTGGGCATAGAAAAGAATCACCCCCTTTAAAATAATCACATTTTGTTGCTTTGCAGCCTGAAATGAAGACAGACACAGTTTTTGTTTTATCCATATGCATTTACTAATGCAACTTATAATATCCAAGTAAAAGATATAACACCAACATGTCAGAAAAAAAATAAATTCAAAAACAGAATCACTGAGTTGGAAAAAGAATCACCCCCCCCCTTATGTCAGTATTTTGTTGGACAGCCATTTTCTTTAACTAAAGCCTTTAGTCGGTTGGGATATGTCTCTACTAACTATGCACATCTAGACTTTGCAATATTTGCCCACTCTTTTTTGAAGAACTGCTCAAGTTCAGTTAAATTTGATGGTGACCTTATGTGGACTGCATTCTTCAAGTCATTCCACAGATTTTCAATGGGCTTTACGTCTGGGCTCTGACTAGGTCATGCAAGGCCATTTATCGTTTTCTCCTTCAACCAATGTGTGGTCATTTTTGCTGTGTTCTTTGGGTCATTGTCATGTTGGAAGGTAAACCTTCTTCCTATTGACAACTTAGAGGGCAGCAGAGTTTCCTAAAGAATTTGACAGTATTTTTCCCCATCCATTTTCCTTCAATCCTGACATGTGCTCCAGTCCCTGCTGCAGAGAAACACCCCCATAACAAGATATTACCACCTCCATGCTTTACTGTAGGAATGGTGTTATTTAGATGATGAGCTGCATTGGATTTCCGCCAGACATATCGTTCGTTGTTGAGGCCAAATAATTTAATGTTAGTCTCATCTGACCATAACACCTTTTTTCATGCGGCCTCAGAATCTTCAAGGTGCGTTTAGGTGGTCAAATGAGACTAAAAGATTATTTGACCTCAACACCAAACTATATGTCTGGTGGAAATCCAATACAGCTCACCATCCAAATAAAACCACTGTGTGTGTCTTCATTTCAAGCTGCAAAGCAAAAAAATGTGATTTACTTAACCACTTGCTGACCGTATACTGTATATATATATATATATATATATATATATATATATATATATATATATATATATATATATGTATATCTATATAGATAGATCTATCTATCTATCTATCTATCTATCTATCTATCTATCTATCTATCTATCTATATGGCAGCAGGGCGGCTCTGCTGCACTGGATTACGTACCTGGTATGTGATCCTGCATTTTCAGGGCTCGGGGCGCACACACGATCCTGTGTCTCTGCTAAGCAGAGGCACCAATCCATGCCTTTCCCTAGTACAAGCATCGAATCCACAGTAGTAAAGCACTGGCTAGGTACACATTTAACCCTTTAATTGCCCCTGATGTTTAACCCCTTCCCAGCCAGTGTCATTAGTACAGTGACAGTGCATATTTTTATTACTGATCACTGTATTAGTGTCACTGGTCCCCAAAAAGTGTCAGTTAGTGTCCCCACTGTCTGCCACAATATCGTAGTATTAGTTTGTAGACACTATAACTTTTGCACAAACCAATCAATATACGCTTATTGTGATTTTTTTTTTTTACCAAAATTATGTGGCAGAATACACATTGACCTGAATTGATGAAGAAATTAGATTTTTTTCTTTTTCTTATTGGATATGTCTTATAGCAGAAAGTAAAAGTTTGCTTGTTTTTTGTTTTTTAAATTGTCAGCCTTTTTTTGTTTATAGCGCAAAAAATACAAACCACAGAGGTGATCAAATACCACCCAAAGAAAGCTCTATTTGTGGGAAAATACCCAATATATATATATATATATATATATATACTGTATATATCTGGAGTCCAACTTTAAAGGAGTTGTAAAGTCTATGCATTAGGATAAAAAGCCTTCTTTGTGCAGCAGCCCCCCCAGCACCCCCTAATACTGACCTGAGCCCCATCTCTGTCTAGCAATGTCCATGAGTCCTCCGGCCGTCCAGGACTGAAGCCCCGTACACACGTAGCGATTGTCGGCCGTAAATATTCGGCCGCCGAACGATCGGCCGATTGTCGGCTTGTTAGTATGATGCTTCTGACAACCGACAGCGACTTTTCGGCCGAACAGAATCTGTTGTGCAGGCATTAAAATTTTTGTTGGCCAACACCAGAACAGCCGATTGTTCGCCAGTCAGTACAGAATTCGGCCGACAAACAGCCGATTAGCAAGACTGGGCATGCTCAGAAAAGAAAAAACACATGGAAAGTTAACCATCACATGACATCACTTCTGCAGTCGGCTGTTGTTGGCCGACAAAATTCATGTGCAGTCTTTTGCAGTTTTCAGCCGACAGGACAGCACCGGACAAAAGACGGCCGATCGTTCGGCCGACATTCGGTACGTGTGTACGGGGCTTTACCCTTCTCATTTGCTAAGACAATCAAGAGTGAGAGGGGATAGGGCTGAACCTCAGCTCTGTGTCTGAATGGACACATGGAGCTGCAGTTCGACTAGGGTGCCCCCATAGCAAGCTGCTTGCTGTGGGGCACTTGACTGGAGGGAGGGGCTAGGAGTAGCAACGAGGGACCCGAGAAGAGGAGGATCCAGGCTGCCGTGTGCAAAACCAATTGCACAGAGGAGTTAAGTATAACATGTTAGTTATTGGGGAAAAAAAAAACGAGACTTTACAATCACTAGTACATTTTAATGAGAATGTATAGGGTTTTTTTTTTTTTTTTCGTTTTTTGTTTTTTTGCATTTTTTTTTTTATTATTATCTTCAAGGCTAAAACAAAGTAATACATGTTAAATGTAGTCAGGTAAATATAAATTAGCAGTGAATACATTTATAGTGTATAGATAGTATTCTTCTATTCAGCCAGCAGGGGCAACTTTAGTTTCTTTTTCACATGTTCTTTTCTTTAGATCGTTTATTGTAAAGGGACAGGGACACCTGGATCATAAGACTAGTTAAACAGACACATAAACCTTTGACAACTAAGTGTTTTTTATATTTTATACTTCACATTAGAATAGCTATATTTAGTATAGTTTGCTGAACAAAGCAGTCACAAAGGGCAAAGTAAGAGAAGTAGACAAGGCAGACCTATCAAGGACAGGACTGTGGATTACTACGTACGTTCATAACAGTTATACAGTTAGACCTTTTCATCCCTATTATGAACTGGCCACTGTGAATGCAACACTTAAGATACTCATTTTATGTGGCTATTTAGCCCCCCTGTGGGCCAGAAAACATGTTATTGTGAATGCATGCTATATAAATCACCATGCTCTGCCTTTATTATCATGTGTGCCTTCTTTCTTCTTTATATTCACCTCTTGGTTGCCTCAGTAGGAAAGCACAGTTGTTGCAGCTGTTTTACCTACCAGTCTCTATAAAAGTAAGCCACTAGACATATTTTTTTAATTATTCCTGCCTACATGAAATATATATGGTGCCATAAAACACTTATTTGCCAGATAGGCCAAGCAGTAATGTAAGAACTCTGGTAGAGTCGAGGAGCTAGAGAATAACTGCTCGCTAGACAAAATACCTTTCTATACAGCTGTGCTGAGGTGTTCTCTATTCAGCACGTCTAACAGTGGGAGACCTTTTTATCCCTTCCTCTGGAATTCATATTGATGATAAGGTGACACGTCCTTTGTCTGTGAACCTACATTATTAGGAACTCATTTGCCTGGTGAGTTAATGTTGCAAATGTTCTCGTGCGTTAATACAGTTGTTTGTTAGTCAAGCATTTATTTAGCAGTAACAGTGGGCGATGAGTTTTTTCTACCCACAGCTGCATTTTGGGAATTTGGAATCAGAATACCTTCTGAATATGTTTAAAGAGGAATTTTAATCAAATGCAAAAAAAAAAAAAAACACTCAAAAAAAACCACTCCTTTCTATTTTGAAGGATATGTATAAACTACTACTGTAGATTGTTGATAGTCTAAACCACAGGTGTCAAACACAAGGCCCGCGGGCCGAATGCGGCCCCCCAGGCCATTTCATGTGGCCCTCGCACCTCTCCTGCAGCTTCGGCACCCACCTTGTCTCTGCCCCCCCCTTGTCTCTGTAGTCAACAGCAGAGAGGACAGAACTACTTTGCCAGATCCTGCACTCCTCTGTGCAGCTGTAGAAAGGATCCTCTTTGCGCCCCCCCCCCCATGGGGTGCTCTGGACATCTAATCCTACAGATATAACCGGCCCTTTAAAGGGCAACCATAATGCTGATGCGGCCCGCGATGAAATGGAGTTTGACATCCCTGGACAAACAACTGTAATTTCTAACTTACAGACTGAACGCCCACAATGTATTGTGGACAGGGGGTCCTTACAGGCAAATCGACGTACTATACACAACGTTAGTCTGTCAGCAGGCAAAGCTACTCAGGTTCAAGCCAGTTACGGCAGACTGTGGCAGTCCAAAAGTAGTCGAATTGAGCAAGTCCTATGCAGTAGCAAACAGTTGGACAATCTCTTTAGAACACTAGCCAGTGTTCCCTTTGTTCAGACCCTCAGCTGGAAATACAGCACATCAGAAAGGGGTTAAAAGCACAAGTCTACAGATCCTTTAGGTTATGTGTACTCACAAAATGTCCACAGACAGCTGGTAGTCTCCTTCCAACTTCCAAGGGACACTCTATACCAGTGAAACCAGACCAGATCTTGAATAGACAGCCCCATCCGCCAGCTCTCTGCAGAACCAGGGTCAGTCTCATTAACTTCTGGCCCTCAAGACTTCTACCTAAAGGTGCATGACAGCATCTTCTCTTGATTGAGGCCCTCAGGTCACCCACCTGAGGCCACATGGCATCACCTCTTCCCCAGCTGGTGCAATCCTCTGCTACGAAAGACCAATAGCCCATGTGCTCCTAGAATATAAATACAGACACCCAGCATGCATAGGGGCACCTGTGCACTGCTGTATGAATATGAATGTCCCCATCTGCAATGTTTCTGCCTATTACCCAAAACTTTTCTTAGTTGCTTGGATACAGGGAAGCTTCAAGACAGCATGAGTAGCACCAGAGCACACTAAGAAGACTAAACTAGCTAGTCACACCTCTCTGTTAAGCAGACAGCAATTAATCCTACCTAGCTTTTCCTCTGTTATGCAGAGCAACCAAAAACTATATTACCCTAATCCTAGCACCTATAATAAATGAAAAGTCAGGCGCTAGTAGACAATTTCAACTTCTCAAACAAATAAAGTATAAGAAAACAATTTTGTGAACAAACCACATGGTGGTTGGAGGATTGAAAAATGACTATTTACACCTTCTTTTGGATCTTCAATATTCACAATTTTTCACGAATTGATGTTTATGGACTTATGGTCACAATATTGTTTTCTTATACTTTTTGTATTTAAGAAGCTGAAGTTGTCTAGTAGTGTCTGGCTTTTCATTTCTTATACTTTAAAAGTAGGCCACCCACTTAAAGGGGTAGCTACACATGTTTCTTCACATTTACCCATATAAAATAATTTCTAATTCAACAGGTTGTGCCATACGTTATATATATCTAATCCTAACACCTACCTAAAAAAAGATACAAAAAAAAAAAAAAAATTACGGGTTCTTACCTTTTTCCTACTCAATCAAAAACTAGAAAAAGTTGTGACCTTACTTTTACTTTAAGATAAATGATAGGTATAATGCAAGGGTTTTTGCAAACTTTTCGGCTGATTTATACCCCATTTTAGCCTTTTCATGTCTTTTCCTATAACAATTTCTGAATGCAAGGTTTAACTTTGTGAAATCCACATGAGCAGTCTCAGTGTTGTAATAAAAATTTAAACTTCTGGTGTTTCTGCTTTTCTAGATGAGGAATACTTTTAGCATGTATTCCAGAAAAATTAAACTCATTTTCTACATGACTTCCATATAATTGCAGACTTCTGGAATGGGCAGCGAGCCAAACACACAAGAAAGAATCTGAGTATCAACAGAGCAATAAGTATTATTTTTTTTTTTTATACGGCCATTATAGTCAGGGTCTATGTTCATTTGTTTTTGGATAAAGAGAAATATCTATAAATACCCATAATCCTTGTTAAGTTCCACTTCTACACTCCTACACACCATCTGAAATTAGAAGAATGAGAGATATAGCAAACAGGAGGTGTTAGGAGTACACCAGCCCTGACAGATTGATGTATCAGGGTTAGTTGGGAAGAAACACAGGCAGCCATACACTCATGTCTCGAGAGGTAGGGGCGAAATATCTACTAAAATAGCTTAGCTAAGGGGTCATCATAATAATAGTCGTTGTTTCTCTGCAGTGGGGTATGTTTAGTAAGTAGGGTTCCTCACTTTGCTCTACAACAAGTGATATGGTTTTCCTGATTCCTATATGGAATATCCTGTCTTGAGGTACAATTGTTCTGCTACCTCTTGTTTGAGACCATAGTAGGCTTATCAATTTTACTAAAATAAGTAGAAACCCAAGTTTACTAAAATGATCTATCCAGTGATGGAACAGGACAGTTGTAGCTGTATAAATAAAAATAGCAGAGGGCATGATCTGAGTATAGTAAATAAGGTACATTTGTGAATAAAAACATCAAATTAGCAACTCACATATTAGCCAATAAAGGTTCACTTATAATCAAAGTAAGGCTTGGATGGTTTAAATCTCAGCATAGTAGTAAGCCTTATTCCATGATAAGGTGTTCTGGGCTGTCTGGGCTGGGTATAACTATAAGGACACCAGAGGGGGCCAATCTAAGTGCAGTATATAAAGGCATGATAAACACACATTTAGTAGCCAACTCACAGATATGTGGAAGAATCAGTGTGTATCAAAGAGTCCTGGTCTACAGTACCATAGAATCCACATTAGGTGTGCCCTGTCCCAAAATTTCCAGTTAAAATCAATTTTGTTATTAAAATACAGATGCTGGTGGAATAAGGAATCAGGAATCAGGACATAGCTGATGATGTTTGGCTTGAGAAAGAGACTGGGCGGCCTCAAAACATTTAGCTAAACTCCCCCTTTAGTGATGTTTCAGGAAGTGACGTCACTTCCAGTCTGCTGTGCACACCCCAACCTCACCAGCTACTTTCTGATTCCACCAGAATCTGTATTTTACCAACAAAATTGCTGCCAAACTGGGAATTTTGGGGCAGGGCACACCTGATGCAGATACTATTGAGCTGTTGACCTGGATTCTTTGATGCACACTGATTCTTGCACATATCGGTGAGTTGCTGTGTGTGCGTGTACTTGTCATTATATGCTGCACTTAGTCTGGTGTTCTCTTTGCCTTATAGGACTATACCCAGCTAACAGCCTTGAACACTATCCTGGACTGGAATCTGGCTCACTACTGTGCTGAGATCTACCCAAGCCTTAGGCTGGCCATACACTATACAATTTTCTTATTCAATTTCCTTTAGATTTACCTTAAACTATGTAGTGCAAGGGCCTGCCTGACTGCAAACAAATTGAAAGTGTTTAGGTTTGACCCTATATTACATGGTTTTGGTAAATCTAAAGGAAAGTTGAACAAGAAAATTGTATAGTGTATGGCCAGCCTTACTGTGATTATGAGTAAACCTTTACTATATGATGTGAGTCACCAATTTGCTGTGTTTCCAAATAAATGTACCTTACTTAGTACACTCAGATTGCATCCTCTGCCACTTTTATTTGTTCTCCTAGAGATCCTTCAGTCTCATAGAGGTGCTGCACAGAGTGTTTGAGGTTAACAAGAATTTACCCTGAAGTTTCCATTTGAGGACTTTACTCTTTTCCTGCTGAACTTTATACACAAACGCTTTATACATACGGGCATTGATTGACTCTATACTAGTGCACGATACCCAGTTATCTATTACTGTTCATTTATGAAGATTGCTGTATGACTGAATATGATTTGATTGTAATTGTCGCTTTTAGGTGTTTTGCATATTTTTGTATCTATGAGTTAGTTTGATAAAAGCTAAAGGAATTTAATAGGAGAAGGCCTGTTTTTGTAGAAGCATTCTTATGAGTACAGGCAGGTTTGATACTTATAGGTTTTTTTCCATGGTGAAATTGCTACTGTTGTCCTGTGCACTGTCCTAAGCCCTAGCCTGAGAAAGGTATGGGACAAACTACTGGTGATGCTAGCTAGGCCAGGGGGCTCCTGGGGATGCTCAAGTGCTGGAAGGATCCTATGCCCAAAGTAGCCTAGAAGGAATAAAGGGACCAACCTATGTTGGGTAAAATAGAGTGGGTACTCCCGCAATCCACCTGGATGTTAGTGCACGTGAAGGACATGCAGCTCAGCATGCCACTAGGCCACTTACAACACTATTATGTGGACACATATTTACTACAGGCAAATAGACTGTGCACTTTGCAAAGTGTATGTTGCACAGTTGCCTCAGAGCTTAGTATTTGAGGTAAAGCTTCACTTTGCAAAGAATACCCAATCACGTGCAAGGAAAAAAAAAAACAGCATTTTTGCTTACACTTGATTGGATGATGGAAGTCAGCAGAGCTTCTGCTCCTTTTCTAAGCTCTGGAGCAACTGCTCTTTAGAGTACAACTGCACTTTGCAAAGTGCACAATCTATTTGTCTTTAGTAAGCCAACCCCAAACTTTAATCACTGAAGGATCCAGAAACTGGATGAATAAAAAAAGAAATTCAGTTACCATTTTTAAAATACATATATTTGATTTTTGTAGTTATAATAGAACATAAAGGCACTTCTGAATCCGTACCAAATGTATTCATATCTTCTTCTCAATGACTCATTTTAATATAAAGCAGGAGTCGCTGTTCTCTAGGGGGAATTAGATGGCACTCTAGTGTTCCTATGTTTTCTGCAAAATAGCTGTCAGTTCCAAATTTCCAAACATGACTTAACAAAGACAATGGCATGGAAAAGACAGAGAGAAGTGTGCCATGCACAGAGGAGAATGCAATGAAACAATCCCATGCACAGCCTACTGAGCAGCTGTTTATGTTGTAACAAATAAAAAAAAATAAAAATAACAGGAATTTCATTTGCTTTTTTCCAGATACAAAACCTTTGTAGAAAATTGATCAAAACCACCTTTGCAAGTGCTCCAAGTTTAATAGAAGCAGGTCTAGTGTTTTAGCACAATCATATGTACAAGTCCAAGATTAAATCCAGAAATTAAATACTATGTATTTCATTATTCCTAACATAAATAAATGCAATAAAGTAGGCCTTTATATGTTGCCAGCAATAAATAGTACTTTTATTATACACACACCAGATGCTGTGCATGTGCCTGTTCACCATTGTCTTTTCATAAGGCTACAGAATATTATGTCCATATTGTCTGATTGTTATATTGCCTCAAGATGTGCTACTACTACCTGGCTGCAGGCAGTGGTGAATTTTGTTTTTTTGCTGCCCTAGGCAAGACTAAAATTGGATGCTCCCCCCATCTACATTTATCCCACCCCTTCCTGTTTAATATCCACCCCTTCATCCCTTCCTCTTTTGTCTCCACCTTTTCCTATTAGAGCCCCACCTCTAGGGGAGAGAGAAAGGGGGATGGGAGAGAAAGGTAGGAGGAAGAGGCAGGAGAAAGAGAGGCGGGGGTGATAGAGAGGGGGTGAGAGAGAGAGGGGGGTTGAGAGGTGGGGGAAAGAGAGAGGGGGTGAGAGAGAGGGGGGTGGTAGAGAGAGGGAGGGGGGAAGAGGTGGAGAGAGAGGGGGTGTGAGAGAGAGAGGGTGTTAGTAAGAGGGGGGTGAAAGAGAGAGATGGGGGTGAGAGAGAGAGGTAAGAGGGAAAGAGGTGGGGAGGAGAGAACGAGGGGAGGTGAGAGAGAGGGGTTAAGAGAGAGAGAGGGGTGAGAGAGAAAGGGGTGAGAGAGAGAGAGAGAGAGAGAGGTAGGGGGAAAGAGGTGGTGAAAGAGAGGGGAATGAAAGAGAGAGGGAGTGGGAAAAGAGGTGGGGAGAGGGGGGTGAGAGGGGGAGGGCGTAAGAGAGGTAAGAGGGAAAGAGGTGGGGAGGAGAGAACGAGGGGAGGTGAGAGAGAGGGGTTAAGAGAGAGAGAAAAAGGGGTGAGAGAGAGAGAGAGGGGTGAGAGAGAGAGGGAGTGGGAAAAGAGGTGGGGAGAGGGGGATGAGAGGGGGAGGGCGTGAGAGAGAGAGAGAGAGAGAGGTAAGAGGTGGGGGAGATAGAGATGGAGGTTAGGAGAGAGGGGGGAGAGAGGGGGTGAGAAATATCCCCCCCAACTACACAAGAAAATTTTCCCATCCCCCCAAAAAAAAAAACAACATCATTTTTGGATAATTTGCTAATTCGTGTTTTGTATGCACTTTGTACATGTTACAGAACAACTGTATATCACTTTTACTATAGTGAATGCATGGCATGTATACCAAGTTACATTCTACAGTATAGCTTGACTTTAACTATCTCACTGGTAATTGTAAACCCAAGGGTCGAGCTATGCTTAGAATGTGTTTTAGTACGGTCTTATTGTACTGTCTAATGGTTTGCCAGTTTTTGGAGTGCTGACTAATATGGAACCCATAGAGCAGGAAATTAATTGATGTTCTTGTGGTGTAAAAACAGACAGAGAGCTGGAGATATGGTTATGACTTGCCAGTGACTGAAAAGTCCAACACAACCTGTGCAGCGCTTACCCCCAAAGGAGCTGCTGGACGTATTGGGTTGCCTGTTCCTGTGCCCACAAATCTGCAAATAGCACCACACATTCTGACAAACCTGGCTGGGTGGGGAATATTTATTGCAAATGTATATGCAGTACCCCAGTAGAAAAGGTGCTTATGATGATACTGACTCTGATCCCTTTAAGATCAGATACAGCCACTGGCTCTGTGTTATTTGCATGCAGCACTATCCCTCTTTTGTCAAAGTGCAATGTTGATTTGGCTAGTGGCCTTTCACCAACTTCTTGTGTTAGGTGTCCCCTCTGTATACTAGGTGAAACACAGCCAGCCTGTGACTGCAGCTTCCTCCCGCATTGATCAGGCAGCAAGCCTAATCAGCATCTGTGGCTCTCTCTAAAGTCTCAGAATGTCTGTCACTGTACCTCTCTCCCTGTCAGGTGCAGGGGTGAGTGGTCTGTTAGTAGTCTGATGTGCACTCAGGACAGGCTTTAAGTGTAGCCTCCATATTTCTCCTCAGCTCAAGAAAACAGCAGGGAACCACCTCCCCTCTTTCCCTCCCTTTGTGGGATTTGCAGTTTACGCCATTCTGCTCACCCAGCTACCTCAGTCTCAGGACCCTACCTCCCGTAATCCTTGCAGTTCAAATCCTGTATAACAATCCCCTTCTGTAGCTGTGCCTGTGTAAATGTTCCCTCTGCTGCATAGACAGAGACATTTTTCTTCAAGAGCTGCAGACTGGGCTACACCTAAATTTCATCTATCTATCTATCTATCTATCTATCTATCTATCTATCTATCTATCTATCTATCTATCTATCTATCTATCTATCTATCTATCTATCTATCTATCTATCTATCTATCTATCTATCTATCTATCTATCTATCTATCTATCTATCTATCTATCTATCTATCTATCTATCTATCTATCTATCTATCATTAGGCTGAGTGAGTAAAATGCAATACTGGCTACACTGCTATTTAGACTTCCCACTTGCAGAGATCTAAGGAAGTTTCTTCTGACCCTTCAAGGAAGGTATCTATTGGATCTTGGTTGGCCAAAAGAATATTTGAGATTTGATTTCTCAGACACATAACCCTTTCCACTGTAGTCACATGTATAGTAAGAGGGGGACCTCTGGTAAAAACTTTATATTAGAGAGTATGATGGTACCATCATCCTTACAATAGCAATTAGAGGGAGGCTGGAGACAATTCCCCCATATGTCAATGATTGATTCAATGGGCCAGATATTGTGAATCAAACATGAACAAGTTACACTGGTGCTTGGTACCTTCAGTGATTGAGAATCCTCAGTGAACAGTAAATCCTCTACATGTTTCGTAGATACCTCTGCTTCTTCAGGAGGATAAGTCTTAAATAATATCTGTAAAAAGAGACATAGTAACATGGTAACAGACCAATGAAAGTACATGACAACAATTATACAGAGGACAGTAGTGTGTGTGTGTGTGTGGGGGGGGGGGGGGGGCAAAATGACAGTGTCACTTACAAAGAGGATCTGCACTTTGAGGCAACCAAGACAGCAGCACCATCAAGTCTTCCCCACGGTGACCACGGGGGGGGGGGGGGGGGGGCATACAGCAAACATATAGACCAGTACAATAACCAATAACTAGATTTAAAAATAAAGGGATAATATTGTATGGAAAAACCATTATACCCTACTGGAAGAAAAATGTAATAAACGCAAAAAAGTATGGTGTGAGGAGGAGCGGTGAAGGGGGGAAGGAAAGAGGGTAAGGAGGGGAAGGAAGGAGAGATGGGGGAAGAAAGACAGGAGGAAAGAAGGAAAGGAAAGGAAAGGAAAAGGAAAAGCAAAAGGAAAAAGAAAAAGGAAAGGGTAAGGGAAAGGAAGAGGAAGAATTAAAGAAATGGTAGTCACATGTATGTTTTCAGTTGGAGGGGTTGTTGTTTAAAAATATAGTATTTATTTATTAAAGTATTTATATAGTACCAACAATTTGCATAGCGCTTTACATATACAGTATATATTGTACATTCCCATCAGTCACTGCCCTCAAGGAGCTTACAATCAAAGTTTTCTAGCTCACATTCATACATATACATACTAGAGACAATTTAGACAGGAGCCAATTTACCTACTTTGGAGTATGGGAAGAAACCGGAGTACTCTGGGGAAACCCACACAAGCAAATGGAGAACATACATGCAGGTAGTGCAATGGTTGGGATTCGAACTGACAACTCAAGTGCTGTCAATTTTTTCTATGAATTGTTGATTTGTTTGCAGATTCTAAAAATCTGTATGCATACAGATTTTCCCCACAATTGCCTGATTTTGAATACCAATATATATATATTATATATTACCATATATCAGAAAATATATGGCCTGAACCAACTGGTAGAAGTTGCCCAAGATAATGGTGTAGGAAACAGGTACAGATGGCTGAACAATGGATTGTTGCAGGGCACCTCTCGATTAGCTGAAGAGGTAAACTTTGAATTTACAATAAACCAGCCAGCAGCCACATCACATATCCCTACACCAGCAACCAGAGGCATGGTGTGATTACTGGGATGATCGAACTTTTGAAAAGTTTGGTTCGACCAGAACACCCGAACTTCCCGAAAGTTCGGGTCCGGATTCCAGAACCCCATTGAATTCAATGGTACCCGAACTTCGGTAATCAAAAAACACCATTTTGAAGCCCTGAAACCCAATAAATGCCCCTAAAAAGTGCCTAGGGTTCTGGGTCATGCCCCAGGGACTATTAATCACACAAAATAGTTCTTAAAAATTGTCGTTTTTGATAGAGAGCCAATTATTGAAAAAATTATTGAAAAAAAAAAAAAAGAGATTTCTTTGGATTTAGTGTCTGGGGGGGGGGGGGGGTCTAAAAAGTGTACCTGTGAAGTTTCAGCTCTGTAGCATGTCCAGAACCAGAAAAAAGATTGTTTGTCTTAGAATTGCAGTAGAGCAGGGATATGGCTCCGCTATTTTCACACCTGTGTGTATTTGTATATATACATATATGTCTGTGTGTATATATACCCCTACACAGAAGTTCAGATGTCATGCCTGCCTCCAAAGACGTCCACAAAAAAGCCCAATAAACGCCTGCAACAAAACCGGCCAGGTGTGAAAGTAGCTGAGCCACTACCCTGCTCTACTGCAATTCTAATACAAACAATCTTTTTTCTATGGCGGTCACCCTGACATGAAAGGGTTTGGTCACCCTGCCATAGCAGTCAGAGTCAGTTCACCCTACACTACACTACGGTCACCCTGACACTTAACACTTTCCCTACAGAAACTAGATTATTGAATCCAACTATAGTGGAAAATAGTACCCTAACTACACTAGATATCCCTTTCCTCACACTAATAATTGCTAAATGACACTTTTGAAGCAGGAGGAACAGAACTGCTTCCCCTCTCTTCCACAGCCCCTGTATTACAATGCTAGAGATTTGGCGGGGCTATCTTATATACTGGGGGGCGTATTCACTACTGATTGGCCTCTGGACCCCCTAGTCACTCCAATCACATTCCTAGCATCCTCCTGCCCCCTTAATTGGCTTTTACTGATGGTTCTGTTCCAATCACGGGCTTTTAAAGCCCAGTTCCTGTCCCATTGCATTTTGGTCGGTTCTGGTTGCCGAATTCCGAACTTTTTCAGCAAAAAGTTCGGAATTCGTCCAAATTTCGAACAGTCAATGTTCGGGTCGAACCGATGGTCAACCCGAACCGTTCGATCATCCCTAGTGATTAGCAAAATGATTGCTTGACTCTTTTTGTACTAGGGGTACAGAAGTACAGCTAAATAACAGTAGCACAACATGATATAGGTAGGAATATGGCAGACACGTTAGTGCATAAGAGCCCAATGTCCATCATGAGCTTTTACACTTGCTGCACACATAGCACACCTATGTGTATTGTCATTGGTTCTGCAAGAGCTATACTGTTGCAAGGGAATGCACCCGTCAAAAGCGTACTTTTGCTTTGGACCATGCAACTGCTATGAAAGTGGTAAATGCATCGTTCCTACTCTTTGTGGTAGTTTAACAACTGCAGTTAGGACTGCGAAAAAAGTATAGTTTAAGCTAGTGCAATATATGAGTATTAGGAAACTCCAGGTAGGGTCACAGTTTTTTGTTGTTTTCATATTTTGATTACCAGGGAGGGAGTTGATGACTTGGAATAAGTGCTTGCTATAGAAGCAGTGGAAAAAGTAACTGGGGATTTAAAGCATCATTGAGTTTGTTAATGCTTTGCAGACACCTTGCCATATTAGTTTAATTTTGCATCATTTTGAAGGCACAAGTGGTAAATTCTTAAAAATTTAATACTTTGGCTAAATGAGTTCTTTCCTCATTTGAAAGTTAAAAATAAAATAAAAACAGGTTGCAGCCCAGCTGTAAGGGAGCTGTGACTTCCTGATTGTTTTTTTTCAGAGGATTAGTCTTCTGAAGGAAGACTAACATTAGAAGAAGTGTTTTATTAAATGTAATCATAAAAGCACAGTTTGAGTTTAAGAAAAGGTGTTAATGGGGAGTTTATACATTTTCACTCTATGCTTCTGTAACCACAAAAATGTAGCACTTGGGAACCCCACAGATCTAAAATTCAAACTTTCTTTTGTAGATGTCAAAGAACAAATGACATGGACTTTTCACAATTAACATGGTACATAAAAGTAACAGTGACAGTAGAAGGTTTGATGTACTGTACATGTCATATGACCTCAAAATGTTAACACGCTGCCGTTAGAACAACTTGTTCTGGAGCAGTTACAGTAACTGATGCCTTTTCCTTTTCTGTAGCGCCATTTCGGCTAGTGTTTTCTGCATTCAGCCTAGAATACTTCCCTTCTCCAAAGTCAGGACTGTGCCTGGCCATTCTGCTACTTCAGTCTTGTATATGTATTAGCACAATCTACAAAGACAATATTTATATAAAAAAAAACAATAGAATGTCAAATATGTGCATATACTCTACAGTATGTGTTGCAGAACATAAAATATAAATATATATATATATATATATATATATATATATATATATATCAGAATGTCAGATATGTACAGTACATATATGCATTATGTGTATAAATGTATTATGCACATACACACATGGACAAAATATTATGAACACCAGTATCATAAGGCATTTTATTTGTGTAGGCTACGTTGAAAAAAGTTGTGATTATCATTTGTTTTTCATTTTTTGTCTATGCCAGGAGTCTCCAAACTTTCTAAACAAGGGACCAAATTACTGTCCTCCAGACTTTATGGGGGCTGGACTGTGGGAGTAGAAAATGTCCTGGAGTCAGTGGGAGTAAACAATGCCACAACTTTAGTTGGAAAATAATGCTCCATCATTGGTGTCAATGGAAGAAATAATGCCCCATTTTTAGAGTAAGTAGGAGGAATATGCACCAGAGTTGGTTTCAGTAGGAGGAATAGTGCCCATTAATAGTGTCAGTGCAAGGAATAGCGCCCCATTGTTGGTGTAAGTAGGAGGAATAGTGCCCCATCATTGATGTCACTTGGAGAAATAGTGCCCCATTGTTGGTGTAAGTGTGGGGAAAAGTGCCCCATTCTTAATGTTAGTGGAAGAAATAGTACCCCATTACTGATGTAAATGGGAGAAATAGTGGTGTCAGTGGGAGAAATAGTGCCCCATCATTGGTGTCAGTGGACGGAAGGGTGCCCATCAATGGTATAAGTGGGAGGAATAATGCCCAATTTTTGGTGTCAGTGGCAAGAATTATGCCCCCTTAGTTGGTTTCAGTAGAAGGAATAGTGCCCTAAGGGCCTGAAAAAAGGTAAGCAAAGGGCCACATCCAGCCCTATCATTGGTGTCAGTGGAAGAAATAATGCCCCATTGTTAGAGTAAATGCGAGGAATATGCACCATAGTTGGTGTCAGTGGGAAGAATAGTGCCCATGGATGGTGTTAGTGTGAGGAATATAGAATGGGATTGGTGCAGCGCTAACACAATAGAATCCACAGTCCATACAAATGTTCAAATGGATCAAATATAAAAATGCAGTAAAAAAAAGTTCATCAGAGAGTGCTCCAATAAAGAAGGGAAACTGTCCACCACTTCAAACTTGGAAAAAGCCCCGAGTGCAGGAACCGCCACCAAGATAATGAATGGCCTCTTACCAAATTGCAGTGACCCCCATTACAAGGATCAAAGACAGCCTGTGTGATCAAATCAATGCCCAGATCGACATGTATCGATTCCCAGTGTTCCCTCAGCAGCTCCGACCGGAACAAGTGAACATAAGGAAAAGAGGGACAGCTCCAATAGTGAAGTACGTTCACAGGTTTATTCAGTAAAAGCAGAGTGGCAACTCACGTTTGCATGAAGAAATCACAGCATGTCTCGGAGCTATACTCTCAGAACCTTTGTTTCCAACCGATAAGATGGCCGCCGTGTCTCCTTGCTGGCCTCAGCACGACGTACCGCAGGCTCCTCCTCCAGCTTTTTTACTGAATAAACCTGTGAACGTACTTCACTATTGGAGTTGTCCCTCTTTTCCTTATGTTCACTTGTTCCGGTCGGAGCTGCTGAGGGAACACTGGGAATCGATACATGTCGATCTGGGCATTGATTTGATCACACAGGCTGTCTTTGATCCTTGTAATGGGGGTCACTGCAATTTGGTAAGAGGCCATTCATTATCTTGGTGGCGGTTCCTGCACTCGGGGCTTTTTCCAAGTTTGAAGTGGTGGACAGTTTCCCTTCTTTATTGGAGCACTCTCTGATGAACTTTTGTTTACTGCATTTTTATATTTGATCCATTTGAACATTTGTATGGACTGTGGATTCTATTGTGTTAGCGCTGCACCAATCCCATTCTATATTGCTATTTAGATCTGGTATTTCTGATTCTAGATCAGGTGCTGGCTGCTTTCATTTGGTTGGTTCACTTTTTATTCATGTATGTTTTTATCTTTACATTTTAGCGCAGCAATATCCCCATTTTTATAGTGTGAGGAATAGCGCCCCATTGTTGGTGTAAGTAGGAGGAATAGTGCCCCATCATTGATGTCAGTAGGAGGAATTGTGCACCATTGTTAGTATAAGTGTGGTGAATAGTGCACCATTCTTAATGTTAGTGGAAGGAATAGTACCCCTTTGTTGGTATAAATGGGAGGAATAGTGGTGTCAGTGGGAGAAATAGTGCCCCATCATTGGTGTCGGTGGGCGGAAGGGTGCCTATCAATGGCATAAGTGGGAGGAATAATGCCTCATTGTTGATGTCAGTGGCAAGAATTACGTCCCCATAGTTGGTTTCAGTAGAAGTAATAGTGCCGTAAGGGCCTGAAAAAGGTAAGCAAAGGGTAACATCCAGCCCCTGGGCTACAGTTTTGGAGACCCCTGGTCTATGCTATCCAGCTTGCATGCCAGGGTATTACATATTGTGTTCAGCAGTGGGTAGTACAAGCGGCCAGTAAACAAAGTGACTTTTCAGCCTTGCAAAGAAGACAAATCATTGGAATCTCTTTAGCTGGAGCATCTGTAACCATAACAGCCTCATTGTTTGATTTTTCAAAAGCAACAGTTTCCATCATTATAATTGCATACATAAAGAATAGCAGAATTCCATCAGCAAAGAAAAATGTGTCCAAAAACTGAAAATGTATTTTAGCAATGATTTGCCATTTCCATGATCTTGGCTTTGTGAAGTTCTCAGCAGGTTGTTTTTGTAGAAACAGGATCTTTAGGATAGATATTCTGCTAGTAGTTCTACTTTGTTTGGGCACAAACATTTTTAATGTTTAATTGTCTTTATTAACAAATATTAATAGTAGCTAAAAACTACACTGAATGATAAAGTCTTGCCATGCTTGATATGTGTACTCATAACCATGAAGGCTGTTCCAATGATTTGTCCTTTTTGAAACTCTGACAACTCAGTTTTACTGGCCACTGTTACTTACAACTGCTGAACACAACATGCAATAAACTTGCATAAAACATAGAAAGCATAAACCAAGAAAACATAAACAAAAGCTATTCACAGTTACAGCTAAGGCAGCAATCACCCTCTGGACATCGTGTGGTGCCGATAGTCACATGCCTCCTGTTGGCTAAATATATAGAAGTAAATCTAGATTTATTCTATACTATAGGTACTCATGTTTATTAAAAAAAATAAATCAATCAACCTGAGCCTTTCTCAGGAGAGTACATACATACATTCTATTAAGAAAGTGAAACTTCATGAAAAACCAGATTGGATGCACCAAAAAAAGAAACATGAAAATGTATGTTTTAATAAAAATTCAAAATCATTGTCAACAACCAGGACAATTTTTAATTTACTTACATAGCTGGTACACTCACTTTTCCAAGTGTTGACACACCCTGATAATATACTAAGACATCCAGAATTATTTAAATGGTCTTGAGTTGTCAATACAACCCATAGAAATATAGTCAAAATGTACCGTTGGAAATACAATTTCTATATGTTTGGTAAAGAGATGTTACTATATGTTTTTGCATTCTTTGTAGACCATATTGCAGACTGAATCATAGAGGGATATGGGTTGTAATTTATATAATCTAATCTAATATATATATAATCTAATCTTATATAATCTAATATATTCCTATTTATTAACGTCTCTATTTATAGGTCTTCGAAAACACGTCAACGGCATCGTATGTCCATCATACCTAGGTTGCAATACCTGGATAATTGCTACATCTGTAGTTACCATATTATGCTCAGCTTCTAAGTATGACAATGGCTATTAGACTGAATGTGGTTTTAATATGTATTATACTGTATTTTGAATATTGATTCTATATGTAATTAAATAAATACATTTTATATATTATTTATAATATATATATAATTACTTTTTATAATACTTTTTTAAAATATATTTCTGTGGGTTGTGTTGACAAATTTAATCTGAAGAAAGGGGCCACGCCCTCCGAAACTCATCTTCCTGGCAACCCAGAGCGTCCTGCATCAGCTGGTCACCAGAGTCACCTGGCCAGCCCTTGGAGAGCGTGTGTGAGCGGTTTGCATGTAGCTTGTCAGTGGCTGCATGTTGACATTAGGATCCAGATCCTGAGTGAGAGAGTCACCACCATGCCCGGAGACTTACTATCAAGGGAGCCATACTGATGATACTGATGCTTGTTTAAACTACACTTTTGTAAGTGCAGTGATTTTTTTATTAATTTTACCTTAAATAAAACGGTATTGCACCAGGAGCCTGTGCGCTCTGCTTCCTCTTATGTCTTCACAGCTTTCAGTGGCCAGCTGATTTACAGAGCTGCAAGGTGGTGTGCATGCCCACTTACTTAGCCCTTTATGTGGAGGACCATTTAGTGAGACTTTTCTGTTTATATTGAAACTATTTTGGACTTAAGCGCAAATACTGTAGTATATTATATACAGGGCTTTTTTTCAGAAAATAGGTGCAGGAACTCAATCATGGTACCCCCCCCCCACCCACACACACCCTCAAAGCCGAATCAAATAGTGGCTGCGGTCTAATTGCACTAACAGTTGAAGGGTCTTAAAGGGGTATTAAATACCAGGAGCGCATTACATACAGAGTGCAGAGTTCAGGGGTGTGCTATGTGCAGAGTTCAAGAAGGCATTATATACAAAGTGCAGAGTTCAGTTGTTCGCTGCATACAGATTGCAGAGTTCAGCCTTCTTCCATAGCTGCTTACTTCTGCATTCCCTAACCACATCTCACTTTCACCCCTCTTCAGTTATGACCTCTGCATGCAACCCCCCCCCCCTCCACTGCCCCAATATTTCCTCCCCCCTCCTTAAAAGCTCCACGATCGTCCATTTTACTTTTGTTGCATTAAGCTGAAGCACCCAGCCAGCTCTAGTACCTCCCCGCACACTGTATGTGGCTCCACCTCTCTCACTTGCAGGGAGATCATCCAGTGGGGGTGTTGGCATCCACGCTGCACCACAGGCACCTGCATCTCCCTTGTCCCCATCCTGCAATTAGTGGGAGCCACTCAGGGGATTAGATCTATGGGATCCATTTGGGGGACAAGCTGTCACTTGTAAACATAAAAGCTGGATTTCTGTATTTACAAGTGATAGGCGTGAGCAGGGAGTGGAGGGCCTGAGCCAGAGGTGGTGAAACTGAGTTCCACCAAGTTCCCTCTGAAAAAAACGCCCTGATTATACATTTATTGTATGACAATGGCTATTAGACTGAATGTGGTTTAAATATGTATTATACTGTATTTTGAATACTGATTCTATATGTAATTAAATAAATACATTTTATATATTATTTATAATATATATATAATTACTTTTTATAATACTTTTTTAAAAATATATTTCTGTGGGTTGTGTTGACAAATTTAATCTGAAGAAAGGGGCCACGCCCTCCGAAACTCATCTTCCTGGCAACCCAGAGCGTCCTGCATCAGCTGGTCACCAGAGTCACCTGGCCAGCCCTTGGAGAGCGTGTGTGAGCGGTTTGCATGTAGCTTGTCAGTGGCCGCATATTGACATTAGGATCCAGATCCTGAGTGAGAGAGTCACCATCATGCCCGGAGACTTACTATCAAGGGAGCCATACTGATGATGCTGATGCTTGTTTAAACTACACTTTTGTAAGTGCATTGATTTTTTTATTAATTTTACCTTAAATAAAATGGTATTGCACCAGGAGCCTGTGCACTCTGCTTCCTCTTATGTCTTCACAGCTTTCAGTGGCCAGCTGATTTACAGAGCTGCAAGGTGGTGTGTATGCCCACTTACTTAGCCCTTTATGTGGAGGACCATTTAGTGAGACTTTTCTGTTTATATTGAAACTATTTTGGACTTAAGCGCAAATATTGTAGTATATTATATACAGGGCTTTTTTTCAGAAAATAGGTGCAGGAACTCAATCACGGTACCCCCCCCCCCCCACACACACACACACACACCCTCAAAGCCGAATCAAATAGTGGCTGCGGTCAAATTGCACTAACAGTTGAAGGGTCTTAAAGGGGTATTAAATACCAGGAGTGCATTACATACAGAGTGCAGAGTTCAGGGGTGTGCTATGTGCAGAGTTCGAGAAGGCATTATATACAAAGTGCAGAGTTCAGTTGTTCGCTGCATACAGATTGCAGAGTTCAGGGGTGTGCAATGCACAGAGTGCAGAGTTCAGCCTTCTTCCATAGCTGCTTACTTCTGCATTCCCTAACCACATCTCACTTTCACCCCTCTTCAGTTATGACCTCTGCATGCAACCCCCCCCCCCCTCCACTGCCCCAATATTTCCTCCCCCCTCCTTAAAAGCTCCACGATCGTCCATTTTACTTTTGTTGCATTAAGCTGAAGCACCCAGCCAGCTCTAGTACCTCCCCGCACACTGTATAGGGCTCCACCTCTCTCACTTGCAGGGAGATCATCCAGTGGGGGTGTTGGCATCCACACTGCACCACAGGCACCTGCATCTCCCTTGTTCCCATCCTGCAATTAGTGGGAGCCACTCAGGGGATTAGATCTATGGGATCCATTTGGGGGACAAGCTGTCACTTGTAAACAGAAAAGCTGGATTTCTGTATTTACAAGTGATAGTGGTGAGCAGGGAGTGGAGGGCCTGAGCCAGAGGTGGTGGAACTGAGTTCCACCAAGTTCCCACTGAAAAAAACGCCCTGATTATACATTTATTGTTGACAATTTAAAACCCTGTGAATTACGGTAGTTTTGGCTGTCCTTAAAATAATGGCTATGGAGTAAGAATTCTATTTACAATGTCAACCTTGCACACTCATTATCTTCTGCTGGTGATTATGGAGTCAAAATGCATGTTATCCAGATTCTCCATTCCAAGAGGAAGAAATATTGAGTAGATTGGTTTAACACTAAGTTAATCATACAATATTCTACTGTCTTTTCCTCACTTGCACTTTTGTTTTAGGTGTACTGTGTAATAGAGTTATTAGTAAGTGATTAGTAGAGCAAACTGATAAATAAGCCTCATAATGAGAGTGTCCTTTAGTTTCTGCGAACTGACCATGTGCTAGGAGTGCTACAGTGAAAATACCAGCCTTAGCAAATGTCACAAAAATGCTATATAGGTTAAAGTGTATTATTTTTGAGTTCAAGATCTAAAGCCACAAAAATTAGAAATATTTTTTGAGCAGAGCATTTGTTCATTATTATTCTCACATTTCTTTTTTCTCTTTGCCGTAACCGCACACTATAATGCATTTGAAATTTGCAACCATACCATAATCTACCATTTTAATACACCCAAGTTGTGAAGGGAAATACTGAAGGCATGCCAGAGACTCTACCCAAAAAAGAGAAAAATAGAAACATTTTATGATTGTGTTATAAATTATATCCATAAATGCCAGCTCCCTAATGGACAATTGGGTTTTCATCTGAAATAAAGTAAACTCTTTCAGCAGTGGTTATTTGAACTCTCATCTGTCTTCACATGGTAAACCAGAGTTCTTATACTGCAGTCAATAAAATATAAGTTGCACATTCTCTTGTTCTTTAAAGTAGCAGGGGCATTTACAGACCTATATCTACATTAGCACACAGCTTAAAAGGAAACACAGCAAAAAACAGTAAAAGTACATGATGTGCCATCAGAAGAAGAAAAGCATGTGTGTTTCACCTAAGCTACTGTAAATAAAACCTTTGAAAGAGCTATTTGGCAAGAACACATTTCATTTTTTAGAGCTGTAGACAGAACTCTGGTACCTGCATCCTGGCACAAAGTTTTTATCAATGCAGCTGTATTTTAAATAATAACATTATTTTTGTTATTTGCATTAGATAGCTGGCACAAGATATGAACATCACACACTGATGTAAAATTGGTAACTTATACGCAGCATGTGAGTCTTCATAAAGTTCTCTGCTTATTCGTTTTGCTCTGCATGCTGTTAAATATTACCAATTTAGTAAAAGTGGAAGATTGTTTAAAGCATAACTAAAGTAAAAAAATTCTCAGTTATTTCCTCCAGATTCTTTAAAATTGTGTGTGAATTTAGTCCCCATAAATACTTTAAAATCATTTTAGAGAACCTCCTCTGCATTCATTTCCCTTATGCCTGTGGTTAAAAATGATCCTGTCTACTTTAAGCTGAACTCTAATTTTTTGTTACACTTTACATAGTTTTTTTGGGCCATGCTGGCCCAAATTAACTATATCACTATGTTGCCTAAGTTATGTGTAAATGTGCATCCACCCCAATCATTGTAGTAGCATGCACCTGTACACATCTAGATCCTATGAGATCTTAAACAAAAGAGGTAGTTCAATCCGCAATACACATTTATTGAAAAGGGTTACATAATATATACAAATTACACACTAAACAGTATTTACAACACATTATTAGTATAAATCCCCTGGCTTATACGATATTTACAAATTACCCACAATAGCCATATTTACAATACAAGGTATGTATAAGCAGGGAGTCAGTTTACCTTTCCACTTCAGGTTGGGGTATGGTGCCTGCCGTGTGTTCAAACACAAAAGAGAGAGATATAGTTTGGTGACCAAGCTTTCTATCCCCCCTCCTTTCTGTTACTGTGGCTCATATAACCCTCCCTAATTGGTCACTGTACCTAGCAAATGGATATTGGGCACAGCCTGATTGGATGAATCAAAGAAGGCTGCTGTTTACTACATGTAGTGATCAGGGTAAACAAAAGGCCAACCTTTCAACTGGTACTAATTACAATAACACCAACCTAACCAAATTCTGAGATCACCATTGAGGTATTTGTAAATTGCTATCATGTTGCCTCTCAGGCGTCTCTTCTCCAGGGAGAATAAATCAAGCGCTTGTAAACGCTCTTCATAATTAAGGTCTTCCAATCCCCTAATTAGTTTAGTTGCCCTTCTCTGGACTCTCTCCAGTTCCAACACATCCTTTCTGAGGATTGGCAACCAGAACTGGACAGAGTACTCCAGATGTGGTTGGACCATGGTTTTATAAAGTGGTAGGATTATAGTTTTATCAGTGCTTGCAGACAAAGGCTGCGAGTGCTGATCAGTTTGTTCTGGCTGGTGAGTCCCCCTGTCAGAACACAATAGCACATTGCTTATGCTGGTACGGCAAGCTGTCCGTTTTTTTTCGTTCAGCCCCGTGGGTTAAATGAGAAAAACTGTGCAAACACATGCTTGTATCTTTGAAAGTTCAAAGTTTGAAACTCGAAGGTTCGAATGTAGGGGACTTACTGCAGTTTGTTTGGGCCAGCTTGACCCAAATAAACTATGTAAAGTGTAACAAAAGCTGGAGTTCAGCTCTAATATCTCTCTTTGTAGCCACCCATTCAGATGCACTGAGAGCAGAAACTACAAGTTTATGTGATTACTTCAATCACAATCCAAAACTGATAAAGGCACACACTCAAAAAAAAAAAAAAAAATGATTGAAAGTTTGCCAATTTCTAAACTTTTACCTGTATTTAGAATATATTCTGAGACCACGGATTGTGAAAATAAAACAAGGGACATGCAGGAGAGATTACCCTGAATAGGTGTTCTTCCCAGAGCACAGGAAATAAAGAAATTAGAACCTAGGAATAAAACCTTATGGGACATTATTCCAATTGTACAAACTTTTAAGCATTTGCTTGTGCATGACAAGCCACTCAATCTCAACATTTTAGAAGCTGATCGTAAGTTTCACCCAGTTAAACAGGCCCTACGTCTTGTTTATAAAACTAGTAAAATGGTCAGATCAGCTTTTGCTCAGGCAGATCCAATCCAGAAATATGCCCAGTCAACATTCAGGTTCACCCGAATGATGGGGAATTACAGATGCTCAGCTTCACAAGCCACACAAATTCTATGTTTCCATCCACATCAATTACCATTATGTAAGATATAAACAAAATATCTTTAAAAAATGCTGCACTATCCCATTAAATAATTAAATAACTGTGATTAGTACTGTGTGAAAAATGTATCTAAAAATAAAAAAAATATATATTTTATACTATCTAAAAATATGAAAACACATCATATACAATCATTGTGCATAATTAATACATAATAACCATAATTTATGATTCAATAATATAGTCCAAACATCCCATAATTAAAAGTGAACTATCGAACGATCTCCGGTCCTGGTCCAAGCTCCAGCTGTCCTGGTTTGGCAGGGCAGCTGTCCTAAAGATGAATGTCCTACCCCGCCTTCTCTATGTCTTTCAAACGGTCCCCATACTGCTCCCCCCATCCCTTTTCAAAACTTACCGTCGTATTAGCACTGCCTTTTTGTGGGGGGACAAACAACCCCGCATCTCTTACAAAATTCTCACAAGGCCAAAATCTAAAGGAGGTATAGGCCTTCCTGACCTGCACAATTACTACACCGCCTGCCACCTCACTAGAATAGCGGATTGGAACATACATGCGCTTCAAAAGGATTGGGTTTCCATAGAGAAGGGCTTTACTTCTCTGGATCTCCACTCTACACCGTGGCTCCAAGACGCACACATCCCCACCGCTCTTAAACTCCATCCCCTTATTAGTTCCTCTCTTAAAATCTTCCGGTCAGCTAACGCGTCTCGCTCTATCTCCGCGGTTCCAGGTCCCATGACCCCCGTCCGATTGAATCCCGACTTCCCTCCTGGCATGCACCGTACTTACCTAACCTTGAACTGGGCCCAAGACCAATTAAGAGTCCACTATCTTTGGGACAACGACGCACCTCTCTCAATATCCTCTATCTCCGAAAAGTCCGGCATGCCCCCCTTACTTCCCTGGTCACACTTGCTCCTGAGGCAGTACCTCAAATCTCTCTCTCGCATATGCCCCTCCTTGTCCTCCTTGACCCCGTTCGACTCCCTGTGCCAGCAGGAAGGTCCGGTCCGCAGGCTCCTATCCACCACCCACTCCCTTTTGCTAGACGAGCCCGAACAAAGGAAGCTCAAGCGCTGCGAGGACTGAGAAGCGGAGCTGGCAGTCACTTTCACTCCAGAAGACTGGGATCTTATCCATATAAACAACCACAAATGTTCCCTTAATGTCACCACTCAGGAAAGTGGTTACAAACTCGTCAGCCGCTGGTACTATACCCCCACGAGACTACATAAGCTTTTCCCATCCACCTCACAGATTTGCTGGAGGTGTCACACTGAACCTGGTACGCTCCTCCACATCTTCTGGACCTGCCCTCGCCTCACCGCCTTTTGGAAGGAAGTTCATAGGATCGTGACGCAAGTTACCACAGCAGACATCGCCTTCACTCCTGCCCAATACCTCCTGCACCACTCCCCTACTTCTAGTAGGACTTACTCTAAATCTCTTACAATACTCATGGTGAACGCCGCCAGGCAGTGCATCCCGGGACTTTGGAAGACAACGCACGTGCCTACCGTCAAGCAGTGGTTCCAGCGCCTCTCTAAGGTCGCGGAGATGGAAGAGCTCATTTCCGTCGCAAGAGATACTCCTTCCAAACACCACAAGAAATGGGCGTGCTGGATTTACTACACCTCTACACCTGAATACTCCCAACTCTGTCAGTAAAGACCCCTTGGTACTATTTTCGCTGGCCCTTCGGATACACCGCTCTCTGTGCTCATCACTCTTTCCGCCCCCCCCCCCTTTTTTTTTTTTCTTCTCCCCCCCTTCCTCAGTCGCTTCCTCCTCCACTCCTCCCCCCCTTCCGCCCCCCCCCCTTTTTCCTTCCCTATCCCTCTCCTCCTCCTCATCCTGCGCTGGAAGCTTAGTTGTCACTGGGCGGGCCCGGTCAACTAGCTCCCCCCCTTTTCTGCACAACTTAGTGGCTTTTTCGTCGTTCCCCCTCCCGGACGACTCCCCTGTCTCCCGTCCCTGAGTTTTAATCACCCAGGCTATGGGCTTCAACACGGACCTGCCCGACTCGACTGCTATGATCTTTTGATGGCTCGCTTCCTCTTTTGTGTGTCGTTCTCTTAAACAGGCAAAAAATTTGGGGGAGCATACCCATGTATTTCTAAAGCTGCTGCAGCTATGAACCAAAAGACATGTATATTAAAAAAGAATAGCGCGCAAATGCAAAAGAAATAACTACCAAATCTGAAGACAATCCATAAATAAAAATGGGGGTTTGGTCCCACCATATGGCCATATCGTGCTCAAGCCCACTACTGCGTCAAAGTACCCCATTATCAGTGGGTCCTACACTATCCATGAAAAAGAGATGAATCCAGCCTAACCCTTGGAGATAATACTCCTTGCTGGGAAGGATGTGCAAATGCACTACAGGGGACTCCTACTATATCCACTAGATGGTGGACACTGATTGAGTACAGGTGTGTGTGTGGGGGGGTGGGGAGGGTTGCTCAACCTCGATAGTCTGGTCAGACCGAATACATAATAAACAGGCAAAAAATTTTTTGGGGGAGCATACCCATGTATTTCTAAAGCTGCTGCAGCTATGAACCAAAAGACATGTATATTAAAAAAGAATAGCGCGCAAATGCAAAAGAAATAACTACCAAATCTGAAGACAATCCATAAATAAAAATGGGGGTTTGGTCCCACCATATGGCCATATCGTGCTCAAGCCCACTACTGCGTCAAAGTACCCCATTATCAGTGGGTCCTACACTACTCCTACTATATCCACTAGATGGTGGACACTGATTGAGTACAGGTGTGTGTGTGGGGGGGTGGGGAGGGTTGCTCAACCTCGATAGTCTGGTCAGACCGAATACATAATAAACAGGCAAAAAATTTGGGGGAGCATACCCATGTATTTCTAAAGCTAAGTCCCCTGTAGTGCATTTGCACATCCTTCCCAGCAAGGAGTATTATCTCCAAGGGTTAGGCTGGATTCATCTCTTTTTCATGGATAGTGTAGGACCCACTGATAATGGGGTACTTTGACGCAGTAGTGGGCTTGAGCACGATATGGCCATATGGTGGGACCAAACCCCCATTTTTATTTATGGATTGTCTTCAGATTTGGTAGTTATTTCTTTTGCATTTGCGCGCTATTCTTTTTTAATATACATGTCTTTTGGTTCATAGCTGCAGCAGCTTTAGAAATACATGGGTATGCTCCCCCAAATTTTTTGCCTGTTTATCATGTATTCGGTCTGACCAGACTATCGAGGTTGAGCAACCCTCCCCACCCCCCCACACACACACCTGTACTCAATCAGTGTCCACCATCTAGTGGATATAGTAGGAGTCCCCTGTAGTGCATTTGCACATCCTCCCCAGCAAGGAGTATTATCTCCAAGGGTTAGGCTGGATTCATCTCTTTTTCATGGATAGTGTAGGACCCACTGATAATGGGGTACTTTGACGCAGTAGTGGGCTTGAGCACGATATGGCCATATGGTGGGACCAAACCCCCATTTTTATTTATGGATTGTCTTCAGATTTGGTAGTTATTTCTTTTGCATTTGCGCGCTATTCTTTTTTAATATGTGTGTCGTTCTCTTACCTCTACTTTCACCACCCATTTCTTTACGCCTCAGGTCCCTACTTGACTGTATGCGCTTCACAGGGTGAAGTTGTCCTAGGTCCCCTTGGTTACCAATGATGTTTGTTATATGCAACTCTGTACTGTTACTTTTGCCAACTTTGGCTGTTTGTATGTTTGTAACTTTGCATTTTTATAATCCAATAAAGTATTTAAAAAAAAAAAAAAAGTGAACTATGAAAGTAAGAAACGGTCCTCCGCCAGTTTTCATTTCCATTACTTAAATCCCACCTCTGTGAAAAATGTGAACTTGTACACATGGGTGGAATGGCTGGCGACACCGGCCGGTTCAATAAAAACCGGACAACATTTGGCCCATGTGTATGCCAGCCAGTATGACAGAGGCCAGCCTCTGTTGGACGAGCATACTGGAAAACCAGTGGCCGACCAGCTCGAGATCAGCACTCTCAGCCAATGGCAGAGCGAGCTGAGCAGAGTGTTCTGGTGGGGCGGTGTCCCCTGTCAGAACACAACAGCTCAGTGGGAGAGATCGTGTCAGTTTTTTTTTTTTTTAATTAAACACGCTGGGTTTACCGTAGGAAGGGCATCCCAAAATAAATGAGGTCACTTTGGCACCTTAACTACTTGCTGCCCGCATCTCGTTCTGGGAGGACGCCATATGACGGCACCCCAGAACGGCCGCTGTCGCATGCCCACGGGGGCACACAGCGCAGAAATTGTGGCCCCATCGTGTTGACAATGATGTGGCCCTTTACCTATGTGATTGGTCATGTCAAATCACAGCCGGTCACATGAAAATGGGGAAGTGCTGTTTATCGACACTCCTCGCCTCACACTGTCAGAGTGTGTGGTGAGGAGAGCCGATCAGTGGCTCCTCTTTAAAGGGGAGTCCAGGACAGGTTATCAGTGCCCTAATTACAGTAAATAAAAAAACAGTGCACATCAGTGACACCAATCAATGCCTATCGGTGACACCAATTAATGCCCATCAGTGACCCCAATCAGTGCTCACCAGTGACCTCAATCAGTGCCCATTGGTGATACCAGTCAGTGCCCATCAGTGCCTGCTCATCTGTGCCACCCATCAGTGCCAATCAGTGAAGCCCATTAGTGCTTCCCATCAGTGCCACCTATCAGTGCCACCTATTGGTGCCCATCAGTGTCACCTATCAGTGCCCATCAATGACGCCTCTCAGTGCCGCCTATCAGGGCCCATCAGTGTTGCATTCTAGTGCCTCCTCATCAGTGCCCATAAGTGCCACCTCATCAGTGCCCATAAGTGCCACCTCATCAGTGCCCATCAGTGCAGCCTATCAGTGCCGCCTCATCAGTGCACATCAGTGATGGAGAAAAATAGCTTAAAAACAAAGAGCAAGGTTTGTGGGACTTCTAAAGTCCCACAAACCTTGCTCTTTGTTTTTATGTATACCAGGGATGGAGGTTCAGTTATTTAGTTATACCTCAGATCATGTTCCCCTTTCCCTTTTCTAGGAGAAAAATAGCTTATTTACAAAATTTACTGACAGAAATGAAGAAAAACATTTTTTTCTCAAAATTTTCTATATTTTTTCTTTTTTTTGTAAAAAATAAAAAACCCAGTGGTGAATAAATACCACAAAAAAAAGCTCTATTTGTGTGAAAAAAATGATAAAAATTTAATTTGGGTACAGCATTCCATGTCCACGCCATTGTCATTCAAAATGTAACAGTGCTGAATGCTGAAAATTGGCCTGAGCAGGAAGGGGGTAAAAGTGCCCTGTATTGAAATGGTTAAATGAATAAACCATCACATGAGTGATAGAGGGCATCAGTAAGCTGAATATTACTGCTACAAACGTAAGCAAATACAAACACAAGTAATTATATCCTCATTGCCCAGTTCATCGTGATGTGATGACTGCTCTTTCTACGCATTTTATTATCATTGTCCAGATACTATTGTTCCCCCATATATAGGGAAGACTGCTGGAAAAGGTTCCAAAAGGTTACGAAAACACTCCCATCATTCCCATCCTATCGGGTTCATGAGCTGAGCTGTCAGGTGAAAGAACAGGTTTATCAAATGAGGAAACAACAACATTTATAATAAAGGTATAATGGACAGCCACTGAAATATCTAGTAAATATTTTAAAAAGGGACAGACACACCAAGAGCAGTTTTAATAAAAAGCATAAAACAAAACTTTACTGGACATCAAAATACATAAAGCTTCTTACACATAAAAGTTACCATAAACATTGACAATACTCAAACATACACTCCTATTCCCAATTACCCAAAGAAATGTCAAATAATACTTAAGGGCTCTTTCACACGGGCGGTCCGATCAGATCCGCCTGTCAGTTTTTTAGGCGGATCTGATCGGATCCTCCATGCAGCTCTATGGGGCAGCGGGTGTCAGCGGAGACACCTCCGCTGACACCCGCTGCCATCCGCATCCGATCCTGTGCTGAAATCTGGACGGATGGAAACCCTATTTTTCCATCCGTTCAGTAATCGGAGCGGAGCGGATCTGATGAGAGCGGACAAGCGGTCCGCTCTCATCCGATCCCCCATAGAGGGCAGCGGGTGCTGAGACACCTCCCTCTCCGCTCTGCAAGCGGAGACGGAGCTGTCATCTGCCCGGCTCAGCGGGGATCGCGGATCGTTCCCCGCTGAGCAACACGGATCCGCCTGCGGAGGCGGACCGTGTGAAAGAGCCCTAACTCTGGCAACAGCTTGTACTCAATATCTGGAACAGGACAGCAAGGTCCTGGCTGCATCTTTCTACTGCTCCAAGCAGTGAACCTCCTCTTCCCTCATACTAGAGACTCTATTTATAGTCCTGTAGATCAGAGATCACCCACAGGATGTAATCAGTCTTCTTGACCACTCATAGGTTGTTTTGTGAGTGATATCAGCAAGACATAGCTGCACTTCCCCCCAAAACCATATGGTCAATTGGATATGCCGCAGCCATCTTTACACACAACGTTAAAGCTCACCAAACCACCTGTGGGTGAGAGATATTACACATTACACATGCATGGGAACATCTGTCATGAATCAGTTAAAAATATCCACAACTGATACAATCCACCTGTTGATCCCATACATAGGCAATAACTATAATTCATTTCTACGTCTCGTAGGGGCCTAGCTTTTCTTAATGCTTTTTTCCCTATATACATCACGCACATCACACAATTCATAGTTGCAAAAATATGCCTACAACATGCACAAGCTAATTATTTTCAAAAGGTAAATGTACAATGTGTATGAAGCTGCTTTCTCTAAATTCCTCAGATCAAGTCTAAAGCAGACATGTTGTTCCTTCGTGATTCAAAAACAACTTTAAAGTGGAGTTCCACCCATTTTAGTAACTTTAGATGTATGTAATCCCCTTTAAAACTACTTTTACCAATGGAAACTTTTTTTTTTTTGCTTGGAAATACCTTATTTTTTTCTTTATTCATCCTCTCCTCACTTCCAGGTCTGGCCGCCGATCGGCGACTACATCATTCGGCGATTCGCAGGGGGTGCTGGGTTGTATCTCATAGGATGAAATCTGGCATTATTACACAGGTGTCCTGAGATGTACTGTATGTGTTGGATTGAGGCTGTGCTCTGCCCCGCCTCTGCTCTGCCTCCGCTCTGCCTCCGCACCGCCTCCTCTCAGTGAGCGAGGACTGAAAGCATTATATCCTCACTGAGCTCACTGAGAGGAGGCGGGGCAGAGCACGGCCTCAATCCAATGCATACAGTACAGCTCAGGACTCCTGTGTAATAATGCGAGATTTCATCCCATGAGATACATCCTAGCACCCCCTGCGAATCGCCAAATGACGTAATCGCCGATTGGCGGCCGACCCGGAAGTGAGAAGAGGATGAATAAAGAAGAAAATATGGTATTTCCTAGCAAAAAAAAAAAGTTTCCATTGGTAAAAGAAGTTTTAAAGGGGATTACATACATCTATGTAATCCAAGTTATTAAAAATGGGTGGAACTCCACTTTAACTCCTAAACCAATCGGGCTGGTTTATTTACAAATCAATGGGGGGAACCTAGCTTCTTAACACAGAATCTAACTAACAAATACATTTGCTAAAAAATCATCAAATATTCATAGCAACACCTCTTGATTTTATAGAATTCTCAATAGCTCAATAGCTCAATAGATCTTAAAACCTTTCTTCAGAAAAGGGTGAAATAACCCCTCATATTGTAAATAGGAGGAAAGAATTTCCTTTCGACTCCCATATGTTCTGGGCAATCAGACAAAGTTCCTGCAAACTGCAATCTTACTTTGAGCAAAGTTTGGGATGTCCTTGGCAGTCTGTGAAAAGAAAATCCAGATGATGAAAGTTCCGTGTCCTCCTCCTGGTCATAAGGAAATACTCAGATGAAAGTCCACTCCAATTCAGCCACCATCAGGAAATCATCTGCATCTTCCTCAGGCACTCATCTCTTCTGGTCTGCCTCATCCCACCTGCCTTGGTCATCTGCTCTGCCTACTCCACCTCTCCATGCTCAATACCTTAAAAGTAAGAGAAAAAGCAGATTATATGTTCCTTCCACCTGTGCCAAAATACATTGTTCACATTTCTCAATCTGCCCATTTTTAACTTCAAAGCTGTTGTAGGGTGCCCACTGTTGCCTTGTAACACTTTCACGGAAAGGCATTGACTTCCAAAGAAAAGAATAAGCTTGCATGTCTCTCCGTGCTGTCCTAGGAAAACAGACCAGCTGTTGTCCAGTCTTTACAGCATGGCACTCTCTAGCAATGTGTCCCTTTCTTTGACAACAAAAACATTTAATGTAACTGAATCTACCATTCCCAACCACTTGCTTCCACTTTTTAAGCAATGCTGGTGTAGGAATCCCATCAATTACCTCTCTAGGTACCCCCGGCCTCAGGGCCGTCTTTAACCACTTCAATACCGGGCACTTTCACCCCCTTCCTGCCCAGGCCAATATTCCACTTTTAGCGCTGCTGAATTTTGAATGACAATTGCGCGGTCATGCAACACTATACCTACACCAAATTTATGTCATTTTCCCCCCACAAATAGAGCTTTCTTTTGGTGGTATTTAATCACCTCTGGGTTTTTTCCTTTTTGCTAAACAAATAAAAAAAGACCGAAAAGTTTGAAAAAAAAAAGTTTTTGTAAATAAATATGTTTTTTCCTGCACTGATGAGCACTGATGAGACTGCACTGACAGGCACTGATGAGGAGGCACTGATGGGGTGGCACTGATGGGGTGGCGCTGATAGGCGGCACTGATAGGCTGCACTGATATGTGGCACTGATAGGTAGCACTGATATGCAGCATTGGTGGGCACTGATAGGTGGCACTGATGGGCACTAATGGGCACTGATAGGCGGCACTGGTGGGCACTGATGGACACTGATAGGCGGCACTTATCGGCACTGACGGGCGGCACTGATGGGCACTAATGGGCACTGATAGGCGGCACTGGTGGGCAATAATGGGCACTGGTGGGCGACACTGATAGATGGCATTGATGGGCACTGGTGGGCAGCACTGATAGGGAGGGCACTGGTGGGCAGCACTGATGGGGAGGGCAATGGGGGGCTCCCTGAGCCCTGATTGCCATTCCTGGTGGCCATAGTGGGCATCCCTGGGGTCATGGTGGGCATCCCTGGGGTCATGGGTGGGCATCCCTGGTGGTTCTAGTGGCACCCCCCGAAGGGTCTGCACTGGTAATCAATGATCTGATTACCAGTGCCGACCCCCCCCCCCCATCAGGGGAGTCGCCGATCGGCGCTCCTTTACTCGTGCCTGTTAGGCACGAACTAAGGAAAGCCGATCAACGGCTCTTCCTGTTTGCTATGTGACCAGCCGTGATTGGACACGGCTGGTCACATGGTAAAGAGCCTACGTCAGGCCTACGTCGGAGATGCAGGGTGTCAGGCTGACACCTCGCATCACAGATCACCACTCTGCGCGCCCCCGGGGAGCTGTATTATCCTGCCGCCGTCATATGACGTCCGGTCAGGATAATACAACCACAATCCCGCCGTCAATCTGCTATAGGGCAGGCGGGATGTGGTTAATATTGTTTGGGCCCTCGGCAAGCATTTTCTTGCCCCCCCCACATGCAATTTCGCTCCCCACCCCAACATCCCAAAAAAAAACCCACACTCTGTACCCCCCTATCCACAGCCACCTCTGTAACCTCCCATCCACAGTCACCTCTGTACAACACCGCCGTCAACAGCCACCTCTGTACCCCCCCCGTCCATAGCCACCTCTGTATGCCCCCTGTCCACAGCCACCTCTATACCCCCTCCCTGTCCACAGCCACCTCTGTATCCCCACCCTGTTCACAGCCACCTCTGTACCCCCACCCTTTACCACAGTCACCTCTGTACCCCCACCCTGTCAACAGCCACCTCTGTACCCTCACCCTATCCACAGCCACCTCTGTACCTCCTACCCTGTCCACAGCCACCTCTGTACCCCCCACCCTGTCCACAGCCAACTCTGTACCCCCACCTCTGTCCACAGCCAACTCTGTACCCCCCACCCTGTCCACAGCCAACTCTGAACCCCCACCCTCTCCACAGCCACCTCTGTACCCCCCACCCTGTCCACAGCCACCACTGTACCCCCACCCTGTCCACAGCCAACTCTGTACCCCCACCTCTGTCCACAGCCACCTCTGTACCCCCCACCCTGTCCACAGCCAACTCTGTACCCCCACCTCTGTCCACAGCCAACTCTGTACCCCCCACCCTGTCCACAGCCACCTCTGTATCCCCACCCTGTTCACAGCCACCTCTGTACCCCCACCCTCTCCACAGCCACCTCTGTACCCTCACCCTGTCCACAGCCACCACTGTACCCCCACCCTGTCCACAGCCACCTCTGTACCCCCATCCTTTCCACAGCCGCCTCTGTACCCCCCACCTCTGTCCACAGCCACCTCTGTACCCCCCACCTCTGTCCACAGCCACCTCTGTACCCCCCACCTCTGCCTGCCCACCCTGTCTACAGCCACCTCTGTACCCCCCCACCCTGTCCACAGACACCTCTGTACCCCCCACCTCTGCCTGCCCACCCTGTCTACAGCCACCTCTGTACCCCCCACCCTGTCCACAGTCACCTCTGTACCCCCCAGCTCTGTCCACAGCCACCTCTGTACCCCCCATCCTGTCCACAGCCACCTCTGTACCCCCAGCCTGTTTACAGCCACCTATGTACCCCCAGCCTGTTCACAGCCACCTCTGTACCCCCATCTCTGTCCACAGCCACCTCTGCACCCCCCACCCTGTCCACAGCCACCTCTGTATCCCCACCCTGTTCACAGCCACCTCTGTACCCCCACCCTCTCCACAGCCATCTCTGTACCCCCACCCTGTCCACAGCCACCACTGTACCCCCACCCTGTCCACAGCCACCTCTGTACCCCCCATCCTTTCCACAGCCGCCTCTGTACCCCCCACCTCTGTCCACAGCCACCTCTGTACCCCCCACCCTGTCCACAGCCACCTCTGTACCCCCCACCTCTGCCTGCCCACCCTGTCTACAGCCACCTCTGTACCCCCCACCCTGTCCACAGACACCTCTGTACCCCCCACCTCTGCCTGTCCACCCTGTCTACAGCCACCTCTGTACCCCCCCACCCTGTCCACAGTCATCTCTGTACCCCCCAGCTCTGTCCACAGCCACCTCTGTACCCCCCATCCTGTCCACAGCCACCTCTGTATCCCCAGCCTGTTTACAGCCACCTATGTACCCCCAGCCTGTTCACAGCCACCTCTGTACCCCCCATCTCTGTCCACAGCCACCTCTGCACCCCCCACCCTGTCCACAGCCACCTCTGTACCCCCACCCTGTCCACAGCCACCTCTGTACCCCCACCCTGTCCACAGCCAACTCTGTACCCCCACCCTGTCCATAGCCACCTCTGTACCCCTACCCTGTCCACAGTGACTTCTGTACCCCCGACCCTGTCCACAGCCACCTCTGTACCCCCACCCTGTCCACAGCCACCTCTGTACCTGTCCACAGCCACCTCTGTACGCCCCACCCTGTCCACAGCCACCTCTGTACCCCCCACCCTGTCCATAGCCACCTCTGTACCCCCCACCCTGTCTACAGCAACCTCTGTACACCCACTCTGTCCACAGCCACCTCTGTACCCCCACCCTGTCCACAGCCACCTCTGTCCCCCCACCCTGTCCACAGCCATCTCTGTACCCCCCACCCTGTCCACAGCCACCTCTGTACCCCCAACTCTGTACCACAGCCACCTCTGTATTCCCCTTTTGTAGTTCTCACCTCTTTTAAACAAACTCAAACCCCTCCTTCTCGTCCTCATAGCGATGCTGCACAATTCTGTTATGTGTGTGCGCACTCTTTTTCCAGAACACACAGAGCAATCTCCGCCTATCAGATCTGTAGCATACAGCCAGAACACTTCATTCTGTTCTGTGATATAGAAGTCTGAGAGGCAGGATAGGGGGCGGGGGAGCACTGAGAGCCGCTCTGACTTAGTCCCTGTCAGGACGAGCTACACATACAGCCCACAGCTGTGCTTCTCCCCTGTTAGTGTGTCCGCTTGTGTTAACCTGCCTGGAAGAGAAAACAGGGGAGGACCGGACAGCTGTATTTATGACTGCTAAACCAGAAGAGCTATTTGAGGGGAGCACGGGCTCCAGGAGCAGCTGCTTTGGGGCCCCCCAACAATACCAGGGCTCTGGGCAGATGCCCCTTTTGCCCTGTGTTAAAGACGGCCCTGCCCGGCCTAAGTAAATCAGTCCACATGTGTCTCCTGGAGACCATAGTCCTAGCCTTCCTTGTATCTGACTTAATTTAGCTGCATTTTTCTACTGCTCCAAACAGTGAACCTCCTCTTCGTCCATGTTAGAAACTCTATTTATAGTCCTGTAGACCAGAGACCACCCACAGGATGTAATCATTCTTCTTGACCACTCATAGGTTGTTTTGTGAGTGATATCAGCAAGACATGGTTTCACCTCCCCCCAAAACCATATGGTCAATTGGATATGCGGCAGCCATCTTTACACAGGACGTCAAAGCTCACCAAGCCACCTGTGGGTGACAGATATTATTACATATGTATGGGAAAATTTGTCATGAATCAGTAAAAGATATCCACAACTGATACAATAGATCACTGGGCATGGTTATTAATATGTAGAGAACCCTTTTATTTTCATTCAGTTAACACTATTACTCCCATAGGATTTAACATGGCTCAAATGCTGACCTGCTTCTTCAGTCTTCACAAAGGAATCGGGGGGCTACACGAACCCAGCTTGTAAGGCCGAACTAAATAATACACCTCAGGAAGTGCCGCCATGGCTAACAGAGGATAGACTTAGAGCTAAACTAGAGAAACTTAACATAAATAAATCCCCGGGACCGGATGGCTTGCACCCAAGGGTTCTTAATGAGCTCAGCCAGGTGATTGCCAGACCATTATTCTTGATCTTTAAGGATAGTTTACAGACAGGTATGGTGCCAGCTGATTGGAAAAAAGCCAACGTGGTACCAATATTTAAAAAGGGGCCGAGATATATCCCGGGTAACTATAGGCCGGTCAGCCTAACATCAGTAGTCTGCAAAATTTTGGAGGGGATGATAAGGGACCACATACAAGACTTTAGTAATGAAAACGGTATTATAAGTAGTAATCAGCATGGATTCATGAAAAATCGTTCATGCCAAACCAATCTATTAACCTTCTACGATGAAGTGAGCTGCCACTTAGATAAAGGTAAGCCTGTGGATGTGGTGTATCTGGACTTTGCAAAGGCCTTTGACACCGTTCCCCACAAACGCTTACTGTACAAACTAAGGAAGGTAGGTATGGACCATAAGGTGAGTACCTGGATAGAGAACTGGCTCCAGGGGAGAGTCCAGAGGGTGGTGATTAATGGGGAGTACTCTGAGTGGGCGGGTGTGGAAAGTGGGGTCCCCCAGGGTTCTGTCCTGGGACCAATCCTGTTTAATTTATTCATAAATTATCTAGAGGAGGGGATATCTAGTACAATCTCAGTATTTGCAGATGATACTAAATTAGGCATGCCAATATCTTCTATGCAGGATGTGGAAATCTTGCAAGCAGACCTGAACAAAATAACGGGGTGGGCAACTACATGGCAGATGAGGTTTAATGTAGAAAAATGTAAAGTAATGCACTTGGGGGCCAGTAACCAGAAAGCAAGCTACTCACTAGGGGGGGAACCTCTGGGTGAGTCTAGGATGGAAAGGGACCTGGGGGTACTGGTAGACAACAGGCTTGGAAGTGGCATGCAATGCCAAGCCGCTGCAAGCAAAGCCAACAGAATACTGGGTTGTATAAAAAAGGGGATTCACTCCAGAAATAAAGAGATTATTCTTCCACTCTACAAAACTCTGGTCCGGCCACATCTGGAGTATGCTGTCCAGTTCTGGGCACCGGTCCTCAGGAAGGATGTGCTGGAACTGGAGAAAGTCCAGAGAAGGGCAACAAAAATAATTAGGGGAATGGAGGACATCAGCTATGAGGAAAGACTACAAGCACTGAACTTATTCTCTCTGGAGAAGAGACGATTGAGGGGGGATATGATATCAATGTACAAATACTGTACTGGCGACCCTAGCATAAGGAACAAACTATTCAGAGTAAGGGAATACAATAAGACACGTGGCCACTCACTAAAACTTGAGGAAAGGCGGTTTAACCTTAAAGTGCGTAAGGGGTTCTTCACTGTAAGAGTAGTAAGGATGTGGAATTCTCTTCCGCAAGCAGTCGTATCAGCGGGGAGCCTTGATAGTTTCAAAAAACTATTGGATGGACACCTTAAAGACCACAACATACAGGGGTATACAATGTACGGTTAGCAAACACACACACACATCATAGGTTGAACTGGATGGACTTGTGTCTTTTTTCAGCCTCACTAACTATGTAACCGCTTGCCGACCGCCGTAAGTACATATACTGCGGCGGTCAGCCCCTTGCAGGCAAAGTGACGTTTGGGTACGTCACTCGCCTGTGAGTCAATAGGGGGCAAGTGTGCGCCGCCGGAGGCGCGCTCCCGCCCCCCGCTCGATCACGGACACCTCCGAGCGTGTGACCGGTGGACCCAATGTCCGCCGGTCACTCGCGATCGTCAACTACAGAGGGAGAAAGGCAGGCGCCTAATGTAAACAAAGCCGCCTGTCATTCTCCCTTGTGTAACAGCAGAGATCATATGGTCCTGCTATGTAGGATCGTAGATCTCTGCTGTTACATGAAAAGCCACATCCCTGCACAGTAAGAAGCACGCCCCTAGGGACACACTTAGCCACTGCATCACTAATAAAGTTAACCCCTTCCCTGCCAGTGTAATTTTTACAGTAACAGTGCATATTTATAGCACTGATTACTGTAGTAATGTCACTGGTACCCCCAAAAGTGTCAAAAATGTCAGTCAAGGGTCCGATCTGTCTGCCGCAATGTCGCAGTTCCGCAAAAAAAATTGCAGATCGCCGCCATTACTCGTTAAAAAAAAATGACAAAAATCTTTCCCTTAGTTAGTAAACACAATAACTTTTGCGCAAACCAATCAAAATACGCTTATTGCGATTTCTTTTTACCAAACATATGTAGCAGAAAACAAGTTGGCCAAATATGTTAAAAATTTTTGATTTTTAAATTTTTTTGGGGGGGGAATTTCATATAAAAAATTGTGAAAAATATTGCTATTTTTGCAAAATTGTCACTCTTTTTTTGTTTATAGCGCATGATCAAAAAATTGCACAGGTTATCAAATACCACCAAAAGAAAGCTCTGTTTGTGGGAAAAAAAGGACGTCAAATTCGTTTAGGTACAGCGTTGCACGACCGTACAATTGTCCGTTAAAGTCACGCAGTGCCGAATCGCAAAATAGGGCCTGGTCAGGAAGGGGGTAAAATCGTCCGGGCCTTAAGTGGTTAAACAGTGTTGCCAACTTTTTGCAGCGTTTTCTACTGAAAAAACATGGAAAATATACTGACAGAGCACATTTTTTTACTGACAGCACAAAAAAATTACAGAACTCATATTAAAAACTAGGACAATCAATATTTAAACAGTTTAAACAAAATATGGAAACACTGACAATACCCATAACAAGTAATTTGCCTGGTTTACACAGCATGACAAATTATCAGCCCCTGATATTTACAGACAGTTGTAAACATCACAAATTTTTACAAACTGTTGGTAAATTTACTGACGGATGACAACCCTGTTCTTGGATGAAAGTGAAAAATAGGATTTGTACCAGGACATATTACTATCTCTTACCTTAGGAAAGTGCTGATGTCTGGTGCAGAAAAGCTCTATTTTTTTTCCTTAACAGAAGTCAATACAAGTCCTGTTAAAGTCGCCCCAAAGTAGTGCAGGGACCTTTTCCTAAGTCAAAGCCACTTAATTGGCACCAATTAGAACGGATCCATTGCCATTAATGGGACGCCAATGGGTAATGCGACTTTGAGCTTTCATGTCACATGACAAGTTGTGGCAATATTTGAGGTAACTTTTATTATTTTTGTTTCCCCTATTAAAGGCATGGTAACCTTTACCTGCTTCTTTTTTAATGTCATTTTTGTTTTTCCTTTATTCCACATTGATTGCAGCCTCCTGCTCATACACCTTAGTTACGTTTAGTAATATTGTATACTTTTAAGTCTCCCTGTTGAATGCTGAACTCTTTTCCTCTTCTCCTAGCATGGTGGGAGTTGGGCAACTTTCACTTTACCGTAATTGGTTGGCTGCAATCAGGGCTGCTGTTAGAAATCATGGGGCCCCATACAGCCTACCTGACTGCCCCACACCAAAAAATAAATAAATAACAAAACGATAGTTTTGCTAAAAATGCGCTAAAATCATTATTAAAAGACGCAAACACAACATAACTTACACATTTTCTGCTAAATCCAAAAGGTAAAACTGAGCTAATAAATGAAGCTTTGTGTGTGACAGGTGTCCTGGGGCTCATTCACAGGGTGTTGTGGACTGTACAATGTAAATCAGCATTTGCTTTATGTGTCTGTGTGCAGGCAGCCTATGTTACGCTATGGGGATGTAGTGGCTGTACAAATTGACAGGTGTGTGGTAGCAGGTGCATGGGCCCAAAAAATACAGTGTACCTTCTGGGCCACTCACCTATACCTCCACACCTGTCAAAAATGAACCTGTATCTGTGTTTGTACAGCCGCTGCATCCCCATAAAGTAAGAGTTTGTACCACATCTGCTCATTCACACTGTGGGGTCCACAGAATCCACGTGAAGGAGCCCTTATTTTTTAATACATTTTTTTACAAATTTTTTATTATCGTTTTATTATTTTTTAAATTGCATTTAACACTGTTGGGGGGTGCTTTGGTAAAATATCAGTGGTATAAACAACATGATATCTCACTTTTGAAACAAAGACAGGGACCGGTGACATAGATCCCTAACCCTTTCTCTGCAGCTTCGGCTGTACTACAGATGAATAAACAGTAGATTACTTTTCATTCATAAACTGAAGCATTTACTATGCTTCAGCTATTAATGAACACAGCAAGTGATCGGTACTGATCACTCACTGTGTTCTTTCAGAAAAAAAGAGGCCAGTAAATATGACATACTACATCTTGAGCTCATCCCACTTTGTGCCTGCAGCCAATGGGAAGGAGAGGAGGGAAAGGCACTCTGAGGGGGGGCACATAGAGGCCCCAGACAGCAGAGGGTAGAGGATCAAAGACAGGAGGGGGTGATTGGTGCAGCGGGGGGACAATTACTGAACCAACCCCCCTGTTGCAGCTGAAAGCCAACTCCTCCTCCTCTTCCTCCCGCCAGCTTGCAGCTGCTGCAGAGAGGCTAGTGGTACCCACTTATTAGCGGCCCTGGCTGCAATACTGCTTTGGACATGTGTAGGTTGTGTCTAACCTTAAACCCACTGATTAGTAGGGATGATCGAACGGTTCGGGTCGACCATCGGTTTGGCCCGAACATTGGGTGTTCGAGGTTCGGCCGAATTTAGAACTTTTTGCCCAAAAAGTTTGGAATTCTGCAACCAGAACCGACCAAAATGCAATGCTTCAGGAAATGGGCTTTAAAAGCCCGTGATTGGACCAGAACCATTAGCAAAAGCCAATTGAGGGGGCAGGAGAATGCTAGGAATGTGATTGGAGTGACTAGGGGGTCCGCCAGACCAATCATTAGTGAATACGCCCCCCAGTATATAAGATAGCCCCCGCCATATTCCTAGCATTGTTATACAGGACATGGAAGAGAATGGAAGCAGTTCTGTTAATTTTACTTTAAAAGTGTCATTTAGCATTTATTAGTGTGAGGAAAGGGATATCTAGTGTAGTTAGAGTGCTCCTTTACACTTTAGTTAGCTTCAATTTATTCAGTTTCTGTAGGGAAAGTATGAAGTGTCAGGGTGACCGTAATGTAGTGTAGGGTGAACTGACAGTGACTGCTATGGCAGGGTGACCAAACCCTTCCATAGCAGGGTGACCGCAATAGAGAAAAGCTAGTTTCTCTGAAGTCACTTTCGTTTCTGTAATATGGCTTCGCCGCCGCCAGCATTTTTGGCTGCAGGCGTTGCTAGTGCTTTTTTGAGCACATGTTTGGAGTCAGAAATGACATCTGAATATGACATGTGTATAGGGGGTATATATACACACCAATGTCTGTATATATACACCTGCACATATACAGGTGTGAAAGGAGCAGAAAAAACTACTTGCGCTAATGAAATAATTAACACCAATATATTTCTGCTCCTATCACACCTATATATGTCTAGGTGTGTATATACATATAACTATGTGTGTATATACACCACTATACACAAGTTCAGATGTTTTGCCTGCCTCCAAAGAACCCCCAAAAATTCCCCAAAAAAACGCTAGCGTCAAAAAAAAAAAACGCCCAGGTGTGTTGTTGCAGGCATTGTTTTGTAGGTTTTTGGAGGCAGGCAAAACATCTGAACTTGTGTATAGTGTACCTGTGAAGTTTCAGCTCTGTAGCATGTCCAGAACAAGAAAAAAAGATAATTTTTCAGTAGAGCAGGGATTGTGGGACCCTCCTTTTACACCTATATGATCTTTTTTTTATGGTTCTGGACATGCTACAGAGCTGAAACTTCACAGGTACACCTTTTAGACCCCCCAGACACAAAATCACACAAAAAAAAGTTCTTAAAAATTGTAATTTTTGATAGATTTTTGATAGAGAGCCAATTATTGAAAAAATAAAAAATAATTAAAAAATTAAAAAATAAATAAAATTCTTTGGATTTAGTGTCTGGGGGGTCTAAAAAGTGTACCTGTGAAGTTTCAGCTCCATAGCATGTCCAGAACCATTAAAAAAAAGATTGTTTGTATTAGAACACTTTCAGCACAGGAGGTTGGCTTCTCGCTTTTCACACCTTGCCGGTTTAATCGCAGATGTTTTTTGGGGCATTTTTTGGGGTTCTTTTGAGGCAGGAAAAACATCTGAACTTGTGTATAGTGGTACTATACACGAATTCAGATGTTTTGCCTGCCTCCAAAAACCCCCCAAAAATGCCTGCAACAACACACCTGGGCGTTTTTTTTTTTGGCGCTAGCGTTTTTTTTTTTTGCCATTTTTTTTTGGTTCTTTGGAGGCAGGCAAAACATATGAACTTGTGTATAGTGGTATATTTTTTTTTTATTTTTTCAATAATTGGCTTTTTTTTCAAAAATGACAATTTTTAAGAACTTTTTTTTGGGTGATTAAGAGTCCCTGGGGCAGGACCCAGAACCCTAGGCACTTTTTAGGGGCATTTATTGGGTTTTATGGCTTTAAAATTGTGTTTTTGGATTACCGAAGTTCGGGTCCATTGATTTCAATGGGGTTCTGAAATCCAGGCCGAACTTTCGGGTAGTTCGGATGTTCTGGCCGAACCGAACTTTTCAAAAGTTCGATCATCCCTACTGATTAGCACATGCTGCTGCACCCCGGGTTGTAAAAGGGGTGCTAGGTTGCTATGGTGACTGAATCAACATCCAGGTTTTGTTTCCTATGATGAAAACCAAAGTTTGAACATATTTTTATTTTTTTTTATTCCAAAAAGTGAACATATTTTTATGTTGCTTTTGTTATGTTGTATATTAGCGATTATTTTTTTGCCACTGGAACTTTGGAATGATAAAATGATCACATTAAACACCCTACTTCCTGGGTAAAGTCAAACACTGCATATGGTCACTTTTTTGTTTATGGGTAGTTGCTTGGTTATAGGGGAGAGGTCTGTATGTGATTGGTGGAGTGTACTATGTAAGGTGCACAGATCTTTGCTATAATTGTCACTTGTGCAGGGTGAAGGTGCTGTATGAGAAGCTCCAAAAAGTTGCTGTATTTTTCATGACTTATAAAGAAGCTTGCAGTAGTGCATAATGTGCTGATCATCCACAATCTTCTCTATGACTTTGCAACAGCGCCATCCGAGGCTGATCACTGCAACACTCAGCACTAAAGGTTCAATATAATTTGAAGTGCACTACATCCTTGTATACACTGGGAGAAGCAGTCAACCACTTAGCAGATTAACGATGTTGGAGATTTTCACAACTGTAGTTTTACTATTGTAATTATTGATATATTCACTATAACATTTACATTGGGGTTGTTTTTAGTAAGTAGCTCTGATTTTCTGCTAATAAACCCTGGTAAGTGGTGGGAAATTGGTAGCTGTCTCTGTTAAAATGTCTTCCTCTCTTGCAGGGTATTGGGACTGACACCCTGCAATAGTAAGTCTGTGTGTTTCATACTGTGAGTTCTATATTGAATGTCTGCAAAAAACTCGGGCCATATGACACAATGTGTGTTTAAGAACAAGGGCATGGGAGGTTAGCTCACTGACAAAGGATGAAAGTAAATCACTCAAGATTTTTTTTTTTCTTAGGGGCACCATGCCAGAATTTTGCACAGATCACCATATTTTCTAATGAGCAACCTAAAAATTTCTCAGCGTTCAATCCCTCCAGCCAGAAGAAAGAGCCTGACTATAATGAGTTTCTAAAAGATTGATTAAAAACACAGCTCTTCAATTTATGCATTTGTAAATACATGTGAAGACACAGTGTCATGGCGCCTTTGTAAAGTGTGATTTGGGGAGCTAATTCCTAGTTCATATGTTGTGAATTGGTCAACCCACATGTAGCTTTATTTTTATAGCTATAATTGATCTAATTACCATTGTTTGGTGGTAAAACCACAATTTATGTGTCATAATACATATAACAGGCCTGGAATAAAACATGTTCTTTGTATCTACAGTTGTTTTATAGATAACACTAGTGAAAATGTAAAATTGTATTTTCCTATTTTGTACAGCTTAATACCCCTGCCCAATTCCCCAAAAAAAAATATAGGTATTCCTAAAGGATTCTAAGAAATGGCAAATGCCAAATCAATAGGACCCTATCTGAAATAAAAAAAAATTGTATAATTAATTATTAATTTAGAGTTCTCCTTTGGGCAATGGGATTGCATAAAAGCCAAATGTTTTCTGTTTTAGTAGAAGTGCTTCTGAAATTACAATTCAATCATTAAAAATATTATTCCAGGACTTTTCCAGAGCCTCTCCAATCCTATGGAACTCCTTACCCCAATCTGTCCGATTATCTACTACTCTGTTAGCTCTTAGACAATCCCTGAAAACCCTCCTCTTCAGAGAAGCCTATCCTATCCCCACCTAACAACCATACTTCCATTTTCTTTATCAGCTAATCCCCACAGCTATTGCCTTCTGTTTCACTTCACCCCCCATTCTAGATTGTAAGCTCTAACGAGCAGAGCCCTCTAATTCCACCTGTATTGAATTGTATTGTAACTGTATTGTCCTCCCTCATATTGTAAAGCGCTGCACAAACTGTTGGCACTTTATAAATCCTGTATAATAATAATAATAATAATAATAATAATGATGTAATGCGGTTTTCTATTCAATTAATGGCTAGATAAGTCTTATCAAAAACATCAGACTCTTTCAAAAAATGTGCTACATTTTCAAGCAAATAAACAGAAGTGTTTATTTACTTTTGGAAGAAAGGATTAACACTTTACAGTGTTTTCTAAATAAGTGTAAATCTTTAAATCTGGTGTTGCTTTTGAATTGCATTAAGTGCGCTTTATTACATAAGTCAGTATTTGCCTTGTGGCCACAAGTGTGAACATGGGAAGTGGTGTCCAGAGGGAGGCCAAGCTTTCTATGTGTCAAAAAGAAATTTCCTTTGTTCGCTGGGGAAAACTGCAATGTGTTGAGAAGGTCTCTTGGCATTACGACTGGTGTGCTGGCTTTCCAAGAAAAACAAGCATGACATCTGTTGTTATGTTAATGGAAAAAACACAGTAAATTATAACTTTAGGACCGCTCACCTTTCCTATTGACTTGCTCCGTAATGAAAGAGGTTAAACCTGACGTGATCCCCTGCAAAACAGTCACTATATTCATTCTTCTTATAACACTGGATGTGTGCATATTGTTTTCCTGCGCTTGGATTTAAATCGGCCTCATATGTTCACTGTCTGTCAATCTTTATTGGAGATTCTCGGAGGAAATTAGCACATCTTTCACAAAAATCTAAAACACATGTCCCTTGTTGCCGATCCTTATTAGTTTTGGACGCCGAAGAATCATAACAGAATGTGAATATAATACATCCAGAGAATTTGTGCTGCAACATCACTGGACCTGCTTGATGCGGTGAAAAGTAGGGAGAGAAAGTTTAATGGGGCATGAAAACCTTTAATACAGAGGGAATCAGAATGAATCTCACTGCACATTATTTACTACTTAGAAAAACTAGTCATTTGTTAAACCTAGCACTGCAAAATATACCAGGGCAGTCAAAAAATAGCTACAGTTATTTTCTTAGAGGAAACTCGTTATTACAGAAACATAGAGGCTGAAGCCTTTGACCTCTGCTGAAAATGCTAGTTTCCTGACTTTTATGCTCAGTTATTGATCTAGAACAGTGTTTCTTAACTCCGGTCCTCAGGGCACACTTACAGGCCAGATTTTTAGTATTACCTTGGGAAGATGCAGACTAGAATACTGCAATCACTGAGCAGCAAATGTTATCACCTGTGTTGTATTTCAATCTTCTTGCAAACCTGGCCTGTTAGTGTACTTTGAGGACCGGAGTTGAGAAACACTGATCTAGAAAGCATGAAGAAAAGGAGTTCTAACTTTTCCCCAAACGTTGTGCTCTGTTTACTTGTTCTGCGTGTGAGACTTAGAAATTATGGAAAACAGTAGATCATCATAACAGTCAAGCCACCATTTTCAGATGGAGGTCAGAAATGGCCTTCTCCAAACTTCATTCATGATACATTTTTCTTTAAGGAACAACTCTGTTTAAATAAATAAAAAACATTTCTTTGTTTCCTATATGTATTTCTAAAGCAAAATATAGTTTTCTAAGTCAGTTAATGCAGGTGTTCAAAATTTGCCATTAAAGTGTAACTTAAAGAATAGGTTCATCTTTTAAAAAAAAAAATAACGGGAGTGCGCATGCGCGGCAGCTCCGTGATGGCGCCTTAGCCCGGAGCTCCGCGCCTCCTCGGCCATCGGAGAGCCCCGACGCCGGCATTCCTGTGCACTGTGCCCTACGATCGGCACACTCCGCTGCCCCTTCCTCCCGCGGACCTCCGGTGGATGTCGGCGGACCGCCGCCCGGAAGTCTCCCGCCGTCTACTCTTTCTCTCCCCAGAGCGGGATACAAATAAAATGGCGACCGCGCCTTCCTTCACCTCAGGGAACCGCGGCCCGCCGGAGGTAGGAGACGCTGAGGCACTCCAAATGGACTCCCAATCTCCCTCTCCAGACCCCTGGCCATCACCTTCTACCCCCGCATACCTCCATCAGCCCCCACTAGCCTCCCCAGCGTCCACGGAATCCCTGCTAAGCAGGACCGTGGAGCAGGCCCCAGGGAATCCAGGGCTGCTATCACCTGAGGCCCCTGCTTTGCCTCTTCAACTAGGCCTCAATTTGCCTGGTCACTGCCCGGACCTGTCAGTACTTATGGCACGTTTCTCGGAAATGCTAGCCACTGGTCTAGCTCACAATGCCGCACAAATCACTGGGTCTATTAAAGCAGAACTCCAGAATCTTGGTACCAGGATAGAAGCGATTGAGAGCACCTTGGACCACACAGTAGCACGGGCCAATCAGAATACAGCTTGCATCCAGACTATGCAGGATCAGTTGGACACTGCGCTCAGTAAACTGGATGATCTGGAAAACCGGAGCAGACGCTTGAATTTCAGAGTCAGGGGGATCCCTGAAACCATCACAGATATCCCCGTCACTATTAAAGCTTTTATTAAGGACCTTATACCGGACATTTCTGAACATCGCCTGGAACTTGACCGAGCTCATAGGGCCCTGCAATTGCCCCGCAAAGATGGCCTGCCCAGAGACGTTATCGTCAAAACGCACTTTTACGGGGTTAAGGAGGAGCTCATGAGAAAGAGCAGGGGTAGGGAGGATTTGAGCATCCAAGGCCACAAGATTCAACTGTTTGCTGACCTCTCCCCCTTTACCATTCAACGCCGTAGATCCTTTAAGCCGCTTACATTGGCGTTATCTGCTAGGGCGCTGAAATATTGGTGGTCCTTCCCCTTCCGCCTGAATTTTCTATTTCAAAACAAGACTTACAGCTTTGCCAACTTCCAGGAAGGCGAACACCTGCTCCTACAGATGGGAATTCTCACCAGGGACCCAGTCCCCACTTCATCTACCAACAGGAGAGAATCTGCCAAGCGGCCTCCACCGATCAGCCCTGTGTCCTCGGTATGGAACGCACAACATACGAAACGCCACCGTGATGTCAAGCCACCCTGATGACCGCGTGGATTCTCCTTCAACACTTCCTCTAGGCTGTTAGAGTTTACTCTACTTAGCCTGATTTGGGGTCCCCGTTGATCCTGGCCTTCGCTTTTTGAACCCCCTTTTTTTGGCCCGTGTTTGGACTGCTCACTGTGATTTTTTTTTTTTTTTTCTCTCCTCAGCGAACTGGCTCTCCCATACTTTAGGCCATTTCTGGTATTGACTTTTTACAACTGAACTGGTTGCTGTTTTTATTTTTTCTATTATTTCCTTTTTCTTTTTTATTTATTATTATTATTATTTATTTATTTATTTATTTTTTCCTTCTCCTTTGAATGTTTTTGGGCTAATTTGTTCCTGGTCCCTTTCCCCTCCCTCATACTTCCTCTTTGTCTTACCCCTCCTCGTCCTCCCTCCCTTCCCACCGTCTATCTATCCCTTCCCCCCCTCCCGATTCCCTTCTCTCCCCAGACCTTTTTTCCCCTCATTTCATCTACTCCCATGCTCCTCACAGTATATGCTGGGTTGTTGATCCCGCTCTGTAACTAGAGGGATCGTGGTGCCTTGAAGTTGTTTTGTATTAATGTTTTATGGGGGTGCTGGGTTGGGGCTCTTTGACCGGGGAGGTTTCATTGCGCCTCCTCCTGTCGGACGTAAGTTGTTTACTTCTTGCTTCCCACAGGAATGTGTCCTGACTGGATCAGGGCACATCCGTACGTTTGATGGGGGGCTGTGGGCTTTGCCTGCGGTCACCTCATCCATGCGCAAGGGCTTGCTCTTGCGCCCTTTTTCTCCTTTTACTGTCCTCTTCTTTTTCTTTTTTCTCCCTTCACGGGGTTCTTGTTCTTTTCAGGGGGTTCCTGCGGTCCGACTGGTCTATTTATGTCCTTTCTTCCCTTGCGTTACAGATCCTGACCTCTCCCATGGGATACATTGGGAATCCACTACTGAGCTCACTCCAGCGCACTCTATGATGGCACACCATGACGTCTAACGTGAGTACGGTATCTTCTTTGCAGGTGGCATCACACAACACCCAGGGCTTAAATTCCCCGGTTAAACATAGGAAGGCATTCCAACATTACCATTCCCAGGGACTAGGGGTTCTCCTGCTTCAGGAGACTCACTTCCCAGATTCTTACCAACCCTCCTATGTCCACCACAAATACCCCTTGTTTTATCTGGCCAACGCCCCCTCCAAGCAGAGAGGGGTGGCCATATTTTTCGCTAAATCCCTTCCCTTTTCCCATCTACAAACGGTTCGGGACCCCCACGGTCGCTTCATCTTAGTCAAGGGCCACATACAAGGGGAGTTATACACGTTTGTATCCTATTACGCTCCCAATCGGGGTCAGGCAAAATTCTTCTCGGACATGTTCCTCATACTCTCTCCCCACTTCGAGGGGCGAGTTCTCATAGGGGGGGATTCCAATTTGGCTCTTGATTGCTCCCTAGATAAATCTAACTCCTCTGGTGGTCGGCTTCGACGTCCCTCCAAGCAGAGTCTGCGAGTAGCTCGAACACTTCACTCGCTAGGTCTGATTGATATCTGGCGGGAACTTAACCCCTCTTCCCGTGACTATACACATTTCTCGGCACCCCATCATACGTTTGCGCGTATAGATCACATTTTCATCCCCACAACTGATGTTCCATCTGCGCAGAAGTCTAAAATTAAGGATGTTCCTTGGTCGGACCACTCCATAGTCTCGCTTCAGCTCTCCTGCTCCTTGCCTCCCCGAGGCCCTTCGCCTTGGAGAATTAACGAGTCCATCCTGAGTGACCCCGCTAGATGTTCTCAGGTAGAGGCTGCACTCCGTGACTATTTCAAGCTCAACGATCTTCCTGACGTGTCCCCCTCCACCCTTTGGGGGGCTCATAAGGCGGTTATTCGGGGCTACCTCATTCAACTGGGGGCAAAAATTAAAAAGGAAAGACTGATCGACATTGCCCGTTTGGAGACTGAATACTATCGTCTCCGCAGAGTCCATAGGAGATCCCCAAACCCTACCTCGCTGGCAGAACTGGATGCTGTCAAGCTGTCGTTGAACTTAGCCCTGACTTCCAGGGCGGAGAAGGCCTTGAGGTGGCAATCTGCTCGCTCTTACGCTTCTCGGGACAAATTGAGCACGAAATTAGCGCGGAAACTCTCCCCCAAATTTCGGGCGATCTCCATGCCTAAGATTAAATCTCCCTCTGGCGTTCTCTCGAGCAATCCCGTCTCCATTATGGATTCCTTTCACTCCTTCTATTCACATCTCTATGCGGCCCCTGCCCCCCACAAGGGGGATGATCCTGATTCGTTCTTGAACAAAGTACCTATCCCCCGCCTATCGGCTACACATAGATCCCTTCTTGAAGCCCCTATTGATGAACAGGAAGTGCTTGATGTCATTAAGAATCTCCGATCCAATTCCGCCCCAGGCCCTGATGGTTTTTCAAACTCGTATTACAAGACTTTCATGTCGGTCCTATCTCCTTATTTGGTCAGGTTCTTTAATGCCCTCAGGGGAGGTGCTAGTCTTGAGGAAGCATCTAATACAGCTTACATATCGGTTGTCCCCAAGCCTGGGAAGGATCCCTCTGAGGTGGGCAATTACAGACCAATTTCGCTTATTAATAACGATCTCAAGATCCTGACAAAAATCTTCGCTAATCGTTTATCTAGCTTTATTACCAAATACATTCATAAGGATCAGGTGGGGTTCATTCCAGGTAGGCAGGGACCTGACCAGGTAAGGAGGGTGATTGACGTCATCTCTTTGTTGAACTCTGGGTGGGACGGTGGCCCTCCCCAACATGGTTTCCTCCTGTCCCTTGATCTCCACAAGGCCTTTGATTCCCTCTCTTGGCCGTTCCTCTTCCGCACTCTGGAATGTTGGGGCTTTGGCCCCTCTTTCCTCACCACTCTTCGGGCCCTTTACTCGCAACCGGTAGCTCAGGTCCGGATGCAGGGTTACTACTCGGTGCACATACCCATCCGGAGAGGCACGAGACAGGGATGCCCCCTCTCTCCGCTCCTTTTTGCGGTGGCTCTCGAATCTTTAGCAACAGCCATCCGCCTTCATCCTGATATTCATGGTATACAGTGTGGACCCACGACCCACAAAGTTGCGCTGTTCGCAGACGACATTATGCTTTTTGTCACCTCCCCCTTGATCTCTCTACCCAATATCGTCTCCCTCCTTAACGCCTTCGAGGCAGCGTCTGGATTACGAGTCAATATGTCCAAATCTCTGGCCCTTAATGTCAACCTCCCCTCTTCTCTAGTGGATCGGTTAAAGGACCATTTCTCTTTCTCTTGGCACTCGGATTCCATCCCCTACCTAGGGGTGTCGTTAACCCCCTCTATAGATAAGCTCTACCCATCCAATTACCCGTCCATGTTCCGACGACTGAAGCGGGAACTTTCTGATTGGTCGCGCTATCACATCTCCTGGATGGGGAAAGTCAACGCAGTTAAAATGACTCTTTTGCCCCGGATTCTCTATTTATTTCGGTCTCTCCCGATCCCTGTGCGTAAATCCCATGTTCAGAGTTTACAAGGCCACATCTTTAAATTTATCTGGGGACAGAAGGGACATAGAATCAATAAACATACACTTCTACGCTCCCGGAAACAGGGGGGCTTGGGTGTACCTGACCTCTGGAACTACTATCTAGCAGCACAGCTGACTCAGTTTTCTGTTATATATTCCAGGGGGGGGAAACCCGACTGGTGCCATATGGAACGTCAGGCTGTCCCCAGACACACTATTGATTATTTGGTTTGGAGTCCTGCCCCTACCCGTCCTCCAATATTGTCTCCAACCCTTTCACATTCATTCTCCATTTGTGATCGCATTCACAAGACGCGCAAAGTGACCTCACATTGGGCTCCGCTCACTCATCTATTTCACAATCCGGCCTTCCCTCCAGGGGAAAACATAGGGGCTTTTAAGTGGTGGACTGACAAGGGCATGTATAGGATCGGACACTTTGTTGATAGCTCGGGTCCCATAACATTCTCACATTGTACTTCTAAGCTGAAGATGCCATCTGCGGAGAAGTTCCGTCTGACTCAAATTTCGCACTATATTCACTCCCTCAGGCTCCGTTCTTCTGAGCCCCTGCGGGTGTCGCCTTATGAACAATGGTGTGCCCAAATTACTGATGTTAAGGGGGGTATTTCCCTAATTTATGCTTCACTGACTGACGCTCAAACTAAACCGGCCTACATGCTTAAATGGGAACAGGACCTCAATATAGAATGGGACCTCCCTAATTGGTACACATGTGTAGGACGTTCTTTTCGGGGTATTCACAATGTTGGGCTCATGGAGGCTAACCTAAAAGTAATTATGAGATGGTACATGGTGCCGGCTAGGCTGGCTGCCATCTACCCCTCCATGCCACCCACTTGCTTTCGTGACTGTACCCTGACGGGAACGGTTTTCCATATCTTCTGGGAATGCCCAAGGCTGCGGAAGTTCTGGGGACGCATTTATGGTATGGTCAGGCGAATCACTGGTCTTGCGGTACATCCGTCCCCTTCGCATGCTCTTTTGGGTCAGCGCATTCCTACAATTCCCAAACACACCCAGGCCCTCATTTTCTACATCTTCCTCGGTGCCAAAATGGCGATAGCCAGGCAGTGGAAAATGCCTTCGGTTCCGTTGCAGCTGGCTAAGCGTAAGATTTCGTGGATGATGGCACAGGAGAAGATGTATAGCATTCTTGACGACTCCAGAGCGAAATTCGAGCGGATCTGGGAACCCTGGGCAGCTTATGTTAACGTTACTATTTGACCGGCGTCGGGCCGCTGGAACCTTCTACTCCCTTTTGCTCTTCCTCTCTTTCTTTCCTCTCTTCTCTTGATGCCTGTCAGTTTCCTATCCTATCTATTCTGCCTTCTTCTTTTTCCTTTTCTTTTTTCTTTTCTTCCTCTTGATTGCTCACATTTGGTTTATGTTGTACTCAGAGTGTTTGGTTACTAACCCGCTTGGTGGGGTCTCTTGGTTTAAGCCCAGAGCCCCTGCCAAAAGTTTGGAATGGGTCTTTGATAACGATAATTTCTTATTTTTCTGTTCTTCTCTATAATCGGGAATACTGGTCCATCTCTGTTTGAGCTAGGGACTGGGATCTGCTTACCTATACCTGGTTCTCCTTTGGAGTCCTGGTGATTGGGATTCCACTCGTTTCAATAATATTGGTTAGGTGCTCCCACCTCGAGGCACAGTAAGTTCCCTTTTGGGGTGTCTCGGGGGTGGAGCTCTGCCATGGGGGGGTCGCCCCTGTTATCCGCTGGTGTCCCACTTTTTAAGCTTTTCTGAGTCAAGTTTTGGTCCCACTTACACTGACTTATTCCTGGTGTTTATATATATACACGTGTTGCTTGCTGCACATCCTCCCCATATTGCTGTACTTCATGTTTCTACTACCGCATGTTGTGTTACAGTTTTCATTTCTGTACCATTCCAGTTACTGTTTGTACTCGATATTTTTGAATAAAAATTTATTGAAATAAAAAAAAAAAAAAAAATAACAAATGTAAATATTTTTGCAGGTAAAAAATTGCAATGTATTATTTTATTTCCCATGAGCCTGCAGAGCACTGAACCCATAGTCAGTGGATCACGGGTACAATGTCAGGCAACTGCACTCTTCCTATAGCTATGTGCCTGTACCTCTATACTGGCTGTCAATTCAGAGCTGCATGGACTACCGCACATGCAGCCCATTGAAAACAACAAGTCTGTCTGCCATGATGGCACCCGGGACTTGCAGTTTCTTCATTCGCAGATTCCTCTGCATAGCTGTACTGTTATTAAAATGTGGCAGTGAGCGCAGGGAAAGGATCGGGAGGTGAACGGGGGTGCTGCATAGTAACACGTTACATGTTACACCCTTATTTAGGATGTAACATTTTACTAAATTTAGCAGGATTCCCAGCCATTTTGCTGGATATGGGTCTGCCAGAGTTACTGCTAACACCAACAGCACATTTAAGCTTGTTGCGCAATTGTGAGATTTGAGACAATGAACAGTCTAGCATCTTTGTTTTTTTCGGTTTACTTTATATGGGGATGGGAGAAGGGAATGAGTGGGATACTCCTCTGGCTCAACTAGTTACAAAAATGGGACACTTGAGAAAAAATGCCTTCTAGCGCTGACTTGGCGCTGGCTGAATGCCAACCAACGCTTACTGGCGCTTGTGAACACTGACTTGCTGTTATTGAACTGAAACTGTCGTCTGACACTTCTGTTAGCTCAAAAGTCCTTTGCACTGCTTCCTCCAGTCCTCCCTGACTGAGGTAGCCACTTGTAATTACTGCTGCACCTCTCAACACTTTAACACTTCAGGGTCAACCGCTGGCACCCCCCTTTACTCTTCAGGGCATACACTGGAACCCCCTTTGCTATACTTCCACACCAGCTAGCTATCTCCTGGATTCCTCTGACCTTCTCCGGAGGCAGACTCCAGGGGTAGTTTGCAGTACTCATGACTCAGAATGCTTTCCTGAAGCTCTTCCCCAACAGCTCCGCTGGTCCTCAGCACGCTGGATCCTTCTCTGCAGCTCAGCTCAGCCCGATATCCCCTCAGGCAAGCCGCCCGGGACACCCGTTTCTTCTGACAGGAGGAGAGACAGCCGTCCCCTCCCTCCTGGTACTCTGCTTCCCACCAAAGACCATCTGACATGCACGCCCCACAGACTTATACCCCCTCCCAGAATGCTGTGTGGCAGAATCTGCCCTTCCAGGATGGATACAGGCCTGGTGTGCTATTGGCCAGGTTTCCTCCACTGCCCAATGAGAGCCCTCATTGTATCATTCTAAGTATCATTCTAAGTATCTCAGCTGCACTCACATCCTTTTTAGAAAACATAACTTGACTTTAAATATTGTGATAGTGTATCAAAAACGACTTTGTAAGAAAAGTAAAAGATAATAGAGTAAAAATGTGTGGTCAATAACTATTCAAGGTAAAGCCACAGCCTTACCTTGGCTAAGGCACAGGCCTACTGTGCCCAAGGATAAATCCAGCCCTTGCAGCCATATAGCACACATTGATTTTCACGGTCCTATAAGCCGGTGGGCACTGATATATGTTGGTGACATATCTGTTCTTCATATGGCTGCATTGATATACTTCCTGGTCTCGGGTAATACGACGTATTTGCCACTTTCGGTCATTGGCAAAATGGTGTCTGGACCACTTCCGGTCTCCCGCAAGATGGTGGCGTGACTAATATGCGGCCTTACATCCGATTCTCCGGCTATTTAATCTTAGTACGTTTTTGACGCCAGTGATAGGCGGATCCCTATGAAAACGTGTTGGTACACAAAAGGAGTAGCCTACACGCTGGCGTCTTTCGACCGCCATATACCTCGCTTTAGGAAGGTGGTCTGTTCATGTGAGTTGATGGCAATTTGTTATTGTAACATGTACATGTAATTTTAAAACATTTTTAATAAATACTACAATATGTAAGCACTTTTGGCTCAGTTTGGTGAGGGTTTACGCAGTGTATCCAGTGTATGGTGATTGAGGGGGTGGTCCTGCAGGCCAGGCCGATTTCTAGCTCTTCATTGGATTGATTATAAGGCTTTATAATTTTTATTTGGCTTCTGGTGAGTTCATTTAAATGGTGAAGGAGGAGCACGCCCACACTATTGTAATAGTCACTTGAAGTGTATTATTCATTACTGCATTCTTTTTCTATTTATCTGGTGCGTGTTTTGACACTTCACACATTTCACGAACATCTCACTTCAATGTCTGGACTATGGACAATTATACACATTTGGACTGTTAATGTAGTATATAGTGCTGATTAATATAGTTGTTTATTATTGTTTTTATAGCACTGCACACATTTTGTACATATAGCACTATGAGGTACACAAATCACAAAAATATGAGTGTCCCTTTATACTTTGGCAGTCATTTTACATGTTTCTACAGTGCATTTAGCTGCCTGGCTGGAGTTGCCCTTTCATCTAATTAATTGGTATCAGAGGAATACTGGGTATTGAACAAACCTGTGTAGTAGAAAATGTCTACTGTTTTCAAATTCCAAAATCTTCACAAATTTTAGTTTCAATAGGTTTTTATTAAGACACAAAGGGAACAGTACAAGCGAGTTGATTGGGTAACAACTCTAACAATGTGTCACAACATTTTTCCAAAGTGATAAGGGTAAGTGAAGAAGAAGAGGGAGATGAAAGGAGGGGAGAAGGAAGGTAGGAAGGAAGTGGGTAAGGGGCCAGTGTGATACCATGAATACAGGAAGTGTCTACAGGGATATTTGAATAAAGGCATCAGTCAGCATTCAGCAGAGCTCTAGAGATAATGAAATTAGCATATGTTAGATAATAAAAAATTAGGATAATAGGATGGGTAAGGCGAGGGTTCTCAGGCATAACGAGCTACAGTGAGCAAATTGTTATGTAATAGGAGTTCATTGCAGTAGAGAACACCAGGGAGAACGTAAATAAGGGTCCCAGTTATGAAGGAATTTATCTACTGAAAGGTGGACTTTTGCAAACATGTAGTCATATGTGGCATGTTCATTCAAAGTATGTATTGTTATAGAGAGATCAGGTGCTGAAGGTTGTCTCCAGCACTGTGTGGAATTTGAAAGGCTAGGAATCCATGCCTATACCTTATAATGCCAATTTGGGGTCGGGTGTGATAATTATGTTTAGAACAAAAGATGCTATGGAAAATACATCCAGCCAGAAGGTTTTGAGGACAGGGCAGTGTCACCATATGTGGGTCATTGAGCCTTTTAAGTCACAGTTTCTCCAGCATAGAAAGGATTAATCCAGGGAGGAATTGCGCAATCAGTCTGATATCAGTCTATCAGGCGTATAGTACCATTGTTGTGGAGTAGCTGTAAACTGAAAGATTTCCATGAGATCATTGAAGTCGTTTTGCAGTTGGAGAGTGGCACAGTGAGGAGACGGTAGAGATGTGAGACTCCTATATGGTGGGAGGGAGGAGAATCTAGTAATTTCAGAAGGTCTGCCAGAAAGAGAGACTCTTGGAAGGCCAGACATTGTAAGGCATGCCTTATTTGAAGGCATTTGTAAAAGAAAGATGAAGGTTTTAAATACGAGGCACACAACTTTTGGAAAGAGTGTAAGGTGGAGTAAGAGTATATGTTTGCAATGGTTTTTATACCCGCAGGTTCCCAAGTATGCAGTGAGTAGTGATGTCGCGAACAAAAAAATGTAATGTTCGCGAACGGCGAACGCGAACTTCCGCAAATGTTCGCGAACCGGCGAACATTGCGAACCGCCATAGACTTCAATAGGCAGGCGAATTTTAAAACCCACAGGTACTCTTTCTGGCCACAATAGTGATGGAAAAGAAGTTTCAAGGGGACTAACGCCTGGACTGTGGCATACCGGAGGGGTATTCATGGCAAAACTCCCATGGAAAATTACGTAGTTGGCGCAGAGTCGGGTTTTAATCCATAAAGGGCATAAATCACCTAACATTCCTAAATTGTTTGGAATAACGTGCTTTAACCACTTGCCGACTGCCTAACGGCGATCTACGACGGCAGTCAGCCCCTCACAGGTAAAGTGACGTAGGGCTACGTCACTAGCTTGTGAGGGTCTAGGGAGTGAGCGCGCGCCCCCGGAGGCGCGCTCCCGCGTGGTCACGGACCCCCCCGCGCGTGTGACCAGCGGACCCGATGTCCGCCGGTCACTCGGCGATCGGCGGGGGAGAGGGAGAAAGTCAGGCGGCTTGTGTAAACAAGCCACCTGCCATTCTCCTCGGTGTAAAAACACTGATCACACGGATCTACTATGTAGATCCGTTGATCAGTGTCCTTACAGCTCAAGCCACAGCCAATCACAGCAGAAAGCACGCCCCTAGGGACACACACAGCCCCTCCCTCCCAAATAAAGTTAACCCCTTCACTACCAGTGTATTTTTACAGTAACAGTGCATATGTATAGCACTGATTACTGTAGAAATGTCACTGGTAACCCCAAAAGTGTCAAAAATGTCAGTCAAGGGTCCGATCTGTCCGCCGCAATGTCGCAGTACCGCAAAAAAAATCGCAGATCGCCGCCATTACGCGTTAAAAAAAAAAACAACAAAAATGACAAAAATCTTTCCCTTTGTTAGTAAACGCGATAACTTTTGCGCAAACCAATCAAAATACGCTTTTTGCTAATTTTTTTACCAAACATAGGTAGCATAAAACAAATTGGCCGAAAATGTTAAAAAATTTTGATTTTTACATTTTTTTGGGGGGGAATTTCATATAAAAAAATGTGAAAAATATTGCTATTTTTGCAAAATTGACGCTCTTTTTTTGTTTATAGCGCGTGATCAAAAAATTGCACAGGTGATCAAATACCACCAAAAGAAAGCTCTGTTTGTGGGAAAAAAAGGACGCCAAATTTGTTTAGGTACAGCGTCGCACGACCGCGCAATTGTCCATTAAAGTCACGCAGTGCCGAATCGCAAAATACCCCCTGGTCAGGAAGGGGGTAAAATCTTCCGGGGCTTAAGTGGTTAAAACATCCAGTGTGTGTATACGATCAGGTATGATGTTGTATCGATCAGGTAGTGTAAGGGTTACGCCCGCTTCACAGTGACAGACCAAACTCTGACAGACCAAACTCCCCGTTTAACGCACCGCAAACATCCGCAAACAGACCAGAACCGACCAAAATGGGACAGGAACTGGGCTTTAAGGGTTAGGGTTAGGTTTAGTGTTAGGGGATAGGGTTAGGATTATGGTGAGATACTTAGGGTTAGAGTTAGTAACCCTACCCCTACGCCTCTAACCCTAACCCTCTAACCCTAAGCACTAAAAATAACCCCAACCCTAGCCCTAACCCTATCCCTAACCCTAATTCTATTTTTTTTTTCTGGTTCTGGACATGCTACAGAGCTGAAACTTCACAGGTACACTTTTTAGACCCCCCAGACACCAAATGACACAAAAAAGTTCTTAAAAATTGTCATTTTTGATAGAGAGCCAATTATTGGACAAATTAAAAAAAAAAAAAAATTCTTTGGATTTAGTGTCTGGGGGGTCTAAAAGTGTACCTGTGAAGTTTCAGCTCTGTAGCATGTCCAGAACCAGACGAAAAATACGAATTAGGGTTAGGATTAGGGTTAGGGCTAGGGTTAGGGTTATTTTTATGGCTAGGCTTAGAGGGTTAGGGTTAAGGTTAGAGGGTTAGAGTTATGGTTAGAGGGTTAGGGTTAGGTTTAGTGTTAGGGGATAGGGTTAGGGTTACGGTGAGATACTTAGGGTTAGAGTTAGTAACCCTACCCCTACCCCTCTAACCCTAACCCTCTATCCCTAATCACTAAAAATAACCCTAACCTTAGCGCTGACCCTAACCCTAGCCCTAACCCTAACCCTAGCCCTAACACTAATTCTAATTTTTTTCTGGTTCTGGACATGCTACAGAGCTGAAACTTCACAGGTACACTTTTTAGACCCCCCCAGACAATAAATCCAAATAATTTTTTTTTTTTTTTTTTTTTTATTTTTCCAATAATTGGCTCTCTATCAAAAATGAGAATTTTTAAAAACTTTTTTTGTGTGATTTAGTGTCTGGGGGATCTAAAACGTGTACCTGTGAAGTTTCAGCTCTGTAGCATGTCCAGAACCAAAAAAAAAGATAATTTTTTAGTAGAGCAGGGATGGTGGGAACCCTCCTTTTATAACTATATGATCTTTTTTTCTGGTTCTGGACATGCTACAGAGCTGAAACTTCACAGGTACACATTTAGACCCCCCAGACACTAAATCCAAAGAATTTTTTTTTTTTTTTAAGTTTTTTTTTTAATTTTTTCAATAATTGGCTCTCTATCAAAAATGACAATTTGTAAGAACTTTTTTTCCGTGTGAGTTAGTGTCTGGGGGGGGGGGGGGGGTCTAAAAAGTGTACCTGTGAAGTTTCAGCTCTGTAGCATGTCCAGAACCAGAAAAAAGATCATTTTTCAGTAGAGCAGGGATGGTGGGAACCCTCCTTTTACACCTATATGATCTTTTTTTTCTGGTTCTGGGCATGCTACAGAGCTGAAACTTCACAGGTACACTTTTTAGACCCCCCCCCCCCCGACACTAATCCCAAAAAAGTCATGCCTGCCTCCAAAAATGCCTGACAAATATATAGAAAAAAAATAAATAAAAGCAGACTGATGTACCAGCCCTAAAAAAGGGCTTTTTGGGGTGCTGTCAGGATGCTGTCCTTACAGCAGGAGTGGACACAGAACACTGGCCTAGCTAATGATTTCCCTATCAATTCAGCAGCAACAGCAGCCCTCTCCCTGCTCTAACTAACTCTGCAGCTTCAGAATGAATCTAAGATGGATGCTGCCCTTGCTTTTTTATAGGAGGTGGGAGGGTCTGGGAGGGAGGGTATGCTGATTGGCTGGAATGTGTCTGCTGACTGTAAGGTACAGGGTCAAAGTTTGCTCAATGATGATGTATAGGAGGCAGACCGAACATCGCATATGTTCGCCCGCCGAGGCGAACGCGAACATGCGAAGTTCGCCGGGAACTGTTCGCCGGCGAACAGTTCGGGACATCTCTAGCAGTGAGATGCCTGTGATTGTAAGTTCCAAAGAGCGGAGGGGTATGCGTTCTAATGCGCCCAGAGGGAGACCCTTAGATGTGACAAAAAGCTAGCACCAGAATTTGTGAGCAGCTATGATAGTATCTAGATAGTGACTCTGTATTAGTCTTTGAAGCCAGGTTGCTTTGAGGTTGAGATTTAGGTCTTCCATGGAAGCAGTACTTTTGATTTGTAACCAAGGTTGGAGTTGAGTTTGATTCTACCAGGTTCTGAGTTGTGCCAGGATAGTAGATTTGTAGTATTGTGTGATGTTAGGAGCCCCCATTCCAGCCGAGGCTGTAGATCGATGGAGTACAGACGTTTTGATGCATGGTTTCCTAACTTACCATATGAAGGCGTGTAGAATGGATTGAATTTTCCTTAGTTGTGCTGGGAGGAATGGAAGAGGTAATGTTTGAAAGATATAGAGGATATGTGGAAGAAGGAACATTTTGGATAGGGAGGTTCTTCCTGCCCAGGAAGTAGTTATGGAGCGAAGTTTTGTACAGGTTTGGGTGAGCTTTGTAATAAGCGTTGAGTAGTTGAGAAATTGGATCCTAGAACTGGGAGAGGATAGCTGTACACCTAGATATTGTATAGATGTAAAGGGAGACCATGAGAAAAGAGCAACGTGTGAGACTTGGTTTTTAAGGGAAAAACAGCTTTTATATAGAGCCAGTAGATCCTATTGAATGTTTTTTCTGCATCAAGGGTTATCAGTAAGAAGGGAAGGTGATGATGTTTGTGCCCATTGAATCAAGTCAATAAAGCGTCTGGTACCATCATGGCATCCTGAAACAAATTCCACCTGGTCTGGGTGGAACAACACTGGGGTAATAAGGGCAAGATGATTGGCTAACAGCTTGGCGTATAATTTTGTGTCTATATTTAACAAAGAGATGGGACAGAAATTGGCAGGGTTGTCATGGGTTTACCAGGTTCAGGGATGGTAATAATAACAGATTCTAAAAACTCTCAGGGTCAGGAATTGCAAGTTACAATATTATTAAAAGAGGTGGTAAGATGGGGTGTCAATTTGATTGTGTACATTTTATAGTGATCATTGGAGAAGCTGTCCAGGCCTGGGGATTTATGTAGGGGCAGGGATTTAATTACCTTGGCGACTTCTGCTTCAGAGAAACGAGCAGAAATGGAAGACTGTTGCTCAGAAGATAAGGTGGGGAGATAAATGGAGTCCAGGAATTGTTGAATGGCTTCAGGGGAAGGAGAGGGGGAGTTGTCCGAGTCATGAAGTTTATATAGGCCTGCATAATATTGACAGAATTGTTCTGTAGTATCAGAAGGGCTATGGACTTTGCGTCCAGTTTGGTCTAGTAAGAACGTAATCCTAGAGGTGGCAGATGGTCTTTTAGGTTGCTTTGCTAGGAATGCCTTGGTTTTGTTGCCTAGGGAATAAGATTGGAGTTTAAGTCTCCTGATATAAAAGTCATAGGATTTTTGAAAGAGGGTACTATGTTTATCACAAAGTGCACTTATCTCTTTTATAAGGGTGGGGTCTGATTTGTTTTTGTTGGGGGCTTTAAGGATATGCGTTGTCGCTTCTCATGGGCTAAAAATTAAATTAGAAGACCTCTGATAAAAGCCTTGTGGATGTTCCTGCGTTGATTTGGAAAAAGGAATCAATTTCTGTTTCAGTCTGCTTCCTCATAATAGGAATGGAAAGAATAGAGGAATTAGGCCACCAAGGAGAAGGTGAGTCCAAGGTGCACTTGATAGAAATGGGAGCATGATCTGACCAAGTGATCAAACCTACTCGGGCAGAAGTAATAATGCATTGTAAAGTGAACTTGTCAACAAGGAAAAAGCCTATTTTAGAGTATACTATTTTAGAGTATACTTTATGTATGTTAGAATAGAATGTATAGTCTCTTTCATTACCATGGATACAGCGCAATGCATCGAATAGTTCTTAATTTGAATAGTAAAGTGGATAGGGAGGAGGATGAGTTACGGGTAGAACTGGTAGTCAATTGAAGGATCTATAATATCATTATAGTCTCCACAGATAATGAGGAATCCAGCTTTGTAGGGTTGTAATTTATGTGTCATTGTTTTGAAAAAAGTTTTCTAGTTAGTGTTTGGGACATAGATGTTGACTAGTGTGATAATTTGATTGTGAAAGGATGCAGAGAGGAATATATATCGACCATTGGAGTCCACTTCTAAGGTATGTAGTTGGAAGGGAACTTACTATCTGCATTAGAAAAATAAAGGTAGGGGAATTTTGGGTTGGTGCAGGTGTGTGGTTTAGGGGCCGCAAAATTGATCTCCTGGACACATATAATGTCACATTCAGAGGCTAGAGCCTCTTTACAGAGGAGGGATCATTTATAAGGACTATTAAGCCCTTTAGTATTGAGAGATAGGATTTTAAGAGCCATTGGGTGGTGGGATCAATGTTTGAAAGTATGCTTGTATGACATGAACTATGAAAGAGACTAAACTTTCTGTAGATAGGAGCCACATTGTAATTACATTAATGCTTATCACACTGTCATAGACATAGAAGCTAGTTACTACACGGGCTTGTAGGTAGGTAACAGGACATAGACAAGGGGAGAAGTAGAAGGGAGGCAAGAAAGGGAACAAACATATCTGTATGCATGGTACACTTTATCTTGAGGGAGGAGAGGACAAAAACTAGCGTATAGAGTTAATCAGAGGTAACATTAAACCAAACAGAGGGACCCCGTGATTAGTGGGTTATGGCCATAAAAATGGAGGCCAGAAAGAGCTATCAAGTGTTTTTCACTGTATGCCAGTCAACGGTGCCATGGCCTGGAGGTGTTCTATGCGGAAATCCGGCATCTGGAGATGATGCAAGTCCCCAGTCGTGTAGCTGCTTCTGGAAGGTCACAAAAAGCTCTGTAGGGAACCCCCATTTGTATGTAATTTTTTTCTCCTGTAAGATTTTTGTGACTTGCCTGAATTCCTTTCTCTTCTGTACTGTAGCGGCTGAGATATCTGCATAAATTGGCAAGGATGAATACGGTTCCGGAAAGGATGGGGTGTTTCTTTTTTTTTTTTTTTTTCATTTGTTTTTTTTTTTTTATTGAAAGAGAGTGAAGCAACATTACAGCAGTTTGCATACACAATCAATGAACATAAATTCCAATCGGGGCAAAGGTTAAACAGCAGCAATGTTAACATATCAGTTCTTGGTCATACCAAGGACATTAAATCATCAACACATTATAACATTTCAATATAACTCAGTGCGTAACTACGACACTGAAAGGGGGGGGGGGTAGAAAGTTCAGGGGGGGGACATCAGGGAGAGGGGGAGGGAAAGGGGAAGGGAAGGTAGGGAGGGGGAAGGAAGGGGATAGAAAAAAAAGAGGGGGGGGAGATAAAGGAAGGGAAGGGAAGAAAGAGAAGGAAGGAAAGGAAATGGGAAGAGAGAGAGTGAGAGAGAGAGAGAGAGAGAGATGGTCAGCAGGGAAACTATATCACGGGTATCACAATATAGAAGAAATCACAAGTCAATGTTGGTCATTCCAAGCGTTCCATGGAGTCCAATATTGGTTAAACAGGCGTTTACCACCACGTTTGTATGCTAAAAAGCTTTCATAAGATTGATTTGTTTTACCATTTTAACAACCTCTGAGGTTGGTTCTTCGTTGGACTTTCAATGCCTAGTAATGAGATTTCTGGCTGCTAAAAGGATATGTGTCACAACAGTATGGCAGGCTCTGGGGAACTGTTCAATACCTATGTTAAATATTGTCAGTGCCGGGGAGGGTCGGGTAAGGATCCCTGTGACATCAGAAATGATGGAGAAAACCTTGTTTCAAAAACTCCTTAGGTGTCTGCAGGACCAAAAGAAATGTTTAAGGTGGCCCACCCCCCCCCCACACCCCCTCCAGCACTGTGAAGATTGGGAAGGGATAAACTTGGAGAGCCTGTAGGGGGTCAAATATCCTTTTAGCAGCCAGAAATCTCATTACTAGGCATTGAAAGTCCAACGAAGAACCAACCTCAGAGGTTGTTAAAATGGTAAAACAAATCAATCTTATGAAAGCATTTTAGCATACAAACGCGGTGGTAAACGCCTGTTTAACCAAAATTGGACTCTATGGAACGCTTGGAATGACCAACATTGACTTGTGATTTCTTCTATATTGTGATACCCGTGATATAGTTTTCCTTCTGACCATCTCTCTCTCTCTCTCTCTCTCTCTCACTCTCTCTCTCTCTCTCACTCTCTCTCTTCCCATTTCCTTTCCTTCCTTCTCTTTCTTACTTTCAATGCATAGCAATTTTTTTAGATAATTCCCAATGATTGGCACAAGTAGATGCTTGGTGTGCAGAGCGTAATGCCTGTTGCCATTGGTAATCTGTAAAGGTGTCTCCTAGCTCCCCTTCCCATTTAAGATATGAAGCGGATTTGCAGAAAGTGAGTTTTTGTTGTAAGGTATTGTAGAACGAGGAAGTCCCCTTAGCTGTATGTGAGGTCCCAAGAAGGTAGGACCACCCTTGTGTAGGTAATGTTACAGTCGGTGATGCCAGCAATCTGAGGAAGTGTGATATTCATAGGTAAAGATAGCGCTCCGGGGGTGGAAGATGGTGTTCCCTCTGCAATTGTGGGAAAGGTTTTATGATGCCATCCTGGAGTATGTCATCTAGGGTGGTTATCACCCTGTCTATCCAAGTTTTAAGGGAAGCGTTTGACAGCGCAAGTTCCATAACACCTATCGGTATGGGTACTTTTGTTATCAGATCCGGTGAAAGACCAAGACAGGTGAATCCTCTCCATGCCAGTAGTGAAGTTTGCAACGTTATAGGTATGTTTTTTAAGGGGAAGGGTTTCCAGATATCTGCCAGTAGGGCAGTCCGTAATGATGATGGCGAGCAGAACTCAGATTCTATTTCCCCCCACAATATATCCTGTGATGGGGAGAGCAAGCCTCTGAGTTGTGCCAAATGGAATGCAATTAAATTGTCTTTGATGCCACCCGAAGATCTATGTTTGATAAGTAGAGTATGGGAACTTCTGGGTCTCTTATGATTCCAAACAAATCTTTTCACAGTGGTATTGAGAGCGTTGAGATATTTGCGGGGGACAGGGATAGGTAGTGTCCTAAAGATATAAAGAATTTGGGGGAGGACAATCATTTTGAATGAGGCCAGGTGCCCAGACCATGTTAGTTCTGTTTTAGAGATGCGTTGGCATTCTTTGGTTATTTTGTGGCATCAAAGCCTGTGATGATGCCCAAGATAGGTGGGCGAAACGCGTCGACGTAACTTCCTGGCAGATACTCGTCACACCACGTCACTTTCGCAAACCACCGTGGAACACACGCCGGCAGCGTACCCGGAAGTGTATCGGCTTATTGTGACCACCGACCTGTATACAATGCTGTTACTTTTCGTATGTTTGTCAGTAGCTTTTTAATATCTTTTATAATAAAATCAACCTACGGGCTTCCCTATTTTTGGCTCCTTCCCCTTTTGTCTGAGATTTTAAGCATGGAGGAATTTTAGAGGTGATCGAAGGTACATTGGAGGCTCATCCTTATTGATATCCTGGGGGACACAAAGGCTGTTTAGTATCCCGCATCTGAGGCTGGAGGCTGATTTGGAGGTGTAGCTGGATATATATATAAGGCTCAAAATTCTCGTAAGTCTGTTGAGTGGATCCCCAAAAGGGTTCTTTGGAAGCACTGGGCACTTTTGTGTGGAGCACGATATTCAGCACTTTATATCCAAGTGGACTATATACTACTTTTGGACTGCACTATATATATATTTTTTTTTTTTGCACTTTTTGCACATTTGGCACCTTATATTTAATATACATTTTTTCTGCACTTTAATCAATCATATGGTATATGTTTTTGCATTTTAATAATTCATGTGGTTATATGACTATGTATCTTTTCAGCACTGATGCACTTTTTCGATATCATCATTATATAAAGTTTACAATTTTTAGTGCACTTTATATATCTTTATTCTTATACGCCGGGTAGCGCTGTTTTAAATTATATCCCATTGTTTTCTTAGTCTTATCCTAAGTGAACAGTAGCTGCAGGTAGGATTAGTACACATAATTTATCGCGGGTTTTAATATTATTTTTGTTCACATGTCTTTGTTTTTATCATCAATTTTTTTGATATGTGATAAGCTAACCTAGGACGAGCATGTGGAGGATCATCTCATAAAAGCACAGGTGACTACAGCAAATCTTTTCCCTCTTAGCCAATGGGAATTACTGTGCTTGTGTTATACAGAATATCTGTTTTCCATATAATAGGATCATGGGGGTTTTCTCTTGCAGCATGCTATTACATACTGCTTGGGCCTTGAAGAAGGGTGTACACCCCGAAAACCTATCCTGAAAAGTTGGATGTTAGTGCAAATAAAAAAAAGGCATCATGGACAGTACTTAGTTGTTCTTGTTAGAAGTGCAGTAATATGACTACAATCACACCCAATATGCTATTGAAACTGTTCATTAGAGTTTTAGGAAAGCATCAGATGCAGTTTAAAGTGGAGTTCTACTCAAAAGTGGAACTTCTGCTTTAAGGCCTCCTCACTGGCTCCTGTTTGTGAAACTGAGCTTTTGGGGAGGAGGAGGGAGCAAGTACAAGTACCCGATTTTGACAGATACCAGCTCCCACTTCCATTTAGGTCGCCTTAGGCAATTGGACGTGGAAGTTCCCCTTCCCGAAGTCTTCTGGGAAACACGACAGGTCCTATAAGACTTCGGGACCAGTCAAAGAGCACAGCACCGCTTTTGCATGTGCAGTGGGCACCCGGCTGTAAAGCTGCAAGCTGTCACAGACAGGTGCCCATAGTAGAGATGCCGGTGCTGCCGAGGGAGGACATGGGGAGAACACGGCTTGTACTCGGTTGAGTACACCGTTGGATCATGGGACAGGTGAATGCTGTTTATTAAAAGTCAGAAGCTACACTTTTTGTAGCTGCTGGAATTTTAATAAACAAAAAAAAAATGACTGGAACTCCGCTACCAAGTGTGGTCTTTTTGGGCTGAATTTTCCAATTGTTGGTTCTATTGGTGGAAACAATTCAATTTTTTGTGTTACTGAAATAGATATAAGCAACCAACAATGCTTTAATTTTCTTGTGTGCGCCGATTGATTATTAAAAATCAATGGTCCAATTTGATTGCCAGTTCTTTTTTTTTATAGCGGAATTAAAACAGGCATTAATATCCTTTCATAAAGCTGGAAAAAAATGGGCCTATGACCAAAAGCAAAAATAAATAAACATTCTAATTGGCTACATGGGCAACAGCTCTTTTTTTTTTTTTTTGCAGGCTTTTTGAGACAGCCCCAATTTAATGGTCTGTCTGCCAAATAATGCACAACAGTTGTCGGGTAAATAAATAGTTTTGAACATGTTGAAAATCTTTTTTAAGACATTTCCTATTTTATTCTGAATATAAAGTCCTGATGAAACAACAATTTTATTGTGAGCAGACAATAGTCTTATAAAAACAATTTTCTTGTAAACGGACATGAGAGAAGCAGGCACAATGCTCCTAGCCTTTTCCTGCATTGACCTCTATATTTCATACCGGCTGTAGTCTCCCTTTGGACTTTTAAAGCATTATACAACTTACTACAAATCAATCAAGATCCAGCAGCTGAGGCTGCATGACTGATACAAAAAAAAACTACAGGCTGTTTTTTATTAGGCAGCTCAAGCAAAATGAGAAATGTTGTATACTTTTGTGTTATGGAGCATTTGAAAGTAATGTGAAAAAATGTACTTTTTTATGAGCACTTGAGGTGAGCGGCCCACTGAAGCATTGAACACATAGAGCCTGGGAATGGATTGCCATTGCATTGCATTATGGTCTCTCTTTATTGCTCTACAAAACCTCCCAAAAAGTTTGAATACAACTTTATAATAAGCGCACATAATTCATTTTTTATTTCACTGTCAGCAAGTTACTTTTATAATAAGCTTAAGCGGTTTTATTTTATTTCACTGTCAGCAAGTTATGTGTACTCAAAGGATAACTATAGTCATTTAGGTTTTTATAAAATCTATGTAAGGAACAGATGAGTTTAATGTAAAAAGGATAATTGGTTTTAAAACCCTTGTTTCTCTGTGTAGTTTCTTTTCACTTCTATGTGTACTTGGGGAAAGCCATGTTTACTGATTACATATACAGGCTTTGCTTCCTGCTAAGTAGTGCTGCATAGTGTTATGTCTTGCTGATCCTCATATCTCACTAAAGCTCTACCAGGCAGAGTTTGTCTAGAGTAAAGGTGATAATGTAATTTGCACACAGCTGTTTTCCTTTGGTAAAATTACATAAGATTACTATCAGATGCTACTAAGAGAAAACCTCAGCATCCATGCATTGAACAGTGAAGCATTGGACACACAGTGCTCTCCTTAACCACTTGCCTACAGGGCACTTTCACCCCCTTCCTGCCCAGGCCAATTTTCAGCTTTCAGCGCTCTCACACTTTGAATGACAGTTGTGCAGTCATGCTACACTGTACCCATATGACATTTTTATCTTTTTTTTCCAGACAAATAGAGCTTTCTTTTGGTGGTATTTTATCACTTCTGGGTTTTTTATTTCTTACAAAAAAAAAAGACAGGAAGTTTTGAAAAAAAAAAAAGTTTTTCTTATTTTCTGTGAGTAAATTTTGAAAATAAATAATTTTTCTCCTTCACTGATGTATGCTGATAAGGCTGCACTGATGGGCACTGATGAGGTGGCACTTATGGGCACTGATGAGGTGACACTGATGAGGAGGTACTAATATGAAACACTGATGGGCACTAATAGGTGCCACTGATAGGCGGCACTAATGAGCACTGATAGGCGGCACTGATGAGCACTGATAGGTGGCACTGATGGGCACTGATAGGTGGCACTGATGGGCACTGAGAGGCGGCACTGATGGGCGACACTGACAGTGTGAGGCGAGGAGAGCTTTCGAGAGGCAATCACAATATTATCATCCAATATTTTCAGATCGGACAAGCATGACATTTGACCGTAAGATACCAGATTGTACAATTTTTGTTTAGTCAGTACAGTTGTCATTCCAAAATACAATACAAATACAAAAACATTACAACACATTACATCACTTCCGAATTTTTATTCTCTTATTCGAGAATTTTCGTAACATTAGTAAACTCTTCATTTGGATTGTAGAATAAATGATACACTGACATAATAAGAAGATATCAAATATAGCAGACTGTAGGTATCAAGATGTGTCAGTTAACATGTAAAGTAGGAACATAGGGTGGAACAAAGTAATACAAAGTATGGAATAGGGTAAGACAGGCAAATGACTTTCCATTAGGTCACCTGTATAGGGGATAGTGTAATCATGTATGAGTTACCTGAGTAACCTCTGCTTCTCTTTATCCTGAGTGTATGTTTCACTTAGTTAGCACTTAACATGAGTAGTCCCAGAGAATGGGCTTTAGGTTTCCCGTTTGGTCACAACCCCTCCAGCATTTGAGTGATGCGTTCCCTATATATTTTGCTAGAATTGTCTGGGTTAGGTATCATCTTTGGGCTATTTATTGTGTCAGTTCCAAAAGGGTTACACATGAAATGGTTTTGTATATTGATTTTAACGCTAGCAACCATTGGGATGGTGTGAAGCTAGCTCCTAAATCTTGTTCCCTTTTAGTTAGTGAGGGTGTTTTGGTGAATACACTTTTTTCTCTTAACACTGGGTAAATGGTCAATTGGAATTTATGCAGCTTTTACTTTCTGACTGCCTATCTCATTTCATGAAGTGCTAAACTGGTAGGGCAGTACAACCCCCCCCCCAAATTACCACTTTTTGGAAAGTAGACATCCTAAGAAATGTCCTGAGAGGCACGTTGAGCTCATGGAATATTAAATTTTTTTTGTCACAGGTGTTTGAAATATGACTTAAAAAAAAAAATATTTTTTTTTACACAAAGTTGACATTGAAATTATATATTGCTCACACATTCCATGGATATATGTGTAATTACACCCCATAATATATTCTGCTGCTTCTCCTGAGTACAGGGATACCACATATGTGAGACTTTTTGGGAGCCTAGCTTTGTACGGGACCCCGAAAACCAATCACCACCTTCAGAATTTCAAAGGGCGTACATTTTTCATTGCATTTTCTCACTACCTATCACGGTTTAGGAGGCCCTGAAATGTCAAGATACCACAACCCCCCCCCCCAAATGACCCCATTTTGGAAAGTAGACACCCCAAGCTGTTTGCTGAGAGGCATAGTGAGTCCATAGAATATTTTATATTTTGCCACAAGTTTTTGGAAAATTAAATTTTTTTTTAAATGTTTTTTTTTTTTAACAAAAAGTTGTCACTAAAAGATACATTTGTCACACATGACATTGGTATATGTGGAATGACACCCCAAAATACATTCTGCTGCTTCTCCTGAGTATGGGGATACCCCATGTGTGAGACTTTTTTCGGAGCCTAGCTGTGTACGGGACCCCGATAACCAATCACCACCTTCAGGTTTTCTAATGGCGTAAATTTTTGATTTTACTCCTCACTACCTATCACAGTTTCGGAGGCCCTGAAATTTCAAGATAGCACAACCCCCCCCCAAATTACCCCATTTTGGAAAGTAGACACCCCAAGCTATTTGCTGAAAGGCATGGTGAGTCCACGGAATATTTTATATTTTGCCACAAGTTTTGGGAAAATTACAATTTTTTATTTTAACACAAAGTTGTCACTAAAAGATAAATTGCTCACACATGCCATGGGTATATGTGGAATGACACCCCAAAATACATTCTGCTGCTTCTCCTGAGTACAGGGATACCACATGTGTGAGACATTTTGGGAGCCTAGCTGTGTACGGGACCCCGAAAACCAATCACCACCTCCCATTTTCTAATGGTATAAATTGTGCATTTCACCTCCGCACTACCTGTCACAGTTTCAGAGGCCCTGAAATTTCAAGATAGCACAAACCCCCCCCCCCCCCAAATAACCCCATTTTGCAAAGTAGACATTCCAAGCTATTTGCTGAGAGGCACGGTGAGTCCATGGAATATTTTATATATTGCCACAAGTTCTGGGAAAATGATTATTATTTATTCATTTTTTTACACAAAGTTGTCACTAAATGATATATTGCTCACACATGCCATGGGTATATGTGAAATAACACCACAATATACATTCTGCTGCTTCTCCTGAGTATGGGGATACCCCATGTGTGAGACGTTTTTGCAGTCTAGCCGAGTACAGGACCCCGAAAACAAATCACCATCTTCAGGCTTTCCAAGGGCGTAAATTGTTGATTTCACTCCTGACTACCTATCACAGTTTCGGAGGCCATGAAATTCAAAGACAGCACAAACCCCCCCCCCCCTTTTTTTTTATTTTTACACTTTGTGTAAAAAAAAAACAAAAAAAAAAAAATTGTCACCTTCCCGAAACTTAGGGCAAAATATAAAACACTCCATGGACTCAATATGCCTCTCAGCAAATAGCTTTCTGGTGTCTACTTTTCAAAAAGGGGTCATTTGGGGGGTGTTTGAACTGTCCTGGCATTTTATGCTCAATCTTAGCCACACATCACCCACTCTTCTAACCACTTGTAAACCAAGCCTTTTCTGTGACTTTTTGCTTACATGAAAAAATATATATTTTTTTTTTTTACTAGAAAATTACTTTGAACCCCCAAACATTACATATTTTTTTAAAGCAGAGGCCCTACAGAACAAAATGGTGGATGCTGCAAACTTTTTTGTCTCACGGTATTTGCGCACAGATTTTCCAAATGCAATTTCTGCGAAAAAAATAATTTTTTTTTTATTTAATGCACAAATACACTATATAATTTCAAATTGTTTGGTAAAATTTAAAAGATGATCTTATGCCGAGTACATAGATACCAAACATGACATGCTTTAAAAATTGCACACGCCTGTGCAGCAGCAACAAACTATGTACATTTTTAAAAGCCTTTAAAAGTATTTACAGGTTACCACTTTAGACTTATGGCACTTTTCCACTCCAAGTACTGGCTCGTACCAGCTCGGCTCTACTCGGCCCTGCTTGGCCCGGTTTGCTTTTCCACTGCTGGTACCGCATGGTATAGTGTCGGAACGGTTCGGTACGGTACGGTATAGGTTTGCTTTTCCACTAAAGTAGTACTAAAGTTAAGTGGGTGGGATAACAACGGGGTGGGTGGGATTCTCTGACCAATCAGTGGCTAGTAGTGACTGCATGCAAAGGATTGTGGGATATGGTACCAGTTTGGTACCTGTTGGAACCACAATCAAGTAGGTACTGTTTTTTCAGAGCCGTACCGTACCGTTCGGTTCCATGCAGTGGAAAAGCAAACCTATACCGTACCGTACTGAACCGTTCCGACCCTATACCATGCAGTACCAGCAGTGGAAAAGCACAAAAGCGTGCCGAACCGTTACGGTTCCATGCAGTGGAAAAGCGCCATTACAGAGGAGGTCTACTGCAAGAATTACTGCTCCCAGCCTGGTGTTCGTGGCGATACCTCACATGCATGCTGCAATTGCGGTTTACATATGACACTAGATCAACGCTTGCATGTGCCTTTGCGTGCAAGCACGGGGGGACAGGGGGGGCTTGATTTTTTTTTAAAATGTATTTAGCTTTTTTTTTTTTTTTTTTTTTTATTCAAGTATTTTATTTTATTGAATAATGCAAGTGAGTAACAACGTTTGACATACAGAATAATGCAAGGTAATGTAAACAAAGCTTGGTAACAGAGCATGACCCATAACTGTAACTACAGCAAATTGTGAGGGTTAGTAGACTAGGGGTGGTAAAATGGGCGGTCATGAGAGAGTAGTGATTGGCATCGCCAACCCACCGGCACCCCATATAGGGAGCACACTGTGCCTAGGTGGGGAGGCAAAACCAACCAATTGTTAAACTAAAAGGGAACAGTACCCAAGTCTACCGTATCGTGTGGGAAGAGGCAGGGGGATGAGAGGAACCTCACAGGTATCTACCAAACAGGAAAAACATGGGCTACAGTCAGCCAGAATGAGGGAACAAGTCGAACGGGTAACCTGTAAACTGTAGTTAAAATGACAAGGTAGAACAAACCCAGACGTTGTCGGTGCTACAACATATGTATGCAGAAGGAAGGAAGCAGGGCGAAGGGGTAACAAGAGGGGACAAGGATAAAAGGGAAAGGGGTAGATAGAGGGGGAAGAGGAAGGGGAAGGATCACCGGGGGGGCCAGTTCATAAGGAGTGGAGGTATTGGGTCCCCAGGATTGGTTCAGGGCAGCAATAGGGAGCTATCAAAATTGGGGGGAAGAAAATAGTCAACCCAAGGTTGCCAGATTCTATCATACTTCTCGACTGTATCCGTCAGGACAGCATCGATTTTGGCGTGAATCATAGCGTTGGTGATTCGGTGTTTCACTTCAGTCAAAGGCAGGTGTGGGGATTTTCACGCTTTCGCAATGGTTTGTTTAGCCGCTGTTGTGACCTGTAGGAACAGTTTGTGGCGGAATTTGGACACATTATCTGGTTTTACATTCAAGAGAGCCAGTAGGGGGTCAGACGAGATCGTAACGTCCATCAGGGTGGAGAGAATATGCAAGACGGCCTGCCAAAACTTTTGTACCAATGGACAAGTCTACCAAATGTGCAAGTGTGTGCCTGTCTCCAGGCAACCCCGAAAGCATGTTGCTGAGTAGGATGGTGAAAATTTTGCAATGCGTGCGGGTACTAAATACCACCGCATCAGTACAGTTTGTTTCCGAGGCTACTATATTTTGCGAGGCCGTCTTCGTTGATTGCCAGATTTTGGACCAATCTTCAACATCTATGGCGGACCCTAGATCTTGTTCTCACTTAGTAGTATACGCGGGAGGAGTACGGTCGGGGGAGTCAGTGAGTCTGGTGTATAACGAGGATATGAGGCCCCGGGCATGTGGGTCATGGAGGCAAGTGTGTTCAAAAGAAGTCATGTTGGGTAAGGAAGAGTCAGTGTGGATGTATTTAGCTTTTTTATGTTATTTTGACACCTTTCCTTCATTTTTTTTTTTTTTTATCATTTTTATTGTTATCACAGTGAATTTAAACATCCCCTATGATAGCAATTTGTAGTGACACGTACTTTTTTTTTATACTCTAGATCTCTCCTCTGACCTTAACGCATCTGACCACACCAAAATTGGTGTGATAAGATGCTTTCCCAATTTCCCAAAAGCGCTGTTTATTTCTGGCAAAACAGAAGTCATGAAATGCTCGTAGCTTCCGGTATCTTATGCCCCGTACACACGTGCAGATTATCTGAAGACTTTTGTCTGTAGACTTACCAAAACCATATAATATGAGGTCAAACCTAAACACTTTCAATTTGTATGCAATCCGGCAGGCCCTTGAACTACATAGAAAAGGTAAATCTGAAGACAAAAGTCTTCAGATAATCTGCACGTGTGTACGGGGCATTGGGCCATAGAGATGATTGGAGCCATTCTCGTTTTCAATCAGCTCTATGGTTAGATAACTGAACCACCGGCTGCACTCTCGGGTTAACCGGTGGGACAGGAGAGCCCGAGAAAAACCGTGGAAGGCGGCGCGGGAGGGGGGTCCACTCCCACTGCTTGTAAAAGCAGTCTAGCGACCAATTATCCGCTAGGATTGCTTTTACATGTAAGCCCGACCGCTGGCTGTAAAAAAACAATACCAAGATGATGCCTAAATCATCCTGGTATAACCACTCAAAGTCCAGCAACGTACCAGTACATTGCTGGTCCTTGTTTGGCATATAGTGTAGGTTTTTTTTTTTTTTCATGCAGCCTGTGGGCTGAACAAAAAAAAGAGAACCTAACAGAAATCTCCGCAGGAAAATTATGTAGTATACACACCATTAACCGCCCAAACATCCAAACCCACTTCCTAATGGCGGGTATACATGACAATATTCCACGTATACCTAAAGGTATTTTAACTGCAGTGGTGAAATCAACCTACCACAGCGCTGCCATCAGAGGTATCCATATATGCTGTGCGCAAATGCTGTTTGTGTCAGAATATATAAAATCAGTGTGGCAGCCGATGAGTACCTGCAAGGCAAACAGGTTAACAAAAGAATGAAGAACAAACAAAGTACAGTAAAAGTACAGTAGGAAGAGTAGAAGAACATAAAAATAAGTGAGATGACAACTGTTTTTGGCTTTTTTATTTTATATTTTTTTGGGGGTTTTTTGTAACTTTTTTAAAAAAAAATTTGTATTTTTTTTACACTTTTTTTTCTGAACTGCAACTTTCCAGGTTAGCGTCTCTCAAAATGTCGATAGCCATCGAAAATCTTTCGAGACCCTGTGTTAGTGTGCCCTACACTATGTCCTGCTGTACCCTACACTAATACTCCACTAGTGTGTGGTAGCACTTGAAACATTCCCTGATGCAGAGACCAGGTTGGTCAGGACAGGTGGGACAATAATAATGGGTGTCACGACTAAATCTGCACCTGCGACAGACACGACATCTTCTTTGGGGGTATCCTTGGGTAGGGGTACTCGGGAGGACATGTAAAAAATGCCTCTCATGCAGCCTGCTCACTGCATCTGGAAGGGGAAGTTGGGCAGGAACACCTCCTGGGTACAGGTAGGCATTGATGATCTCTTCCTGGAATTCTCTGAAGGATCTAGTTCGTCCTGATGCTTTGTATAGCACAAAGATGTTCAGCATAGCCAATTGAAATAAATAAACAGACACTGTTTTGTACCAGCGTCTGGCTGTACAGGCAACTAAGTACGGCGCCAAAAGCTGGTCATTAAGGTCCACCCCTCCCATATTAAGGTTATAGTCGTGGACACAGATGGGTTTCTCCATAACACCAGTTGCCGTAGTAATTTGGACCGTCGTGTCTGCGTGAAGGGAGGACAGAACGAAAACATTACGTGTATCCCTCCCTTCACTGCAAGCAATTTGTCAATTTTCAAGCAGGCTCTCTCCCCCTGACTAATACGGGAATCTACAAGCCGTTGGGGGAAGCCCCGGCGATTAGGTCGCATGGTGCCACATGCGCCAATTTGTAATTTGAGCAGGTGACTAAATAGTGGCACGCTCGTGTAAAAATTGTCCACGTACAAATGGTACTCCTTTCCGGATAAGGGTGACACCAAGTCCCAAACTATCTTGCCGCTGCTCCCTATGTAGTCTGGGCAGTTGGGGGGCTCCACAGTGCTATATTTTCCCTTGTAGACCCGGAAACTAACTGTATAGCCTGTGGCCCTGTCACACAGCTTATACAGTTTAACTCCGTATCTGGCACGCTTGCTGGGGAGATACTGTTTCATAGCCAGTAAACTTAATCAGGGACTCATCAACACAGACAACTTGTTGGGGGGTAAACAAGGCTGCAAACCGCTGATTGAAAAAAGCATAAATCACAGAATTTACTCGTATCTCGCCCTGGACACGGAGGCAGAGTACACGCGCATATGGTGAAGTGGGCTAGTGGACCAATATAGCCTGCAATTCACTCTTTTTGGTTATGCCCATGTTGAGGGAAAGGCCCAGAAATTTCTTAAACTCGGAAACCGTTACAGGTTTCCAGCCGAATTGTCTGGCAAGGGGCGAATTTGGGTTGGCAGCGATGAAATGACCAGTGTATAAATTTCTTTGGTCCACAATAGATCTGAAAAGATCTTCCGCGAAAAACAGCTCATAAAAATTCAGGGGAGTAAAATTGGCTGTTTCCACGTGGATTCCAGGTTCCAGGTCTTCGAATACTTGTGCTAGCCACCGCACCAGCTTCAACTGCACTTATGGGACTCGCCACATCACCAAGTGTTACTGCCATGCTGGTTGTACTAGGTCCAGGGTGTACTAGGCCGCTGGTGCTTGCCAGGTCACCAGAAGCCTGAGCGGCACTAGTACCGACACTCCAGACGAGCACGCTGCGATCTCTGCACCTCTTCAACTCCAGAATGGGGTCGGGTACGCCTGGTTCTAACAAGGACCCATCCGTCGTCAGAGCTGTCTGTCAGGGAGCTGCTGCTCTCTTCAGGTTCGTATACTGACCCTGATTCTGCCAGTGAGGCTTCCCCATCGCTCTCATCTGACATGGTCAGTATACTGTAAGCCTCTGCACTACTGTACCACCGTTTGAACATTTTAGCAACTAAATTTACCGGTACAGTAGTGTGACTCACAGGTAAAAAAAGCACCTGGTTGTCAAGGACTATTTCAACAGCTGCCAAAAAAAGCTGCTAATGCTAGCAGGGATCAGGGCTGACTCTGCTAGCACAGTGTGTTTTGTGTTTTTTTTTGTAAGTGACAGTAATCTATTGATTACTAGACTTGTCTGGGTGGGGTGGGCTGGGTGGAGGGGTTAAACGCAGGTGCTGGCAGGAATCAGTGCTAATCGCGCAAACACCGCGTTTTGGGAACCCTAAACTATGGGGACTCTAGTATGGTTCTGATCAGATCAGATAATGATCTGTTCAAACACTATACTAGTAATGGAAGTGTACGTGTGTGTATGTGTGTGTATGTGTGTGTATGTGGTAATCAAGGGGTTATTTCTAACTATGCGCCGGGGATCTGCATCTTAGACTGACACTAACACTAACTAATGTCACCTGTGACACTAATAGTGATCAGAAAAAAAACTGTACACTATAAAAGTGACACTGTGACAGGGCAATGAAGGGGTTAACTGGGGGTGATCAGGGGGGATAGGGGGTTTATCTTTATGGGGGGGGGGTGGGGGGTGGCGGGGACCCTAAACCTACTTGAGACAGAAATTTACTCACTAGCGCTAACTGAAATCACAATCACACTAAAGCAGATATACAAAAAAACACTATATTACCTGTGTATAGTGTGCAATGTGACGGGGGGAAGGGGTTAACTGGGGGTAATCAGGGGGTTAAATCTTTATTGGGGGGGTGGCGGGTATCCTAACCCTAAAAGGAATGTCCGCAAGCGCTAAACCTGGTCACAAGTCACACTGATACATGTATATAGGAAACTGCTATATACTGTATGCAGTGTGTGTTGTGACAGGGGGTGTAGGGGTTAACTGGGGGTGATCAGGGGGTTAAATCATTATTGGGGGGTGGCGGGGACCCTAACCTCCTTGGGACAGAAACGAACTCGCTAGCGCTAACTCAAGTCACAATCACACTAATACAAAATACAGTAAAACACTATATTACCTGTATATTAGTGTGCAATGTGACAGGGGGAAGGCGTTAACTGAGGGTGATCAGGTGGTTAAATCTTTATTGGGGGGGTGGCGGGTATCCTAAGTATAAAACGAAGGGCTACAAGCGCTAAACTTAGTCACAAGTCACACTTATACGGGTATATAGGAAAATGCTATATACTGTATACAGTGTGTGTTGTGACAGGGGGTGTAGGGGTTAACTGGGGGGTGATCGGGGGTTAAATGTGCCTAGCCTACGTGTGTGTGGGTTTGCTTGGTGCAGTACTTACAGTTAAGATCCGCTCTCTCCTCTCGATGAATCCAAAAAAGATTTGGGGAGGAGAGAGCGGGTCTTTTCTGTGCCTGTGTTTACATGACACAAGCACAAGTCAGTGTCTCATTGGGCAGGACCGCTCAACAGGTCCAGGCCAAAAATCATTGGCCTGGACCTGATGACTCATCGGTTCTGAACCCAATCAGATCATCAGCGGGGCTGGGGGCGCACGGGAGCGCGCCCCAGAGCGGCGGGGCGAGCGACGTAGGTCTATGTCAATTTGCCTGCAAGCGGCTGACTGCTGCAGTAAATAGTCGTGAGGCGGTCGGCAAGTGGTTAAGGATGGCTATAGGAGGGTTCAGTTTTACAATAGGAGTTTCCCTCCAAGTACATGTTGTCAAATGTTTCCAGGCTAAAGCTTTGATTGTAGGGGAGAGATATATTGGGATATTTGCTTCAGTTTGTCTGAGGAGCCACAGCTTTACAGTATTTTGTCATATGGTATTGTTGCATGTTGAAATCCCCCCCACAGTAAATTAGAGGATGGCATTGGCAGGAACCAATCTTTTAACTGAGTCAGAATGGTAGCATAGTAGTTAGTCAGATAGCTCTAGCATGGATGAACCTCCTATGGATCTGTGTTTAATCAGTACATTGTGTTCACAGCAGGGTTTCTTGCCCTACCACAGGTATCTTCTCAAAATAGTTTGTAGGTAATATGTGGGGATGCATATTGGAAGGGATCTAAGCAGATACAGGATTTTGGGTAGTACTAGCATTTTAAATGCTGCTAAGTGGCCTGCCCAAGCTAATTCAAATTTTGATAATGATTATAGGTCAAATTGTTGTTTAAAAAGGGAAAAAAAAAGGGAAAAAATTGTATGGAATAGCTGTTTAGTTGATTTGGTTAGGGTTATACCCAAATATGTTATCCCTGTGTCTTTCCAATGATAAGGGTGAGCTGTGGAAAGAATGTTTCTGGTCATTCCATCTATACCCAAAATATAAGATTTGGTGTCATTAACTTTATAATAGGAAATTTCTCCAAAATCTGGCAATATATTTTGGATTCTTGGAAGGGAAGTGAGCAGATTACTAACCATTATTTTACATTGTCTGCAAACAGACTTTTTCGGTGGTCTGTGGTCAGGAAACAGGGTACAGCCCTGTCTCGTTCCATTTGATATACAGAAGAGTTATGATAGCATTTCATCTATGAATATTTGTGCTGAGGGTTGATCATACAAGGTGGATATGGCAGACAAAATGTTACCCGAGAACCCAAATATGCTTAGAACTTCCTTAAGGTATCTCCAATTAACTCTGTCGAATGCATTTTCTCTGTGTCCAGGGAGAGAAGCAGAGAAGGCATTCTGGTACTTTCTGAAAAGTGTATGATATTGATTAGTCGCCTTGTTGCATCAGCTGATTGTCTACCCTTAGTGAACCCTGCCTGGTCTCTGTGTATGAGTGAAGGCATATAGGCCATCAGTCGTGTTGCCACTATTTTGCCATACATTTTAATGTCTATATTAAGTAATGAGATGGGGCAAAATTTCTGAGGTACATTAGGTTCTTTGCCAGGTTTTGGTAGTGTTATGACCAAGGCCTTTATCATTTCAGCTGGGAAGGTAGAGGAGGAGGCAGCATCATTGAATAACTGGCATAGGTGTTGAGCTAGAATATCCCTAAGCAATTTGTAGTACTCCCTATCAGGCCATCTGGGCCAGTGAATTTGCAGTTCGGCAGGGAGTCAATAGCTTTTGCAATTTCAGTTGGATTAAATGGGGTGTTAAGGTCAGCTAATTGGCTAGGGTATAGTGATAGGAGGTTAATTCCATCTAGGAATTGGTTTATCATTGTAGGAGTGGGCTGGGTATTTTGGGGATCTTCTTTAATATGGCACACGGAACTGTAATAACAGCAAAAGGCGTTGGTAATTGCCTAGGGATCTTGTAGTTTTTCATTAGTGACGGGATAATGCATTTAGGGGATCTTAGATTTGATGTGTTGTCCGTGTACTCACAGTGCCATGGCATTAACCACTTTGTTGCTGGTGTTATAGTACCTTGCTTTTAGTTTGCAGTGATATTTTTCAAATTAATCTAGTAGTACTGCTTTATATTCTTTTCTTAGAGTCATGAGCTTACTTTTTAAACTCTGGGAGGAATGTGACTGATCTTGAGAATGAAGTAATTTAATGTCATTATTGAGTTGATCAATCAGCTGCGTCATCCTCTTTTTTACTTGTGCACCCATTTGTATAAGTACCCCCCTACTAAACTCTTAATGCGCTCTCCAAAGATTTGCGGACTCTTAAACCGAGCCCCAAGAATTCTGTTATCTGTTGCTGTAGAGATTTAGTATAGTGAGGTGTTTTTTAGAATGTGGGCATTAGCTCTCCACACTTTATATGCTGGGTATGTTTTAGTATTAAAAATTGTAACACTGGTAGGGGCATGGTCGGCCCAGGTTATGGGAGCAATGTCAGAGTTCCCAACCTGCTGCAGCAACTATTTGTCAATTAAAATACAATCAATAGGAGTGTAGGTATTATGCACAGAGGAGTGATATGTATATCCTCTTTCCTCAGGGTGGTGGCAGTGCCACACATCATAAAGGTCATGGTTGCTAATTATTTTTTTCATGGTGGATTTTATGTCTGATACTGGGGTTAGATGTGTCCAGTTGCTGATCTGGGACTACATTAAATTTTCCACAGAGGATTAGTGATCCTTTCTGAACCGGACAAATTTTCTTCATAATCTTGTTCAGGAAGTATACTTGGTGGTTATTTGGGGAACATACTGTTGCTAGGGTGATGGTGGAGTTATCAATCGTGCAGAGTGATGTATCACAATAAGGACACCTCATTTTTTCTTTGGTCCCTGATGCTGTAAAGATGTGGGGAAAATATTTTATGTATGCAGATGAGTACACACAGGATTTAACAGGAATGGGGTTTGGAATTCTGCCATAGTGAGGCCCTTTTAGCTGGGTGAATGAGCCCATTAATGTTCATGGTTAGAATTTTAGTGTTTATATGGTGGAAGTGGTGTTATAACTGAGGTATTACTCACAGAGTTCTTTAATGTCTTCAGGTATTGGTGGTGGTTGAGGATGGTCAGGTGGATGTGACGCTTTTGATCACTTTCAACTGTTATTCTTCGTAGTTTCTGCAGGCGAAGTAAAAGGACTGGAAGATGATAGATTGATCCGAGATGTGGTCAGTCGAGATCTATAAAAAGGACAAAAAGGAGAGAAAAACAAAACAAAAGGAACACAAATTGCAGAGATATGTTTAGGATTTTGCACTGCAACATTAGTGTGGGTAAGAGTCTCAAGGCCAACTAGTGAAGCATCAGAGCACAACGGGGGAATTGTGCGCTTGTAGAAAGAAGTTGAAGCACTTTATCAGATCATTGGGGGTCACGCCCATCAGAATTGGTAACTAACTGCCATTGGGGTGTCATTTTTCTAGGGGTTTCTTGGCTCCCATGGGCGGCATTGGCTCGGATATAATGTCCCATGTATGTAATAGATCAATTCCTCTCTCCACTGATACTATGGTGAAAGATGCACCGTTTCTTTCTACTAGCAACTTGGAGGGTTGCTTCCACTTCTATACTATTTTGTTATTGCGTAACGCCTTGGTGATTGTGAAAAATTTCCTCCTGAGATTAAGGGTATGTTTAGACAAATCTGCTCATATTTGAATGGGGGTATACAGGCTTGGTAGTTGGCCAATTGATCTGAATTTAAAAAAAAAACATGTTCTTTTATGTGGAAGAAATTGATTCTTAGTAGGACATCGTGTGGAACAGATTGTGAGAGAAAGGTAGGTTTTGGCACACGGTGTATGCAGTCAATTGTAAGCTCTATGGCTGTCGCTTCAGGTAGAAGAGTGGAGAATAGGTCTGTGGCATGTTTTTTGAGGTTTTCTGTTTGGATCGTTACAGGAATTCCTCTGAGTTTGAGGTTATTTCTCCAAGAGCGATCCTCTAGGTCAGATATTTTTGTTTTGAGCCATGCATCTTCTTCTATACTTTTATCATGGGCCTCAACCAGGTCATTAATAGTAGTATTCATCTCTCCCATAGATTCTTGGTATGGACTCTGTCTCCCAGTGAGTGTATTTTCCTTGAAAATTGTTTGGTCAGTGGGAGTATATCGGCATGGAATGAGTTATGGAGGGACAGTAACGTTTCTTTTAGCTTAGTGTCTATTACTGGTTGATTTGCAGTAGGGAATGAGGCTATGGGAGATACATCATGCAGGCTGTGGTCTGGGGATACAGCATTGTGGCTTATCTCCTGGTCTTGTCTAGTGTGATCCAGTTTCATTCAAGATTTAGCTGGGTTGTCACTGGTTGGACTTGGGGAAGACACCCTGGTAGGAGATAGAAGGCCCTTTTATCTCCCCGCAGCTGCGGTTGTTTTATCCAGTTGGTCTGTGTAATGACCCCGGAAGAGGTGAGGAAGCGGGAGCCGAGTGGCTGGCGCCATCTTGTCTGCTGCTTCGTGCTGGCTGAGGGAAGAAAACAGTCAGTTTTTGAGGTCCTCTCTCCTCTTTGCACTTTCTGGATATGGCAGCAGATGCAGGTACCTGTCCACCACCAGCTGTGTTTAAAATCGCCAGTGTACGGTGCTTGCTGTCGCTGTGGTCCCTGTTAATGCTCCAGGGCTCTCTCTTTATGCTGCCATTCAGGTTGTGCGCTGGCCACGCCCCAACTCTTCATTTTTAATATGAGAAAAGCATGCAATAAAAAAATAAAACAGATGATTATTCGTCTGATAATCTCTTCATGTGTACCAGGCATAATTCTTGTTTTTCTCTTATGAGTAGTAAAGTACTGTAACTTAAAGCAACTTGATGCAACCCAGAGGCTGAATAACTCAACTCAGGAGTAGGGTTGAGCGAACACCTAGATGTCCGTGTTCGACGGGTTCGGCCGAACTTTAAAAAAAAGTCCGGGTCCGTGTCCCGGACTTTTACCGAACTTTTCCCGGACACCGAACCCCATTGAAGTCAATGGGGACCCGAACTTTAAGGCACTAAAATGGCTCTAAAACACCAAAGGAAAGGGCTAGAGTGCTGCAAATGGCAGCAAAACGTAATTAAGAGCATGGCAAGTGCTCTGCAAACAAATGTGGATAGGGAAATAACTTAAAACAACAAAAAAAAACAGAAAAATAAAACAATGTTCTTCTTCATCTCTGAAGGACGAGGCCCATATGGAGTAGGAGGGAGGTTGAGGTGGTGGTGGATGTGGCGGTGACTAGACATATGCCGGTTTTCGGTAATTCGATATATCGCGGTATTGCATAGCCACGGTATTGTTATTGTGGCATTTTTAAAATACCGAGTTTCTCTGTCAAGTCTGCCTGACTTGTGAATTGATACATTTCAGTGAGCTGGATGACTCATTCACTCACTCAGCTAACACCTTTCAGCATTAAGTCTCCTAACTATAAACAAAAATGATTACATTGTATCTTTTCCTTCCCTCTGCCAGGGAGAAAGGAAGTTTAACCTCTTAAAGACTGGATCTTTTTCTGACACTTGCTGTTTGCAAGTTAAAATCAGTTTTTTTTTTGCTAGAAAAGTACTTAGAACCCCCAAACATTTTATATATTTTTTTAGCAGAGACCCTACAGAATAAAATGGCGATTGTTGTAATATTTTATGTCACACTGTATTTGCGCAGCAGTCTTTCAAACGCAATGATTAGACTTTAATGAATAAAAAAAAAAAAAAAAACGTAACAGTAAAGTTATCCCAATTTTTTTTTTTTTTGTTACACAGAGAATCGTGATCTTTATTCCAAGCTAAAAAATCGTGATTCTCATTTTGGCCAGAATCGTGCAGCTCTAATAAATATATATATACACACACACACGCCTAGCAGCCCACATTACATTATTATATAGCCATCAAGCAGTGTCTGGCCTACCTGGTGATGACTGGTCCTGGCGCTCTGATCCGATGGCCTGGTCTTTAAAGGGGCAAATCCTTGCGATCCAGAAGTGGTTAAACCTGCAGGAGGACCGGTGTTTTTATCTATTAATGACTTTACTATTGCTTTAGGCCTGGTTCACATGTATGCGGGTTGGTGGTTCACATGTATGCGGGTTGGCGGTTCACATGTATGCGGGTTGGCGGCCCACATTTGCACAGGCATAGCAGCCCATTGATTTGAACGGGCTGCTATGCCCTCATTTTCCGCAGAAAAAAGGTGCATGCAGCATTTTTTTTAAATTCAGTGGCCTTGAAATCCATCCTGCTTTTGCACCATGCGACTAACCTGCAGTTCCTGCTCTGGCAAGCTTTCTGCATTTTTTGTATACGTGGGCACGGCATTTAAAAATAAACAGTTTGCGTGTGCAGCAACGGCAGGTAAGTCGCATGGTGCAAAAGAAGGATGGATTTCATGGCCACTGCATTTTTTTAAATTCTGCATGCACCTTTTTTCAGCTGAAAACGCAGGCATAGCAGCTCAAGCCCATTCACATCAATGGGCTGCTATGCCTGTGCAAATGTGGGCCCCCAACCCGCATACATGTGAACCAGGCCTAAAGCAATAGTAAAGTCATTAATAGATAAAAACACCGGTCCTCCTGCAGGTTTAACCAATTAATGACTTTACTATTGCTTTAGGCCTGGTTCACATGTATGCGGGTTGGGGGCCCACATTTGCACAGGCATAGCAGCCCATTGATGTGAATGGGCTTGAGCTGCTATGCCTGCGTTTTCAGCTGAAAAAAGGTGCATGCAGAATTTAAAAAAATGCAGTGGCCATGAAATCCATCCTTCTTTTGCACCATGCGACTTACCTGCCGTTGCTGCACACGCAAACTGTTTATTTTTAAATGCCGTGCCCACGTATACAAAAAATGCAGAAAGCTTGCCAGAGCAGGAACTGCAGGTTAGTCGCATGGTGCAAAAGCAGGATGGATTTCAAGGCCACTGAATTTTAAAAAAATGCTGCATGCACCTTTTTTCTGCGGAAAATGAGGGCATAGCAGCCCATTCAAATCAATGGGCTGCTATGCCTGTGCAAATGTGAACCACCAACCCGCATACATGTGAACCAGGCCTAAAGCAATAGTAAAGTAATTTATAAACAACACCTCCTTCAGGTTTAACCACTTCTTGACCACAAGGATTTGCCCTCTTAATGACCAGGCCATCGGATCGGAGCCGAGCGCCAGAACCAGTTATCACCAGTTAGGCCAGACACTGCTTGATGACCTATTTTAGGCCTGGTTCACAGAGTCTGTACTGACTGACTATATAATAATGTGCATAAGTGAACCAAAGCCCCTAAATTCAGCAATGAAATTGAAGTGAGGTGGAAATTTAATAATTTAAATTTAATAATAGAATACCGTGATAATACCGTATACCGTGGCAAAACCTTAATCAATTAATCGCAGCATGAAAATCTGATACCGTCACAAGCCTAGCGGTGACATAGGCGTGCGCACAGGGTGTGCTGGGTGTGCCTGGGCACACCCTAATCACCTAGGGCACATAGCATTGCCAGTGAGGAGATGGGAAAGATCTCCCTGGGACCTGCTCTGCTCTATTTCTCCTTGCCTACAGGTACATGGCCCCGATACATTACTCTCCCTGCTGGCAAACACATGCATGTGTATTTCAACTTTGGGGTGCACACCTTAATGCAATAGGCTGCGCACACCTATGGGCGGTGTAGGTGGAAGCGGCGGTGGAGGAGGACCAGGGCCGGATTAACAGCATCATGGGCTTGGTGCTGAGGATTTTGAAGGGCCTTAAGGGCCGTGCCTTGCCATGCACCCAGAGGAGGAAGGGTGCAGCCATGCATGCCTAATTCAACATGGGATGCTGTCTCTGAAGCCCATAAACACATCCATGCATCGCCAACTGTCCCTCCTTGTCCGGCCTTCACGCTGTGTGGGGAGGTTCTGAGGGTGCTGCCTGGGGAAGCGAGCATAGAAGCCAGACTTCTGTGTTTACAAGTGACAGAAGAGCGGTAACAGTGAATATGGCCAACCCGGGGCCTATATAAAAGGTAGGGGCCTGGAGCTGCAGCTCCAATAGCCCCTACATTAATCTGGCCCTGAGGAGGAGGACGAGGTAGCCAACACTGCTTCTTTTCAAAAATTTTAAATGAGGGTACACCCCAAAAGAGTGAGAAAGAGCAAAAATGGAACAATGGGTGGGTAAGGTCGGTATCCATTGCTATTCTGCATAAGGTACGGAAAAGTCCCGTGGGATCCATGCCTGGTTCATTTTAATGAACGTGAGCTTGTCCACATTGTCTCTGGACAGGCGGCTGCGCTTGTCTGTTATAACGCCCCCAGCCGTGCTAAATACCCGTTCAGATAATACACTGGCTGCAGGGCACGCCAGCACCTCCAAGGCGTAAAGGGCAAGCTCAAGCCATGTGCCCAATTTGGAGACCCAGAAGTTGAAGGGGGCAGACCCGTCATTCACTACATGTAGGCGTGTGCACACATACTGCTCCACCATGTTGGTAAAATGCTGCCTCCTGCTAAGACGTTCCATCTGAGCTGCTGGTGCTGCTGTTTGTTGTGGCGTGCTGACAAAGCTTTTCCACATTTCGGCCATGCTAACCCTGCCTTCTGAGGTGCTGGCGGTGCCCTGGTTGCGTTGGCGACCTCCTCCTCCTCCTCCTCTGCCTTGTGCTTCCACTGTGGCCCCGCTGTCAGATGGGAATGCCAGCAGCATGGCGTCTACCAGCGTGCGCTTGTACTCGCGCATCTTGCGATCGCGCTCCAGTGAGTGAATTAAGGACGGTACGTTGTCCTTGTAACGGGGATCCAGCAGCGTGGCCACCCAGTAATCAGCACAAGTTAGAATGTGGGCAACTCGGCGGTCGTTGTGGAGACACTGCAGCATGTAATCGCTCATGTGTGCCAGGCTGCCCAGAGGCAACGAAGGGCTGTCCTCTGTGGGAGGTGTATCGTCCGTGTCCTCTGTATCCCCCCAGCCACGCACCAGTGATGGCCATGAGCTGGCCTGGGTGCCACCCTGCTGTGAACATGGTTCCATCTCCTCCTCCAGCTCCTCCTCCTCCTCATCCTCCTCATCCTCCAGAACTGTGCCCCTGCTGGACAATTGCGTCCCTGGCGTTTGCGTGTGCAGGAACCCACCCTCGGAGCCCCTTGCGAATGACTGCCCTGAAAGCCTTGGAAATGTTACCTCTTCATCCTCCTCCTCCTCCTCATCCTGTGCCACATCCTCTTCCATCATCGCCCGAATTGTTTTTTCAAGGAGGCATGGAAGTGGGATAGTTAAGCTGAGAACGGCGTCATTGCCACTGGCCATGTTGGTGGAGTACTCAAAACAGCGCAACAAGGCACACAGGTCTCGCATGGAGGCCCAGTTAAATTAAATAGCGGAATAGAAAATATGATCCAAAAAAAGTGTATGTATATCACACGTACACAACCACACTGGGCCCCAATTACTATTGTTTGTACCCCTAAAAGGCTAGATGAGGAGTAGGGGGAGTATGGAACAGGCAGCACCCTCAAACCTTCAGAAGTATGAGATGAACCCCAACAACTTGGAAAGGTGGATCTCTCTCACACGTACCGACACAGACTATCCCGCAATTCAATTGATCCTCAAAGGTTTTTATTGAATAGCGGAATAGGAAATATGATCAAAAAAAGTGTATGTATCTCGCACGTACACAACCACACTAGGCCCCAATTACTATTGTTTGTACCCCTAAAAGGCTAGATGAGGAGTAGGGGGGGTATGGAACAGGCAGCACCCTCAAACCTTCAGAAGTATGAGATGAACCCCAACAACTTGGAAAGGTGGATCTCTCTCACACGTACCGACACAGACTATCCCCCAATTTAACTGATCCCCAAAGGTTTTTGATTAAATAGCGGAATAGAAAATATGATCCCAAAAAAGTGTATGTATATCACACGTACACAACCACACTGGGCCCCAATTACTATTGTTTGTACCCCTAAAAGGCTAGATGAGGAGTAGGGGGAGTATGGAACAGGCAGCACCCTCAAACCTTCAGAAGTATGAGATGAACCCCAACAACTTGGAAAGGTGGATCTCTCTCACACGTACCGACACAGACTATCCCGCAATTCAATTGATCCTCAAAGGTTTTTATTGAATAGCGGAATAGGAAATATGATCAAAAAAAGTGTATGTATCTCGCACGTACACAACCACACTAGGCCCCAATTACTATTGTTTGTACCCCTAAAAGGCTAGATGAGGAGTAGGGGGGGTATGGAACAGGCACAGGCAGCACCCTCAAACCTTCAGAAGTATGAGATGAACCCCAACAACTTGGAAAGGTGGATCTCTCTCACACGTACCGACACAGACTATCCCCCAATTTAACTGATCCCCAAAGGTTTTTGATTAAATAGCGGAATAGAAAATATGATCCCAAAAAAGTGTATGTATATCACACGTACACAACCACACTGGGCCCCAATTACTATTGTTTGTACCCCTAAAAGGCTAGATGAGGAGTAGGGGGAGTATGGAACAGGCAGCACCCTCAAACCTTCAGAAGTATGAGATGAACCCCAACAACTTGGAAAGGTGGATCTCTCTCACACGTACCGACACAGACTATCCCGCAATTCAATTGATCCTCAAAGGTTTTTATTGAATAGCGGAGTAGGAAATATGATCAAAAAAAGTGTATGTATCTCGCACGTACACAACCACACTAGGCCCCAATTACTATTGTTTGTACCCCTAAAAGGCTAGATGAGGAGTAGGGGGGGTATGGAACAGGCAGCACCCTCAAACCTTCAGAAGTATGAGATGAACCCCAACAACTTGGAAAGGTGGATCTCTCTCACACGTACCGACACAGACTATCCCCCAATTTAACTGATCCCCAAAGGTTTTTGATTAAATAGCGGAATAGAAAATATGATCCCAAAAAAGTGTATGTATATCACACGTACACAACCACACTGGGCCCCAATTACTATTGTTTGTACCCCTAAAAGGCTAGATGAGGAGTAGGGGGAGTATGGAACAGGCAGCACCCTCAAACCTTCAGAAGTATGAGATGAACCCCAACAACTTGGAAAGGTGGATCTCTCTCACACGTACCAACACAGACTATCCCCCAATTTAACTGATCCCCAAAGGTTTTTGATTAAATAGCGGAATAGAAAATATGATCCAAAAAAAGTGTATGTATATCACACGTACACAACCACACTAGGCCCCAATTACTATTGTTTGTACCCCTAAAAGGCTAGATGAGGAGTAGGGGGAGTATGGAACAGGCAGCACCCTCAAACCTTCAGAAGTATGAGATGAACCCCAACAACTTGGAAAGGTGGATCTCTCTCACACGTACCGACACAGACTATCCCCCAATTTAACTGATCCCCAAAGGTTTTTGATTAAATAGCGGAATAGAAAATATGATCCAAAAAAAGTGTATGTATATCACACGTACACAACCACACTAGGCCCCAATTACTATTGTTTGTACCCCTAAAAGGCTAGATGAGGAGTAGGGGGGGTATGGAACAGGCAGCACCCTCAAACCTTCAGAAGTATGAGATGAACCCCAACAACTTGGAAAGGTGGATCTCTCTCACACGTACCAACACAGACTATCCCCCAATTTAACTGATCCCCAAAGGTTTTTGATTAAATAGCGGAATAGAAAATATGATCCCAAAAAAGTGTATGTATATCACACGTACACAACCACACTAGGCCCCAATTACTATTGTTTGTACCCCTAAAAGGCTAGGAGTAGGGGGAGTATGGAACAGGCAGCACCCTCAAACCTTCAGAAGTATGAGATGAACCCCAACAACTTGGAAAGGTGGATCTCTCTCACACGTACCAACACAGACTATCCCCCAATTTAACTGATCCCCAAAGGTTTTTGATTAAATAGCGGAATAGAAAATATGATCCAAAAAAAGTGTATGTATATCACACGTACACAACCACACTAGGCCCCAATTACTATTGTTTGTACCCCTAAAAGGCTAGGAGTAGGGGGAGTATGGAACAGGCAGCACCCTCAAACCTTCAGAAGTATGAGATGAACCCCAACAACTTGGAAAGGTGGATCTCTCTCACACGTACCAACACAGACTATCCCCCAATTTAACTGATCCCCAAAGGTTTTTGATTAAATAGCGGAATAGAAAATATGATCCCAAAAAAGTGTATGTATATCACACGTACACAACCACACTAGGCCCCAATTACTATTGTTTGTACCCCTAAAAGGCTAGGAGTAGGGGGAGTATGGAACAGGCAGCACCCTCAAACCTTCAGAAGTATGAGATGAACCCCAACAACTTGGAAAGGTGGATCTCTCTCACACGTACCAACACAGACTATCCCCCAATTTAACTGATCCCCAGAGGTTTTTGATTAAATAGCGGAATAGAAAATATGATCCCAAAAAAGTGTATGTATATCACACGTACACAACCACACTAGGCCCCAATTACTATTGTTTGTACCCCTAAAAGGCTAGGAGTAGGGGGAGTATGGAACAGGCAGCACCCTCAAACCTTCAGAAGTATGAGATGAACCTCAACAACTTGGAAAGGTGGATCTCTCTCACACGTACCAACACAGACTATCCCCCAATTTAACTGATCCCCAAAGGTTTTTGATTAAATAGCGGAATAGAAAATATGATCCCAAAAAAGTGTATGTATATCACACGTACACAACCACACTAGGCCCCAATTACTATTGTTTGTACCCCTAAAAGGCTAGGAGTAGGGGGAGTATGGAACAGGCAGCACCCTCAAACCTTCAGAAGTATGAGATGAACCCCAACAACTTGGAAAGGTGGATCTCTCTCACACGTACCAACACAGACTATCCCCCAATTTAACTGATCCCCAAAGGTTTTTGATTAAATAGCGGAATAGAAAATATGATCCCAAAAAAGTGTATGTATATCACACGTACACAACCACACTAGGCCCCAATTACTATTGTTTGTACCCCTAAAAGGCTAGATGAGGAGTAGGGGGAGTATGGAACAGGCAGCACCCTCAAACCTTCAGTATGAGATTGTGTTCACTGTACCCCACAAAGATTGAGTTCACTGCACCCCACAATGATTGTGTTCACTGCACCCCACAAAGATTGTGTTCACTGCACCTCACAAAGATTGTGTTCACTGTACCCCCCAAAGATTGTGTTCACTGCACCCCACAAAGATTCTGTTCACTGTACCCCACAAAGATTGTGTTCACTGCACCCCAAAAAGATTGTGTTCACTGCACCCCAAAAAGGATGTTGTTCACTGCACCCCAAAAAGGATGTTGTTCACTCCACCCCAAAAAGATTGTGTTCACTGCACCCCACAAAGATTGTGTTCACTGCACCCCAAAAAGATTGTGTTCACTGCACCCCAAAAATGATTTTGTTCACTGCACCCCAAAAAGGATTTTGTTCACTGCACCCCAAAAAGGATGTTGTTCACTCCACCCCAAAAAGATTGTGTTCACTGCACCCCAAAAAGATTGTGTTCACTGCACCCCACAAAGGATTTTGTTCACTGCACCCCAAAAAGATTGTGTTCACTGCACCCCAAAAAGGATGTTGTTCACTGCACCCCAAAAAGGATTTTGTTCACTGCACCCCAAAAAGATTGTGTTCACTGCACCCCACAAAGGATTTTGTTCACTGCACCCCACAAAGATTGTGTTCACTGCACACCAAAAAGGATTGTGTTCACTGCACCCCAAAAAGATTTTGTTCACTGCACCCCAAAAAGATTGTGTTCACTGCAGCCCAAAAAGATTGTGTTCACTGCAGCCCAAAAAGATTGTGTTCACTGCAGCCCAAAAAGATTGTGTTCACTGCAGCCCAAAAAGATTGTGTTCACTGCAGCTCACACACAGAAAAATGGATGTGGATCACTGACACCTGCCTATCTCCAATCCCACACCACACAGCAATATCGATTGTAGTTTGTAGAACACAGTTTCCCTAAAATTCAGCAGACTCTGTCCCTAACAGGATTGAGAAGAGATCGTAGATCAGGATTGAGTGCAGACCCCACCCCCCACACAGCAATATCGATTGTAGTTTGTAGAAGACACTGACCCTATATAATTCAGCAGACTCTATCCCTAAAATGCCTACAACTCGCCCTGCCTAAACACTCCGACCTGTCCCTCAATTCTATCCGGACACAAATGGTTTTTTCCTGCCTATCTTTCCCTAATCAGCAGCCAGCACGTTGATGTGTGCTCTGTCCCTGAATCTAAGCAGCATAATGACGCCGCTGCGGCTGCCTCGAACTTATAAAGACTTGGTCACATGCTTCAGACGGCCAATCACAGCTACTGAGACATTTGCAGGCATGGCTGGGATGGCTTAAGGCACACCAGTTAAACGATTGTTGATTGGCTGTTGAAAGCCCGCCATGAAAAGAGCGCCAAAGCATGCAAAACCCGGAAATAAAACGACCGAACACGGATTTTTACCCGAACATACAGTAAAGTGTCCGTGTCCGTGTTCGGGTACAAAAAATCCAATTATTCGGTACGAACACGAATAATACAGTCCGTGTTCGCTCAACACTACTCAGGAGCACCTGAATGCATCCTTAATTTGTTTTGCCAATTTACTCGAGCCCTACATAGGCTTGAAAGACAGAATTTAGCTGTCATGTTTATTGATTATAGCAGCATTAAGAGCATAAGACTAAACACTAACTATAGGGGATATTAATAAAGCAGCAAAGCATTTGTCAATTATCTGCACCTATTAAAAGATTTCGTACATTTTTTAAAGATGCTTGCTCTCCAAATTTGCCCTTGCATTTAGCGTATTTACCACATTTGCAGCCACTCCTGCATATTTAATATCTGTATTTTTCAGCGACTCCCCAATAAAGCCTATGGAACTTATCATACTTGATACCTGATATCTTGATCAGATTCCGAAGACCACATGCTCTACACACTAAATCCATGGAAAATGTGGACTTAAGACTAAAATTAAATAAACCAGCAATTACCGTGCCAAATCACCAGAAACCTTATAAGGTAGAAAACATTCAAATAGGATTGATATACTTTTCATTGGAGCTTTTTATGTTTATAACCTTTTAATTGTGTTTATGTATATATATATATATATATCTAGATAGATCGATCAATTGATAGATAGATAGATATAGTTTTGTGTAAATTTGTGGATCTGAGTAGTGGTCTACCTCTGTCCAGATCAATTATGTGACGTCAGGAGCGTGTGCACTCCTGCTCCATCATAGCTGCTGATTCCAGGATCCTGGTTTTGGCTGTGGCATTCTCTAGTTTATCTGTCCACCTGCAAGGTGATTGCTTCTGGCCAGTCTCTGGGCGGAGACCAAACCAGATTTAAGTCAGCCAAGGTTGCAGTCTCATGCTTGTGATAGCGTGAGTACTACCTTATCAGTGTTAGGCTGCTCTGCTAGATTGTATTACATTGATGACTTTGCATTGGATATTGACCATTCTCTGAACTCTGGCTGCCTTTTGATTTTGGATTTTGACCCTGACTATTCTGAACCTTGCCTGTCTACCATAAGTACCTGGTGGCTTTGCTCAGTTTGCGCATGCCCTGGTGAAGTAGCCAGGCACTATAGCATGCTATATAAGTTTTGGGGGTACCAAGTATCAGTAGGCCTGCTTGCCTTTTAGGAAAGGGGGCTGCTATGTGTGAAAAACACAGTAAAGTCAGATACAGTGTCTGATCACCTGCATTAGGAGTAAGCGTGTGTCATGTATCTGGGTGTCCTTGAACCGGGAGCTTCCCTGTTCCATAGCTTGCTGCCTTATCTGTTGTGCCACAAAGAAGCTCTGGAGTTTGTGCAGTGATTTTCCAGCCTGATAATTTACTTTTGGACTCACTAGTAGTGTTGAGCGAACACGGACTGTATTATTCGGGTTCGTACTGAATAATTGGATTTTTGTTACCCAAACACGGACCCGAAAACTTTACTGTATGTTCGGGTTTAAAATCCGTGTTCGGTAATTTTATTTCCTGTTTTGTATGTAATGGCGCGCTTTTAATGGCAGGCTTTCAACAGCCACTCAACAAGCGTTTAAAGCGGTAGTATCCCGCTTTTTGACACTTTTACCTACAGGTAAGCCTATAATAAGGCTTACCTGTAGGTACAAATAATATCTCCTAAACCGGCACGGTTTAGGAGATATTTACAGTGCATGCAGCCGCTCGTGCGAGCGGCGCATGCGCTCTGAAGGTCTGGGGGACCTTCAATTAAGTTGCCGGGAGCTTGCCGGAAAAATCACTCCCGCGCGCATGCCGCCGAACCCGGAAGAGACGACGAGGGACCATGGCAGCGCCCGCAGCGATGTCCGGGGGTCCGTGTCGGGGCTTCGTTTTCAGGTAAGTTACACATAATGGGCTAGTATGCGTTGCATACTAGCTCATTATGCCTTTGTCTTGCAGGTTTTTTTTTTATTGAGTTTACAACCGCTTTAACTGGTGTGCCTTAAGCCATCCCAGCCATGCCTACTAATGTATTAGTAGCTGTGATTGGCCATCTGAAGCATGTGACCATGTCTTTATAAGTTCGAGAGACCCAGCGCGCTGCGTCATTCTCCTGTAGTTTAGGGAGAGAGCACACATCATACGTTCTGGCTGCTGATTAGGGACAGACAGTGAAAAATTGTGTCCGAAAAGAATGCAGGGACAGGTCGGAGTGTAGGCAGGGAAAGTTATTTGAGCATTTTAGGGACAGGCTGGAGAGATTAGGCAGGGACAGTCTACATCAATTTTGCTGTGTGGGGGGTGGTGCAGTGAACGATATTTTTGAGCATTTTAGGGACAGGCTGGATTAGGCAGGGACAGTCTACATCGATTTTGCTGTGTGGGGGGGTGGTGCAGTGAACGATCTTTTTGAGCATTTTAGGGACAGGCTGGAGAGATTAGGCAGGGACAGTCTACATCGATTTTGCTGTGTGGGGGGTGGTGCAGTGAACAATCTTTTTGCCCTCACTTGAGCCCACTGAGGAGGAGGAGGAGGAGGGAGAAAAAAATCTATTTTTATCAGTCTGTTGTGTGCAGCGTTCAGCTATATTTTACTACAGATTGCTGTTCTAATCTAGTATTAAAAAATTAAGTTAAAGGGGAATTTTTTTTTTTTTTTCCCCTTCATAGCCTGCTTGCTGCTGAGCTGACCGTGACATAAGACACTGCTGTGCTATTGAGTGATTTTCAATTTTATATACTTTTTTCTATTCCACTATTCAATATACACCCTTTTGGGTTAAAAAAAATTAAATTGTGGCATAGTCTGTACTAATCTGCTATTTAAAAATTACAAACTTAAAGGGGAATTTTTCTTTTTTTCCCTTCATAGCCTGCTGCAGAGCTGACCGTGACATAAAACATAAGACACTGCTGTGTTCACATGTGCTAGTAAAAAATCACCAATTTTTCCCTTTGGGGTAAAAAAAATTAAATTGCGGCATAGTCTGTATCGGTACGTGTGAGATACACCTTCCAAATTTTTGGGGCGCATCTTCCACCGCCGAGGATTGCAGCGTGCTTCAGTTTGCCTCCTGTTTCCGAACTCCTCCTACTCCTCATCCTGCCTTTAGGGTACAAAGAATTGTAATCGGGGCCTAGTCTGGGTTTGTACGTGTGAGATACACTTTTTTATATCATATTTTCTATTCCGCTATTCAATCTACACCCTTTGGGGTAAAAAGAATTAAATTGCAGCATAGTCTGTATTGGTACGTGTGAGATACACCTTCCAAATTTTTGGGGCGCATCTTCCACCGCCGAGGATTGCAGGGTTCTTCAGTTTGCCTCCTGTTCCGAACTCCTCCTACTCCTCATCCTGCCTTTAGGGTACAAAAAATTGTAATCGGGGCCTAGTCTGGGTTTGTACGTGTGAGATACACCTTTTTATATCATATTTTCTATTCCGCTATTCAATCTACACCCTTTGGGGTAAAAAGAATTAAATTGCGGCATAGTCTGTATCGGTACGTGTGAGATACACCTTTCCAATTTTTTGGGCGCATCTTACACCGCCGAGGATTGCAGGGTGCTTCAGTTTGCCTCCTGCCTGTTCCGAACTCCTCCTACTCCTCATCCTCATCGTGCCTTTAGGGTACAAAAAATTGTAATCGGGGCCTAGTCTGGGTTTGTACGTGTGAGATACACCTTTTTATATCATATTTTCTATTCCGCTATTCAATCTACACCCTTTGGGGTAAAAAGAATTAAATTGCGGCATAGTCTGTATCGGTACGTGTAAGATACACCTTCCAAATTCTTGGGGCGCATCTTCCACTGCCGAGGATTGCAGGGTGCTTCAGCTTGCCTCCTGTTTCGAACTCCTCCTACTCCTCATCCTGCCTTTAGGGTACAAAAAATTGTAATCGGGGCCTAGTCTGGGTTTGTACGTGTGAGATACACCTTTTTATATCATATTTTCTATTCCGCTATTCAATCTACACCTTTTTGGGGTAAAAAGAATTAAATTGCGGCATAGTCTGTATCGGTACGTGTGAGATACACCTTTCCAATTTTTTGGGCGCATCTTACACCGCCGAGGATTGCAGGGTGCTTCAGTTTGCCTCCTGCCTGTTCCGAACTCCTCCTACTCCTCATCCTCATCCTGCCTTTAGGGTACAAAAAATTGTAATCTGGGCCTAGTCTGGGTTTGTACGTGTGAGATACACCTTTTTATATCATATTTTCTATTCCGCTATTCAATCTACACCCTTTGGGGGAAAAAGAATTAAATTGCGGCATAGTCTGTATCGGTACGTGTGAGATACACCTTCCAAATTTTTGGGGCGCATCTTCCACCGCCGAGGATTGCAGGGTGCTTCAGTTTGCCTCTTGTTCCGAACTCCTCCTACTCCTCATCCTGCCTTTAGGGTACAAAAAATTGTAATCTGGGCCTAGTCTGTGTTTGTACATGTGAGATACACCGTTTTATAAAATTTTTTCTATTCCGCTATTCAATCTACACCCTTTTGGGGTAAAAAAAATTAAATTTGCGGCATAGTCTGTGTTTGTACGTCTGAGATACACCTTTTTATATCATATTTTCTATTCCGCTATTCAATCTACACCCTTTTGGGATAAAAAAAATTAAATTGCGGCATAGTCTGTATCGGTACATGTGAGATACACCATTTAAATTTGTTTGGCGCATCTCCTTCCACCACCGAGGATTGCAGGGCGCTTCAGTTTACATCCTGTTCCTAACTCCTCCTACTCCGCTTCCTCATCCTCTACCGCCTCCTCATCCGGTCAGCGTAACACCTTCACCACCAAATTCAGCAAAGCCAGGGGTAAACGACAGCAGGCAGTTTTAAAACTTGCATGTTTGGGGGAAAAATCCCACACCGCGCATGAGTTGTGGAGGAGCATGGAACAGCAGACCGATGAGTTGTTGGTGCCAGCAAGCCTCAAGCCCGGCATGGTGGTGTGCGATAACAGGCGAAATCTCATAGCAGCTCTGGGCCTAGCCGGTTTGACGCACATCCCTTGCCTGGCGCATGTGCTGAATTTGGTGGTGCAGAGGTTCCTTCAAAATTACCCCGATATGTCAGAGCTGCTGCAGAAAGTGCAGGCCATCTGTGCGCACTTTCGGCGTTCTCACCCTGCTGCTGCTCGCCTGTCAGCGCTGCAGCGTAACTTCGGTCTTCCCGCTCACCGCCTCATATGTGATGTGCCCACAAGGTGGAACTGCACCTTGCACATGCTGGAAAGACTGTGCGAGCAGCAGCAGGCCATAGTGGAGTTTCAGCTGCAGCACGCACGCGTGAGTCGCTCTGCGGAACAGCACCACTTCAACACCAATAACTGGGCCTCCATGCGAGACCTGTGTGCTTTGTTGCGCTGTTTTGAGTACTCCACCAACATGGCCAGTGCCGATGACGCCGTTGTCAGCTTAACTATCCCACTTCTATGCCTCCTTGAAAAACCGCATCGGGCGATGATGGAAGAGGATGTGGCACAGGAGGAGGAGGAGGAGGAAGAGGGATCATTTCCATGGCTTTTAGGGCAATCATTCACAAGTGGCTCCGAGGGTGAGTTCCTGCACCCACAAACGCCAGGTACACAATTGTTCAGCAGGGGCACAGTTCTGGAGGATGAGGAGGAGGAGAAGGAGGAGATGGAGGAGGAGATGGAACCATGTTCACAGCAGTGTGGCACCCAGGCCAGCTCATGGCCATCACTGGTGCGTGGCTGGGGGGATACAGAAGACACAGACGATACACCTCCCACAGAGGACAGCCTTTCGTTGCCTCTGGGCAGCCTGGCACACATGAGCGATTACATGCTGCAGTGTCTCCACAACGACCGCCGAGTTGCCCACATTCTAACTTGTGCTGATTACTGGGTGGCCACGCTGCTGGATCCCCGTTACAAGGACAACGTACTGTCCTTAATTCACTCACTGGAGCGTGATCGAAAGATGCGCAAGTACCTGACAGCGGGGCCACAGTGGAAGCACAAGGCCAAGGCAGAGGAGGAGGAAGAGGTCGCCAATGCAGCCAGGGCATCGCTAGCACCTCAGAAGAACCCTTCAACTTCTAGGTCTCCAAATTGGGCACATGGCCTGAGCTTGCCGTTTACGCCTTGGAGGTGCTGGCATGCCCTGCAGCCAGTGTATTATCTGAACGTGTATTTAGCATGGCTGGGGGCGTTATCACAGACAAGCACAGCCGCCTGTCCAGAGACAATGTGGACAAGCTCACGTTCATTAAAATGAACCAGGCATGGATCCCACAGGATTTTTCCGTACCTTGTGCAGAATAGAGATGGATACCGACCTTACCCAGCCATTGTTATATTTTTGATCTTTCTCACTCTTTTGGGGTGTACCCTAATTTAAAATGACTGAAAAAAGCAGTGTTGGCTACCTCGTCCCCCTCCACCGCCAGCTTCCACCTACACCGTCACATCCACCACCACCTCAACCTCCCTCCTACTCCATATGGGCCTCGTCCTTCACAGATGAAGAAAATTGTTTTATTTTTCTGTTTTTTTATTTTTGTTGTTTTAAGTTATTTCCCTATCCACATTTGTTTGCAGAGCACTTGCCATGCTCTTAACTATGTTTTGCTGCCATTTACAGCACTCTGGCCCTTTCCATTGGTGTTTTAGAGCCATTTTAGTGCCCGCCGAACACGGACATGCAGGTGTCCGCTCAACTCTACTCACTAGCTCCACCTGCTGCCAGCTGCAAACAATGTACAATTTAACCAGTTGTGATCAATGTACAATTTACTCAGCTTTCAAAAGGCAGCACTTCCTGTTCCTCAATGCCCGTTTGTTTGGAATATCTTCCTGTTCCTGGGTGTGCTGCTTGCTCTTCGATAGACTTTAGTGTATGAACTTTTGCCTGTATTCTTGACCCCTCTTCAGCCTGCCGAATGTGTACTTCCCTGCCAGCTTGTGTATGACTTCTGCCTGCCTGACCATTCTTTGGATTACGTTTGGATACCGCTTTGCCTGATCTGTTGCCGGCCTGATCCCTGACTAGGTTTTTGCCTGAATACTCAGCACTCAAACTCCACTTCGGACTTTACCTAACAGGTACCTAACATAACAAACAGGCCATAATGTCAGTGGACCCTGCTGAGATTGTTAAGGCACTTACGCATCAGGGACAATTGATTTCGCCTGAATCCTCAGCACTCAAACTCCACTTTGGACTTTACCTAACAGGCACCTAACAGCATGACAAATTACCTCCAGTTTCTTAAACACAGAACTGGTGGTAATTCTTTAAGAATTTGCCACGGTCATAGAAATATTTTCCTAAAGTGGCAGTACTAAGAACTACCTGAATATGTCAAACATGTCAGTAATGTTACTGACACTGGCAAAAATGCTTACCTGAATTAGAAGCCATTAGGGCCATTTTGAATTCGCTGACACTGTTTTAGAAGCCAGCTAGAATTTACAAAAACCGAGGGCTGATTTAATAAAGGCAAATAGGTTGTTCACATTGCAAGGGAATTTTCCAGAGTGCTTAAATGAATGTGGTGAAAACAGCATTTGTGCTTACACACGATTGGATGATGGAAATCAGCAGAGCTTCCTCTCATTTACCAATATCTGGAAAAAATTCCCTTTCAAAGTGAACAGTCTCTTTGCTTTTAGATGCATTTAGTAAATCTACCCCACAGTCACAGTTTAACTCAATAAGGCAGAGCAAAGTGTAATAATAATGTGTCCAGTGTACCGGCGTAGTGTAACCAGTCCTATTTCAGTTTATTATAGTCTGATCACTGAAAAGGAAAATCTTGGGTTACTGCACATTGCCTTGAAATTTACATTGACAGTCAAGGAAGTGACCTAACGTTTTATTATATTGGACAAGATATGCACAATTTTCTCACTACGCATCGGCTGCTTTTCTTTGAAATGTAACTGTATAGTTTCTTATCCTATTACTGGCATACAGGTTTACTTTTTTTTTTTCATCTTCTATAAAATGTTTAAGCTTGATAAAATATTTTTTGTTTCAACAATGGCTGACTCAGAATGGTCTCTATTTCATGACTGTATTGTTCCCTGTGTAAGAAGTTGCCCTTCACTTTTGTCTGAGATCAACTTGCATCCCACTCGCTCCATGTGTTACTGATTTTATACATTAGTAGCATAATGTATTAAAATTCTGTATTTATCAGAGGCTTTGAAGTAGACGTTTCAATCTGTGATCTGTATACAACAGCTTTTAATGTTAGTCGCTGTCAGCCATGCATGGAGTGGAATTTCAAAAAATACTTTTCTAAAAGGAAATAAAAAAATTAAAAAAATAACTGTATCCTAGCCTTTTTAATGGATGAATTCGATTTTCTTAGATGGTAGAGTGAGTGTCTATGAGATCAGTGTCTAAATGAAAACTTTCTTTTAAATGTAACATTATTTTTAATATATAGTATACAGTACCTGTACATAGAAATTTCAAAATGAATATGCAGTAGAGATATCCCCCTGAAAACGCTGCTGGTCTTTTAAACCATCTGACATACACAGTTACAGATATGTTGCACAGAGATGCCACTGTTATATAGAACATGATAAACCTTATGATTCTGCAGATAATTCTTTACCTGTGCACCCTGATATATAAGGTTCTGTACCCCAACAAGGCAGCCCAGATGCCCTGCTCATAGTTTAGTTTTATATTATAAAAATACTGAATAGGATTAACCATTTGACTCTCTGGTAACCTAGAGTTGCCATGGAAACACATAAACCCAAAGAAAATACAGATTTTTTTTTGTTTGTTTACTAGAGCAACCAATTAAAGTGGTCACCTTAAAAACCCTTCTTTAAATCACAAACATTCTTTGGTTTCCTATAGATTGCTGCAATAGTAGGTTTGTTTAAAAGTAGATCTAAGCTAACAAGATGGCATTATGTTTGCTGAAGCATTGGTGTTGATTTTCTAAAGGCAAACTAGGCTTCTCACTTTGAAATAAAAGTTGCACTTTGGAAAGGAATCTTGCCCAGATCTTAGTGACTGTGGTGACATTTTATTTTGCAATGAATACCCAATCACTTCAAGTAAAAAAAACACAGATTTTGCTTGAAAATGATTGGATGATGGAAGTCAGCAGAACTTCACCTCATTCACTAAGCTGTGGGGAAAATTTTCTTGCAAAGTGCAATTTTACCTGCAAAGTGAACAGTCTATTTTTCAACCCCAGTCTGTACCATAAACAATTGCTGTGTTTTCTCCTTTAATAAAATACGATTTTTTTTTTTAGTGTAGCACCCTCCTAGGTAGGTGCTAGGAAAAAGCATATGGGTCTGTCTGCATATCAGGGGGACCTGATCATTTAGTTAGGCTGTCACATGCTTCCAGGTGTGACCTGTTGTGCCTGGGGAATCTCCCCACTGTTTCCAATGAGGGCTCTTATTGGACAGTGGAGGAAACCTAGCCAATAGCACACCAGGGCTTATGGCTATCTCAGTGGGTGGAGTTTGTCGCAATGCACCCTGGGATGACTGCTGTCTCTCCTCCTGTCAGCAATAGCGATGGTGTCCTGGTCAGTCGGTCTAAAGGACAAAGGTTGAACTGAGCTGCAGAGAGGGATCCAGAGTGCTACGGACCGAGTGGAGCTGCTGGGCAGAAGTTTCAGGGAAAAACAGTGTTGTGAGTACTCAAAACCGCCCAGGGGTCTGCCTAGGAGAGGAGGCCACTCCAGAAGGTCAGAGGGATCTGGGAGCCAGCTAACCTGTGGAGAAGGCTTAGAGAAAGGGGGTGCCAGTGTCTAAGCCCTGAAGATAAGTGAGAGGAAGAGGGTGCCAGTGTGGGCCCTGAAGTGTTAAGCAGTGCAGCAGTAGTACAAGTAGCTACCTCAGCAAGGAGTTCTTAAGGGAGCTCAAAGAGGACTTCTTTATGTGAAAAAGCAGTCCAAAGTCAGTTTGGAGTTAACAGGCAGCAAGCCAGCGTTAACCAGCGTCAACCGGAGTTGACCGGCATTTAGCCAGCGTCAAGTCAGCGCCAATCGGCATTTTTCAGTTGTCCCTAGCAAATTGTGCATAGTTGAGCCAAAGGAGTATCCCACTCATTCCCTTCTCCCATCCAAGTTCTCAATAAATACAAAAAAAAACCAAAGATACTGGACTGGTCATTGTCTCAGTGCTCACACTTGGAGGAACTTGCACAAAGGTACTTTTGTTGCACCCGGTGACCCAGGGGGACCCATATCCAGAAAAATGGCTGGGAATCCTGCTACATTAGTACTGCTGATCCTCTCCAGCCTCTTCTAGTTTTTTCCTTTCTACTAGCAACCCTCCAGCTCTGGACACAACATTGCTCTGCATTGGTTTAATAATGGTGTTAACAGTGGACCATGTCTGTGCAACATGTCTGTGATATAGCACAGTTGCTTGTAGAATCTACCAGGGTTGCATAAGTCTGGCTTACAATGCAGGAGCACAACTGAGCGACAGTTGTCATCCTATAATAGAAAGTGTTAATCAGATATCTTCAAGATCACTGAGGATTCTTATAGAAAGCTGGAGATTTAAAATGAGTAAAAACAACCTTTTAATTACATCAACATTGTTCAACTTATTGGAAGGCATTTGGAGTCTCCATGTAAGATGACAAACAACCCTGGGGTCGAAGGGGAGTCAAATTGTGGATTGAAAGTCATTGAAATCCCCCAAGAAATAGTAAGAGATGCATAGATTTCCATGTCTTTTTTTTTTACATTTTTTGACTTTGTCATGGATAATGGCTTCCAACATTTTGTTGACTAGGCACCATGATATTTCTTGCTTTACATTTGAGGTATCAGACCTATGGCCTTTGGTTAAAGTCTGTTTGATAGCTATAAAGATAAGGATCATAATCCTACATTGGTCAAGAATGCAGTCAAGTGGTTTACCATTCAGTAGAGCTTCATAAGGATTCTTAAGGATACAGAAGTCCAGAACAGTATAAACAAACTGGAAGACCTGGTTCCAAAAACATTTTATTCTAAGACAATGCCACCATATACAGTATATACTAAAGTGCCAACTGCTCTGCAACTCCAAAAGCAACAGTTTGGCCAGTCTATAGGGTATTAAAACTATTTCTAAAAGGAATTTTCTCAGGATCTGGCTACTAGTATAATGATGTATGAGGCACCATATTTCATCTTTACTGACATAAGGAGCAGTTATTTCAACCTCCCATAGAAAACAAAATAAGAAGCTTTGTACTATACATGGAAATAACGTTAGATACAACTTTGTAATATGTCATCTGTATGGGGGACATTGGGGAGATCAACCACAGTAAAGCAAATAAATAAAATGCTTTCTCTAAAAATAACAATGTTTTCCTTGTAATTCCCCTCAGTTGTCTCTGCAATTGTTCCATCAGGAGTAATCTGTAAAATTCTGCTTCATAACACATTGTAATATTGTTCAAACACAAGCCAATGATGTAGTTAAGTCTCCTATGATAAGTTTGATACTTGTGAAGTAATTTATGGTTGGGAAGGGGAGCTGAGCCATAGATTCAGTGCTGTTTATGTTACAATCAAGAAGAGTCAGCATTCCATCTGTTCAAGGTGTCTAACTTGTAACTAGCATTTACCAGAAACCCCTGGGAAATTATAATCAAACGATGGCTCCCAACTTACTGCACTCAAATGGATTTAACATCCAATCAACAAAAGAATTTTACTTTTTCTCCTTGGGCAACAGAATTGTTATTTTCATAATATTAGTAATGGACTTTTCACTTTTCTTCTGTGTGTCATGACTACGGCTGGTGAGGTAATGGAACTTAAATAAATATATTTTAATTACAGTTTTTTTTTTTTGCAGCACTGTACATTATGCTACCCAGTTGTACCCACTGTACATTTTTGCACCAGTTGTCTATTGGTACCAATCATGGCTGACAGCTGATATTTGCTAATGAAATAGTCAATCTGAATCCTGGGTAATATGAGTAAAAGTGTTCATACTCTGATTATATGAAATCATTTTTTTTATTGGTTGAATTATACCCATACATTTGACTGTCCTCTGATTGAAGGAGGTGGAAATCTTGACATCACCTCCCCTCCTCTCCACCTCATCCAAACAGAAACACCTTGCACCTAATAAAAAAAAAACTGAAGATGTTCTGTGAATGGTAGCAGTGCTGAGTGAGTGACCCCCTGTGCTCAGTGTAGAGAGGGAAATATGCTTGGCAAAGAACCGTAAGATCACAGCTATCACTCTAGTAGTTTTAATTATTACAGTAATTAATAGATTTACCAGTTGCCCCTCAGGCGTGAGATATGTGGATTATATAAAGATCCCACCTGGAATTCAGCTTTAGAGTGCATCTAAAGCCAAAGCTTTTTTTCAGTTTTGGATAGCTTCCGGGGGGGGGGGGGGGGGGGGCTTCGCTATACAGCATTTAATATGCAATGGCCATTATTGGATAGCTACATGACAATGTACACAACATATTTCTTAATTATGTGCTTTATGAGGTGGTTAAGAGTTAGAACCTCTCCAACCCATTCTATTTTCCTGGTGACCTGGCTGTCATTAGGCCAGAAACTGATAGATATTCCAAATTTTACTACTGTCGGCAGATCCAATGGAGAAGACAATCCAATGGAGATTTTAGTGATGCCAATTATTACCATAGTTTGAAATTGCTAAATGCCTAGCTGTCATGCTGGTCCCTAAGCCTCACCCACGGGTGAGCTTAAACTAAATTGCACTGGTAAACCCTCACCATGCACAATTGCCCCAGATAGGCAATTAATTAATACTGATTAATAAATTCAGGTAAAAGTTGCTCTAAAGCCTAAACATTTTTTACCCTAATGCATTCCTTGCATTAAGGTAGAAAATGTTTAGGCCCCCCCCCCCTTATACTTACCGGATCCCTCATTCGATCTAGCACTGTGCTCATCTGCAGCTATTCTCTCCCCTTACTTCTGTGTCTCACTGGCTTTGCTGGGGCATTTGGATCTATTGGCTTCCAGTGCTGTCCATCCAAGCTAGTGACGAGGGAGTGGGGGGCGAGGCCGAGTCCCGCTGTCTGTGTAAATGGATGCAGCAGTGGAGCTCGGGAGTGAGCAAGCAGGAGTGAAACCATGGGAAGCAGGTTCCCATGTGGGTACTGGGCAAAAAGGAGGAGCCAGGAGTGGCGGTGGAGGACCCGAGAAGAGGAGGTTCAGGTACGCTCTGTGCGAATCCATTGCACAGAGCAGGTAAGTGTAGACATGTTTGTTATTTAAAGAAAAAAAATATCTTCCTTTACATTCACTTGAAATGATGATTTGGGAATATCTTGATTTGCCTGAAGCTGAAGGATTAACATTTCAACCTGGCATCACATAGTTTCAGATTGGGAAACACAGTGAAGGTATTTAAGTTCAGATTCCCTTTAAACCTGATGGTAAATCTTTAAACATTAAAGTAGCCATCAGGCCTGTGTCTGTATGAAGTATTTAGGGCCATGACAAAGGGTAACAGGAGGGGCCTCTGCCCCAGGCGCAGTGTTGTTATTTGGGGGTGGGAAATAACTTGCCTGTGCTCTACACTTCAGCTGTCCCACTGTAGTAGTAGAAGTAGTAGTGACATCACTACTGTCAGGTGCAATGGGGGCCACATTAGCTGCTGGAGGGGGGATTCTCATCTTCTTTCCATTTTAATGTGGGTGGCAGATAGTAGGTAGTGGTGGGTGGTTGCTTCTCAGTATGGGTGTTCTCAGGGGTGGACTGCCCTTCTCCTTGAGTAACACTTTATAATGTGACATATCACATGACCAGAAATAGAAAAAAAGAGACGTTGCCTTCATTCCTAACTGTGTACTCCACTGACAAGGTCTGTGAGAACTCTGAGTACACATATGATGAGGGGAAAGCAAGTCAGCCCCAGAGCTCCCCTCTGCTCTTGGAAATCTCATAGCCATCCTAAATTCTTCAGAACCCTTCAAATCCCCTCCATCTCCTAGAGCCACAAAGGGCCCCTTAGTTAAATGCACCCCACAATGTCTCCCAGCTCCCCTCCCTTCCATCATTCACTGACAGAAAGTCCATGGCAGTCCTCCCCAGAATGGCACCACGGACCAGCAACATTTTCTCTGAAACCAGCAAAGAGGCATTTCTTTTTTCTACCAACACTGATGCAGCAGCATTTGTTATTTCTAGTGACACCAACGTATGGTGATATACCCCACACAACCAATGCAGAGTATTTTTTTTAATTATTACAGGGCCTTTTTTATTTCCAGTAACAATGTCAATGCAGTGGCATTTTTTATTTTCTGTAACACCAGCAACACAGGGCCATTTTTTTTACTTCCAGTAACAGCACCAATGCAAGGATATTTTTGTTTTCAGTAACACCACCAATGAAGGACCTTTTTTATTTCCTGTAACACCTACAATACATAGGGAGAGAGAGAGGGCCAGGCGCCGATCTAAGTGTAGCAATATAGGCAATTTATTGGACACACAAGAAGAATCTTACTCACAAAGGATGTATAAAAGCAGGCATCTTAAAAGTAGTGAGGGGTCTCTGAAGTCACTTCCAGGGTGGGCTGTCCGGTCAGGCTGTAGCGCTGATGCTGTAGAGGGTAAGCGGCGATCTCCTGTTGCGAGGCAGGGGACGTGCTGAACCTCAGCGGTGGTGATGCAGCGTGGACCCGCCGGTCGGATTGCCGTGACGTCACTTCCGAGACACCAGGGAGATAGAACGGCGACGCATTGCAGAGCTCCGCTCCTTCTTCAGGCCGTGCGGGGGCCATTTTGGATGTGGTATTTATGCCAGCAGTGCGGAGGACAAAGTTACAGGGGCTCAGGAGGGACAAAATTAGGAGAAAAGCGAACCGGCAAGGGAATGTTAGTGGCGAACAGAGAGTGTGAGACTGAGAGAGAGGAGGATAACGTAGATGTCTGGGAGGTGGAGGGGAGGGAAAGGAGAATAGGGGGAGGGGTAAAAAAGTGCATGTGCTGAATAGAGTGGATTATGGCAGCAGAAAAAGAGGAGGGGGGGGGGGTTTGATTATCTTTGTATGGAAGGGCAAGGTGTGTGGAAAATCTTGTACAAAAGAGGGAATTGCCTGTATATATGTCTGTATATGCAAGTGAATGTATGGAGAAGCGCATATGGTAGAGGCATGCATGTATAGAAAAACCACATGTATATGTATAAATAAGTAAAAAACAAATGTTGTGTTAAAAGTACAATAAAAAAGGGGACAATAAAAAAAGGGGGGGTACAATAAACAAATGTATAAGATTGCTAAACATAATGGAAATAATAAAATGGCAATGGTCAAAAACCATATATGTATGCATTCACATGCGCATATAGAAAAAAGAGAGGGATATGCGTATGTATATGCATACACACATGCTCCAATAGGGCACATAGGGCATTTTTATTTCAAGTAACATCACCAATACATGGCATTTTTTACTTCTAGTAAAACCACCAATGCAGGTGTATTTTTTTATTTCACCAAGGCAGGGGCATATTTTACTTCTAGTTATACAACTGACACAGTAGCATTTTTTTACTTTTAGTAGGGCCTGATTCACACCTATGCAGGTTGCAGTTTGCATATTCAAGGTGCATTTTGTGTTTTTCAATACACGTTTTTGATCCATTGAAGTCTTTGGAACCAAAAACCAGAAAAAAAGTCCCAGGCCCTTTCCATTAAATGCACAGATGTGAACGTGACCCATTGAAAACCATGTTGAATGGACTGTAGGGTGTTTCTCCAAAACTGAAAACGCACTAAAAAAATGCATAGGTGTGAACCAGGCCTTACACTGCTGATGCAGGGGCATTTTTTACTTTCACCAATGCAAGGGCATTTCTTTTTTCAACACTGTTAGCCCCATATATTACTATGGGACATTATGTGCATGACTAATAAATTGGCTATTAAAAATTGGCTATTAGAAATAAATTGGCATCGGCACTATTTCAGTACACATCATAGCCTGCAAGTGTGAAAGGGGCTCAGTTTGGCATCTTCTCCCTCGGCACTGGATAACCTTGCAACAAGGTTCTCCTTTGCAACAAGGTCACTTTTGATGAAAAAAGCACTTTCTGTAGTTTTCAAGCTTAGAATGATTACCAGGCCTCTTTCTTTCTGATAACTAGCTATGCCCTAATGTACATATTTCAACACAGAGAAATCCCCCCTGTTCATTTTGTGCAGGGTTCTGCAGTGGGAGCCTCTCTTGCTGGAATCCTGGAGCAGTTCAGACTAAACAGTCACAAATTGGAGGCATCCATCAGTTTTATAGCCACTTCTCCTTATCCTGGATTCAATTTGTCTAACTACTTCAAAAAAAAAAAGGATCCCGGCTTTGAGTGGCTGTTCATTTCAGCACATATTGAGCTTGTTCAGAGAATGTTTGTTTTGTGAAGTTTTCAGCATGGACCACAGGGGAAAATATGTGAATGTGTAGTATGTTCCTTATTTTATTACAGCATAAGAGGAGCACAAAGGGCAGATTGGTCACTTCTGAAGAATTGTTATCCCCAGCGAACAACCTATTGAGAAAACTGCAAAAAATAAAATGCATAAAAAGGATTCAATCTTCATTTACAGTATGACATAATGCCCAGTTGTAACCAGAAAGTCTTTGATAACTTTAATGAAAACAATAGAATTTATTTTTTAGTAATAGAGCACTAATTTAGAACAACCAATCAAAATGATTGTTGTAATCCATAGCAACCAATCAAAACTACAATTAATTGCTAGGGTGCTGAGAAAATATCTATGAGGTAGTTATGGAAAATGTGACCTGACAGCGGTTTCCACAAAAGAAAATTAGAACTCCAGTCTAATTAAAAATCAAATTTTTTTTTTTTTTAGCCAAGGGGTGTCTAAAAGATGTACCACTGACTAAATCACTAAAGGGTAATCCCAGCAAAATTCAAACTTTTTTTTATACCTTTCCCATAAAAATAGCATGTTTTAAAATGCACCACAGACTTTGGACCAGGTAATAGGAAATAAAGCCTGTCTTCAGAAAGCAAACTAACCATTACATCCTAAGAAGTTTAGTCCAACAGCCCCTCCTTCTAAAACACTAGAAACCTGCATACTTTTTGTGAACAGAAATACTGCTGCAGCTTACCATTAACAATATGCTAAACACATTTGACATTACATTATGTAATCTGTAGGTGAATTTGTTTTAACTGGAGTTTTCCTTTAATAAGGAAGATTAAAGTGCAGTACATCATACATAATCATAATTGTATATTTTTCATTATTTTTCTAGAATACATTGAAATAGCATGCATTTAACATTTTAATTTTTAATTTTGATTTGACAATGCTTTTGAGGACTATTCTGAGTCCAGTGCAATGCATAAGTGCAATCATCAACATGGTCTCCCTTAACCACTTAAGCCCTGGAAGATTTTACCCCCTTCCTGACCAGGCCCTATTTTGCGATTCGGCACTGCGTGACTTTAACAGACAATTGCGCGGTCGTGCTACGCTGTACCTAAACGAATTTGACGTCCTTTTTTCCCCACAAACAGAGCTTTCTTTTGGTGGTATTTGATCACCTGTGCGATCTTTTGATCATGCGCTATAAACAAAAAAAGAGTGTCAATTTTGCAAAAATAACAATATTTTTCACATTTTTTTAATATGAAATTCCCAAAAAATAAAAAGTAAAAATCAAAATTTTTTAACATTTTAGGCCAATTTGTTTTATGCTACATATTTTTGGTAAAAAAAATCGCAAAAAGCGTATTTTGATTGGTTTGCGCAAAAGTTATTGCGTTTACTAACTAAGGGAAAGATTTTTGTCATTTTTTTTTGCAGGACTGCGACATTGCGGCGGACAGATCGGTCCCTTGACTGACATTTTTGACACTTTTGGGGTTACCAGTGACATTACTACAGTGCTATACATATGCACTGTTACTGTAAAATGACACTGGTAGTGAAGGGGTTAACTTTTTTTGAGAGGGAGGGGTGGTGTGTGTCCCTAGGGGCGTGATTCCTACTATGATTGGCTGTGGCTTGAGGTGTAGGAACAGTGATCAACGGTCCTACATAGTAGAACCATATGATCACTGTTCTTACACAGGGGAGAATGACAGGCGGCTTGTTTACATCAGCCGCCTGCCTTTCTCCTGCTGTCACGGATGATCGTGAGTGCCCGACGGACATCGGGTCCGCCGGGCACATGCGCGGGGGGGTCCGTGACCGAGCGGGAGCCGGAGTGCGCCTCCGGCGGCACGCGCTCGTTCCCCAGAGCCTCACAGGCTAGTGACGTACCCTTACGTCACTTTGCCTGTGAGGGGCTGACCGTATATGTACTTGAGGCGGTCGGCAAGTGGTTAAAGAGTAACTCCACTTTTGTTGAGAAAAAAACATTCCCCTCTGGGAAATCTCTGTACATTGCAGGGATTTTACTAAACTTTGTTGCAGATTCCTACCTTTTCCTATTCCGAAAAAAAATTCCTGTGTGTTTGTCTGTGTCCATGTGGTAAGTGTATCTAATGGGAGTGGTTTCGCAATTATCAATCAGCTGCTGCAACTACAGGGCTCTAATGAGAACAATTTCAGGGTCTGCATTCCTTTAGACGTGATTTCCTATTAGGAGTTTTACACCAAAAATTACATTTTTTATTGCAGGTGATGCCTGATAACTGACTTGTATCTTAGTGTAGACTTCTGGGAAAACCAGTGAGCCAATCACACAAGCAGGAAAGGATGTTTCTGGGGTGTGGTCAGTACACATTCTGTGTACAGAACACCTCCAAGTGGCCATATTGCATTGCGTTTACATAAAACTATATTGCCACAGATTAAAAAAGGAATGGTAATTTTTAATATATATTTTTTTTTATTTGCTATTTTTTCTCCCACCAAAGTGGAGTTACCCTTTAAGGTAGCCTAACAGACTACCAATGCACCACAAAACATGGTAGTACACTGTGATGTACTTCAATTCAGGTGTGTGAAAGATGCATCCTTTAGTGCATTCAAACAGATGGCACCACAATGCATGCATTGTACATAGGTGTGAAGCTAGCCTCAATCAAGAGTTTTTTTTTTTTTTTAGCTACTCAGTAATTGAATTCTTTATAAGCAAACACAAATGTACACTACATGTCTTACACTGATATCCACTGCAGAGAGAATTCAAATAGAGCTTTGTTACAACGTTGTACAGTCTAACATTTGTATAAATCTCATCCTGTTAATTCTCAGCAACCCACCCATAAAAGTAGAGACTGCTGTTTCCATGTGAAATATACACAAGGTAACGTTAGGCTTGGGAAGAGACTTCATTGTTTACAGACATCAGCAACACAGTTCATCTGTTACTTAGCCACCTACATTGTGTCTTTCCAACTCAAGGCATCACCATCAATGCCCCCTATCTTCACTCCTCATACGTTTTCTAGGCATCTTTCCAAATAGACAATGGGCAAGAATGCTGTAAAAGCAAATAGAAACAATAACCAGCTTACTCATGCGCACAAAAGTCTCTAAAACATCATAACTTCTGAATTATTAAGTCAAAAAAGGCAGAATTTTACTAGCAGAAGCTCTCTGATTGAAACCTTGGACAAAGCTGTCCGGTAAGGGATGGGTTTAGTTGTCCATTTTCCAATGAATGTGGCCTACTCTTTGGCAGAAGCAATGAATGGGAATGCATGTTTATTAATAAAGAAGATTAAAATGCAAAAGGAAGAATATGAATACTGCCAAGTTGTCAGGGTAGTGGCAAGTGGGACTTACATTTCTGCAAGTAAAGAACTATTTTAAACAACAGCAACATACAGTATGTTAGTAGACCAAAATTGACAGGACTTAGATCACCTGATGGTGGCATTGTGGTTTTAAGAGCAAAAAGGTTTAGTTCCGGGGTCCACCAATGGGTGTCTCCCAGGAGCCAGCAGATCCCAGTAATCATTCTCTCCTTATGCAGGCTGCTTGGATTATATATAACCCCTCCTATAGCTTCCCTGATTGCCTCCATTTTTTCTGTGTGCTATGTACCTGGTTATTTATTTATTTATTTTTTTTATATTTTTTTATTGAGTTTTTTGCATAGAAAAACATACAAACAAGAACAGTAGTTATCTGTTATCCCAAATACAACAAAGTAACAGTCAAGTTTAACATAGATAATGCAAGTGACATAGGAAAATCTTAATACAGCAAAGTAATACAATTGCTCATTACATTTTTTTGGTAGGTAACAACGATATCAGTGAGTATTGTTATATAGCCAGGGACACTCCCCCATATGAACCCCCCCAATGGGAACATAAGAAGGTTCACACGGAGGAGCTCCCGTTCTACAATATCAACGTTGCTGCCCTCCGCAACCAGAGAAGGTGAAGGATAGGAAGGAGGTTTCATCCATTATGTCTCAGTTGACCTATGTACCTGGTTATTGATGCTCTGCTCCTGACCTTGATCCTGTCCTGTTCTAGTTTCTGCATCCTATACCTTGCTAATTCATATCTGCTCCCCTTGTTTCTGATCCTAGTTTTGGTTCCTTTCCTGATCAATCTCCCTGGTAGTTTCTTGCATCTCCTGTCTTACACTGCTTGCCTGTGTTCTCCCCTTCATTGTATAAGTATATTGTATTAAAGTTAGGTATTCTGTCACTTCACTGTTCATGTATGTTTATAATTTTACCTTGTATTTTATTTGCTGGTGTTGAATGGATTTTTGCTCCATTATTAATAAATCTTACTTTATTCATACACAGCCTGGTTTCAGTATTCTTAAAGCCATTGTACATGTTTTTTTTTTTTTTTCACAAAATTTTATTGAAAACAAAGCCACGATACATAGAAAATGCAGGAAAGTGGTGAACAACAAATTTTTCCATAACCATAGAATAGGGGCAGGAGCCCCAGGAGGTTGCATGCAGGAAACAAATTAAAACATCATTATAGGGTCGATACAGCAATGCAAACATACTAGACTCCTAGTTGGATGGATCATAGTAAACCCCTAAAATGGGGGAGGGGGAGGAAGGATAAAACCTGGAACGGGGGGGGGGATTGGGTGGATACAAGACAATAAGCCCAACCCGCTAAGTGTTTCTAATCTTGACCAGGGAGCGAGTAACGAAAAGATGTAGTGACGGAGTCAGAAGACACATCCCTGGGCAGCGAGTTCTGATAGTCCTGCCATTTATGAGCAAAACGATCCGAGGATGATTTAAGATTAAAATCGGTATTGAGACGGTCCTTGAGGAGAAGATTCTGTAATTCCTGAGAGATCTGTGATAGAGAGGGGCTCACCAGAGAAATCCAATTAGCAAGGATAGCTCTACGAGCCACTAGTAAACATGTAAGTATCCACAAACGAGGGTGTGGTGGTGAACGGTGTGTCCATATCTGAAGTTGTTTGTCCCAATATCCAAATAGGAGGAGGAGAGGGTCTTTCGGGAGCTGGATGAGGGTAATACTTTTAATGAAAGAGAGCACTTGGTCCCAAAAGACGGAAATATAAGAACATGCCCAAAAACGATGATGGAGGCTGGGCCTGTTGGCTTTGCAGTACGGGCATATACTGCCTTGTGGATTGTCCTTGGTGGAGAGAAAAGGGATATGTGCTCTATGGAGGATTTTTAGCTGAGTTTCTCTCCAGATTTCATTGGGTGTCAGACGCAACATCTTTCTGTAGCCCTCAAAGATCTTATGTACCATGTCCTTTATCGGGAAGTCTTTGGTCCAGTTAGAAGCTGAAGCGGAGGCGTGTCGGTAAGAAGAGAGTCGTTGAAACGGTTTATAGATATCTGATATACTGTACTTCCCCGTGGCCAGGAGTGGGTCTGTGAGAGGGTCCTGAAACCTTCGGAGGGATTCATTGCGTGAGGGGTGAAGAAAGCTGAGGCATTGGAGGATAGAAAAGGTCTGAGACACTGGTAGTTGAAAGCGATCCAGTATAACCTTGGCCGCCAATGGTGTTCCTGAGTTGGGATCGCACAAGTCTGCGAAGTGCACCAGACCCCTTCGGGGCCAGTCCGCAAAAACTTTAGAGTGCAGCCCTGGTAAAAAGTCCGGGTTTCCCACTATTGGCAGATGTTGGGAGACATGTAGGGGGAGGTGCAGCAGCTTCCTAGTTTCCCTCCACGCTATCACTGTGTCTCTCAACAAGATGTTGTGCTGAAGATGGGGAGGCATAGATTTCCACTTGGTATGTAGCAGCGCTGACAGTAAGTAGGGAGTTGACATCTGTGATTCCAATGCATAATTGGAGTATTGTGATGTTTTAGAGACCCAGTCCAAAGCTATTCTGAGCAAACAAGAGAGATTATATAGCCTAACATCTGGTAGGTTTATGCCCCCCTCGCTCCTGGGAAGGTGTAGTTTTTTAGAAGAGATTCGTGGTCTTTTGCCCTTCCAAAGAAATTTAGAGATGGCTTTATTTATTTGTTTAGTGTCCTTGTGTTTAATCAGCAGAGGAATTGTTTGCATTGGATACAAAAGTCGGGCAAAACTGACCATCTTAACCAGGTGACACCGACCCAAGAGCAAAAGAGGCAGATCCATCCAACTATCAAGTTCTTGGCAGAGTTTCTTAAAAAGTGGGGGGTAGTTCAGGGTATAGATGGAGGAAGGAAGTTTGCCAATCTTTATACCCAGGTAGGTTATATGCGAGGACGCCAAAGTAAAAGGGGAGGAAGGTGCCCAAGCTGGAGTGGGGTGGGGGCCTAAGGGGAGTATTTCACTTTTGGTATAATTAATTCGAAGGCCCGAGCAGGTTTTAAAACGATCAAAAATAGAGATGATGGTGCGCATATCTAAGGCGGGGTTACGGGTAAAAATCAGTATATCGTCCGCAAAAAGAGATATGCGGAGTTCCTGTGAGCCAAGTATAATCCCATGGAGTGGAGCCACGTCAAGGAGGTATCTGGAGAGGGGTTCCAGTGCTAAGTTGAAGAGCAACGGGGACAGGGGGCAGCCCTGTCTCGTGCCCTTATATAGACGGAATTCCTCGGTGAGGGACCCGGCCACCCAGAGCCTGGCCGCTGGAGAAGCATACATGGCCTTGACAACATGTGTAAAAGGACCAGAGAAGCCAAAGGCTGTAAGGACCATCGACAGCCACTCAAAGTTAACGTTGTCAAAGGCTTTCTCCGCGTCCAGGGTTATGATCGCCAAGTCCTCCACCGATTGAACTCTGGCCTGGTCCAGGGCTAACAGCACTTTGCGGAGATTAGAGGCAGCTGATCTGCCCTTGGTGAAGCCTGATTGTGCCGGGTGTATCAATGAAGGCATGATTTGGGCCAGTCTAGATGCAACAATCTTAGACAAGATCTTAACATCCAAATTCAGGAGGGATATTGATCTATAGGATCCAGGTTCTAGGGGGTCTTTGCCTTTCTTGGCCAAAAGTTTAATCACCGCTTGGTTGCCGGTAGGGGGATAGGAACCGCCCAACCAGATGGAAGAATAAACTTCCAGCAAAGTGGGCGCCACGCTATCCAAAGCAGTTTTATAAAAGTCACCTGTAAGGCCATCCGGGCCAGGAGCCTTACTGGGGGCTAAACTTTTAATGGTGTTCTGGATTTCTAATAGAGAGATTGGAGCATTCAACAATTCCAGGTGGGCTGCGGAGATTGCGGGGAGCGTCACCCTATCTAGGAAAAATTTGGCTTGGGCAGCATCAAAGGTGTCAGCGGAGTAAAGAGAAGTGTAGAACTTGTGAATTATACCTTTCACCCCTGATGGAGACGAATTAACCGTACCCGTGTCGTCTCTAAGAGAGGTGATATGGGTGGGTTTGTAGGGGGCACTGCAGAGTCTCGAGAGCAACTTCCCTGCCTTGTTGCCAAATTTGTGTAGGGTGGCTGAAAAGTGTGCGTGTTTCAAATGCTCGAGTTTGTCTGCCCACAAGTCAAAGGCGTGTTTGGCCTTTTTCCATTCCTCTTTATGAGGTGGTGAGTCATGTGAGAGGAGATCTCGTTGGGCACAGCGTAGGCGGTCACTAGCTAAACGGTAGTGCCGGTTAGTCGATTTTTTATATGCTGAGGCATAGGAGATGATTTTGCCTCTCAGGAAGGCCTTACCGGCCTCCCAGAAAAGGTTAGGGTCAGAGGCGTGGATAGCGTTGTCTGCAGAGTATTCGGACCAGGCTTGGGTCAAGTAGGAGCTAAAGTCTGTGTTTCCATTGAGATAGCCAGGGAATCTCCAGAGAGGGGACTCACTCTGTCTATCCGGGGGGTCAAGCGTCAGCGAAATAGGGGCATGGTCGGAGATGACGATGTCGTGGATTGTAGGGTCTTCTATGCGTGGGGTAATAGCGTCCGAGCAAAAAAAATAATCGATACGCGTAAAAACGTTATGTGGATGGGAGTAAAAAGTATAATCCCTATCACAGGGGTGAGAGAGACGCCAAATATCAGATAGGCCCAGGGATTCTACCAGTGCAGCCAAGGGGGAGACCGACGGCGTAGATCGACGCAGGGCACTGGATTTACCGTTCGATTTGTCAAGTAGAGGGTCCATGGTGGAATTGAAATCGCCGCCGATCAAGTGAGGGACCGTTGGTGAGCGGAGAAGAAAAGAGGACAGGTCCCTGTAAAAAGGCTGGTCAGGGCTGTTGGGAGCGTATACATTTGAGAGCAAAAGCTCTCTATTACCGAGTTTGATATGGGCTGAGATAAATCTACCCTGGTCGTCAGTGTTATGGGACAAAACGTCGCAGGAGAGGTGCTTGTGGATCAGTATAAGCACTCCGGCTTTACGCCCCCTCGCCGCCGAACCAAGAACCGCACCCACCCACAGCTTTCGCATGCGGAAAAAATCTTCCGCTGGTAGATGGGATTCTTGGATGAGGGCGATGTCGGCCCCAAGCCACTTAAGGTGTCTCAGGACCTTCATCCTCTTGATGAGGGATCTCAAACCCCTAACATTCCAGGAAATAACTTTCATGGAGGTTTAAATAAAGGGGGGCATGTAGTCGGTACTATGAAGGTGATAAAAGGTACAGGGGCTGAGGCAGGGATCTGCAGTTTAAATGTGGCCGCGGGCAGGTTGACAATTACTGACAGGTGACAAGAAGGGGGGGAAGAACGATCCAACCGTGGATCCGGGGTAGCAAGGGAAGGATGGGAAAAACAACAGAAATGTATCCAGAAACATAGCAGACAATACGAGAAACAGAAAGAGCACATTATGCGACTTCACTTTTTTCCGGACGCTGTAATGTGGGGGGGCGACTAACCCTTGGCCAGACTCAGGCAGGTCCATGTGACTGCTCTCCCCAAGCGCCATGATCAGATGGATGGCGACAGGAGTGGATCAGCCTAAACGGGGACCACCCGGAAGGGTCACATAAACAGCGTTCGCAAACAGTAGAAGGCCGACTATAGCATAACCTTAAAAATAAACGAGAAAAACTTCAGCGGCAGGGAATTTTAGGAGTGCATACAAGTAACAATAAATCAGCCGCATTGCGGCTCGTAAACCAATTTCAGTGGACGTACCTTAGGCTGCCCACATTGACCCTTACTGCAATAATACAGTGGGTCAGCACCCAGAATCATTCCTGAAAAAAAGTGTAGAACAAGTACAGTCTAGATCTTACTGTCCGAAGAGATCAACGTGGCAGATGCGAGCGATGACCGGACACCACCTCCGAGTACCTTTGCCGCTTAGGAGAGTCCTTGCGGGGGCTCCGTTGATCGAAAGGACGAGGGACTGAGGAGGGTTTAGATGCCAGGGAACCAGGATCATCCAAATGCTGGGAGAGCAGGAAGGATTCCGCTTCCGAGGGGTCCTGGAAGGACAGTTGTTCGCCGGATGGGGATCGCAGGCGAAGGGTGGCTGGATATGCCAGAGTAAATTTGATCTGCGCATGGTGAAGTTTTGAACAGATAGACTGGAAAGCTTTGCGCTTTTTGGCCACCTCCACCGAGTAATCAGCAAAGATGAGGATCTTCATTCCGTCGAGCTGGAAGGATTTGGACTGTTGGAATCGCTGAAGAATCGCCGATTTATCGGCATAGTTAAGGTACTTTGCAATGATCGGTCGCGGGGAGGGGCGATCAGAAGACATAATTCCCATGCGATGTGCCCTCTCCACTACACACACACCCTGAATATCCAGAGCTTCTGGAATTTTCTTGGCACACAAGTCGGGGATGGCGGAGGGAGGCATGGTCTCAGGGATCCCAATAAAATGGAGATTACTCCTTCTGGATCTGTTTTCAAGGTCCTCCAACTTCTGCATAATAAATTGATTTGTTTTATCCTGAGTTTCCTCAAAATGGTGGGACTGGTAAATCTCTTCTTCTATGTTAGAAACTCTGTGCTCCACTTCCTGCAGCCTAAGTTTATGGTCTGAGAGCTGCTTTTTGATATCCTGCATCCCTGCCGCTACCGCTGTCTGCACCGCAGCTGAGATTGTGGGGGAGAGGAGGGCAACCACTGTTTGAGCGATGCGATCAGATTGTGGGTCTCCCAGGGTGGGCACCGCAGCTGGTGTGATAGCCGATGTATCCATACTCGCGGCTTCCGCCACTTCCGGCGGGTAGGCCGAGACCACGGCCTCGATTTGCGGAGGGCCCGGCGGCACTCGTGACCCGGGCTTCTCCAGAAATTTATCCATGGTTGGGGTGCCGGGGGTGGCGGGGAGCTGTGTCGGGGTTCGTGGAGGCGCTGGGCTGATTTTGTAAGCAGGTATTTAAGTCCCGCCGCGGGAGCCGAGGGAAGACGTGACTACAGCAACCCGGCGCCGGAACCGGAAGTCCGTTTTTGTTTTTTAAACTCCTTGGTGCTGGCTGCGCACAAATATACGGGGTCTCAGCGCTTGGCTGAGAGGCCGCATAAAAAAGGAGGAGAAGGGGCGGGGGCATAAAAAGGAAGGGGGGCAGTAATAATAACAGAGGAAGGGAGGGGGATAAATAAATACCTTTAAAAAAAAGGAAGAAGGGCGGGTTTTTTTTACCCCCCTTTTCATCTGTTTTCACTGCCCCCTTCCTTTTTATTACCCCCCCTTTCTATCTATTAATACCCCTTTACCTTTTTTATTTATTGTATTTTCCCCTTCTTATCTGTAATTACTGTCCCCCCTTCAGTTTTATTTTTACCCCCAATTACCACCCCTTCTTTTCCTTTTTTACCCCCTTCCTATTTGTTATTTCCCCCCTTCTTTCCTTTTTTTTTTTTTTATTACCCTTGGTCATTGCCAATATTCTTCAGTGTGATGGTATGCGCATACTGGGCCAAAAAAGCTCTTGTATTTTCGATAGGATAAATATTATCCACGATATCACATATACTTTATAATATATTATATTAACTTGTTAATTTTATTTTTAAATTTTTGTGTCTTAAATTGTAAGTTTAAGTTTGATTGTTTATTAATTATTTTCTGCCTTATTGTAAGATGGTAATTTGTACAAAAGATAATGGTATAGTGCTTGGTGCTGTGGGAGCCAAAAGGATGTTTTGTGCCTTTAAGACCTAATTTTCATGCCCCCGTAGCTCCTCTTTAAACTTTCCAGGCTGTCCAAGTCACATGATTTGATAAAGGGCCATGACTACAGCCTGCTGATAGCTTTCCATCTACTCTACCATGGCATCTGTGTTCCATCCCAAACCTCATTGTGGTGGGTTAGTCTAGCATTGCTCTGTGTTGGTGACATCACATCCAGAGCGCCGACTGACGACAGTTCTCTGCCCAGTCCATTGGGGGCCTCTCCACATCCTTGACCATTATGGCTTCCACCACTGGTCTGTCATCCCTTCCATTGGGTGGATGCCCATGCGACATCTGGCACCTACACACCTTTTAGTTTCCCCCAGTACTGGCCTTGATATGCCTGAGTCAGCCTTCCGAGGTTTGGGTGAGATCAAGGTTCATAATGAAGCATGATGTTTACCATTTATTTGTCTATCAGCCATAGTTTAATCCTTTCCATTCTTGGAATCCTTTGACTTTGATTTTACAATACATCTTTTTATTGCAAACCATGGCATAGACATTTTTATGACTTTTCTGAGGTATGCCTGGAGTAGTTTGTAGCCATCATCCCCCAGTGCTGAATTAAGAGGACTATTTTGTTGTTTTTTCTTTGCATAATAATGGTGAATGATGGAAAATCATGACTAGAAGCCTCAGTTTCATATTTATATGTATACACAAATATTCTGTATATAATATTATTTGTTGTTTAAAATAAGAGACACCCCACTATGGTTCTTAACACACTTTAAAGGCATGTCATTATTAGATGATTAATGAATAAAGTATGCTATATTTAGAGCATAAATATGTCATGGCCACCTTTCAAGAAAAAAATATGGGAATTTTTTTTGGTTGAACCCTTTCTGAAAACACTAGTTGCCTGCCTGTTATACTGAACCAATGACTTCCATACTTTGAAAACGATAGATGAAGAAAAATAACCTAGGTCAGTAGCTCAAGCAATAGCAAGAAGCAAGAAGGTCTTCATAACAAACAGTCAACTTTCACTTTCAGATAGAGGGGACAGCAATGCTTATCAAGTGTCAAGCTTAGTTTAAAATTGTATCTACAACCAATAACAAACAGTATGTGCAGAATACTTGCACATTGTGGCAGACTTGCCTCTCTGTTTGCCTTCCACCAGTGCTGACAGTTCAGAGCAGTTCCATGCTGCCCCTTGCCACTCTGTCTGACACTGCTACCATCTTCTTCCAGGTTTGTGTCTAAACTCTTTGGCTATTGGGAAGCCAGTTGCGGGCGCAACCTCCTCACTCTGCATGCACGGAATTACCTCTACTCTCGTGTATGTGCTCATCAATGCCTGAGACAAGGTGGGGCCACATTCATGTGAAACATTAGGGTGAACCTCCAGCTTAAAGATGAGCCATACTCTGTGCGCAGAGAACATACAGAGTTCCTTTGGGAAGCATTCTGTTGCATGTCACTACACACCTTTGCCGGATTAATGTTGCAATTAGGAGGGACACTGCTGAGCCTATGCCATCTCCACCAGTCCAGCACATCTCTGCCACCTCATTCCCAATGACAGAATAGGGTACCGCTGTGCACCTAGCACAAATGTCATGCACTTACCTAACTCCTTCACTCTCCTGTACCATGAGGCTGGATATATGAGGTTTCTATACCACGACTTTGGTCCTGGTTGCTTTTTTAGGGAATTTACTACTAGGGAGGGAACCAATTGATAAATATAATAATTCATAATCATAAACCATTAAAAAAAACAATATTAATGAAAAAAATAAGTAATTATATTCATACAGTGCTATCCACCTATATTACTATAAACCCATATGTGCAATCAGTCTAATAAAGTATAAGCAGTTTACCCTGTGTGACCATACTGTAGGGGGTTTATAGCACATATGGGTTTATAGGTATATAGAGGGATATAACTGTATGAATATAATTACTTCATTTTTTTTACATTATTATTGTTTTTTTTTAATTTATGGTTTATAAATATCAATTATTATATTTATCAATTGTTATATTCATTTTATTAGTTTTTTATATTTATTTTAATTTTATTTTTAGTTTCATTTTTTTAATTGTTGGCTTTATGTGTTGTTATTATTTTTGATATATACACTTCATTATTTATTTATGAATTTTTATTTATCATTTATTATTATTTTTGGACATAAGTATAGTTTATTTTAAGGATCATTGTTATTTGTAATCATTGTAATTATTGTATCAGAGGAAGATATTGGAGGCATGTCCGATGTATTTACAATGCCCAAACCACCTCTTGCTACTTCCAGTCTTCGTTTTCATTAAATACATCTATGTGGTCCATCCCGTCACATGACTTGACAAGGCACAGGCGCGTGAAACATGTTGCCATAGTGATGGGATCACGAGCTAAAGCTTGCTTCCCACGCATCCTCTTTCCCAGCGGCACTTGCTCAGTTCCCTGGCGTGGGGATAGACGTCATCGCCGGTCACCACTGCTCAGGCGCGGACTGTCCGGCATTTCATTTTGGTCCTCCTAGGCTGCATTCTCCCCTTATGCAGTGTACTGCCAGTTTTACCATCAGCCCTATGGAAAGTCCAACTTACCCTACAATATAGCAGAAGCTTGCCCCAGCTGAGGACCTACCCGGACATCTTCTTCTGTTGGCAATTAGGCTGTTTCAGCCGCTGGTTATTCTTTTATATTTAGCTGGATTCCTGGGTTTACGCAGCCTTTTTACAACTTTTTTATTATTTACTTGAATTGTATGTATCTACATGGTCAACAAAAACCTTTACCAGTTTTCCAGTGGAAGTTGTGTGGACTTTAGACTGTTACTCAGACTAAATTTATACAGTCAATTCACTGGTTCTTCAACCTGATCCTAAGCGCTTTTATACCTCTGTTGCTATACCTTTGCAGGTAGAGATCTATTAGTGGTAAAGTCCTTAGCAGGTAGGTTACCTCAGGTTGGTGGTGATCAAGGGTTGCTCCGGGTCACATCATCTTCTGGACTGGCCCTTCTTATCTTTCCCATGTGGTCCCCCGGCTTTCCCCCCAATTTATAAGCTAAAAAGGGTGGAGGGTAGAACCCATAAGGCCTAGGAAACTGGCAGACCCAATGTTAACCCTTCACCACCTGAGCAGCCTGTACTCCCTAACTAACAACAATCCACCAAGTAGACTGATGCCTACACACTGAAGATGTAACTTCTGCATATGCACACAGATGCCAGGAATAGATTGGAATTGTAAACTGCATGGCACTTTCCCTGATAGCAATGTACACAAAATAAAAAAAATTCCAAAAGCATTAGGAATTTTTTATTTTTTTTTGCTTTTAGAGGCATGCAAAGTTCAATTTGCTGATAAACTCTATCGCCTAACATTTCTTCCAAAGGTAAACTTCTAGGGTTGAGACTGTATGTTTGGCTAGTGCTTGATATTTGAATTTAGTGGTCAGTGTCCCACATGCACTGTGCATTAGAGGGCTTTTAGTATAAAAATCCAAACATTTTTTATTGATTTGTGTTATAAACTAAACATTTTTATTGTTGCAGAATTATTGACTTGTCATCTTCGGTGTTATACATGTACTGCAATTTATTGCTAGAATTCTGCCTGCATATTTCCATGTGTCATTGGTTAAGTCGCTCCGTCCTAGACCACCGCATTATATAGACATTACAAAAATGTAAACATGAGGGTGAAAAGAGAGATTTACACTTGAAGATTATGGTGAAAATGTGCAGGTCTCTAGTGACAAGTGATCCTATCAGCCCTATGTTAACAACGGTTCTGTTAGCGTCTCCTCTAATCCACTCATAAACTGAACTTCAAGCAGGACAGCCTTGCAGACAAGGCCCATAAAAGCTGTTATTGATGTCTTTCCTTTATCTAGACCTCTGACATTTTAACATGATGCAGTGATTTACTGGAGTAGGGCTGCCCTCCTAGTAAGTTCATAGTCTCTTATATCATAGCCTCTCATGGAATCTGATCAGACTGTGCTATAGATTTAATGTCTGTGAATCATTGACCTTTTTACATTGCCTGTAACTGTTTTCGATGTATGGCAAAAAATAAGTTTGTACCCATCCATGCGGCTTAATATAACCCTAACACACACCAGAGGAATATGGAGGCTGCAGGTTCTGACATTCTTCTGATGCTACATTTGCAGCTGTTATGCAGGCTGTCTAACTTTTAAATTATTGACCTAAAACCAATCTGCACATCAGGAAAGTTGGAAAAGTGTCAGAAGCCTCATCTCCATGCTTGTACCAGTACAGTGCATTGAAATACTAGGGTTTATTTACTAAAAGACTCACCTCTCGCCACTCTGTCCACCACTCGTACCATGTTCTTCCAGGTTTGTGTCTGAAATCTTCAGCTATTGGAAAGCCCATGATGATGTAACTTCTGCATATGCAAGTGAAGTTTCCCTTTTGAAAAGTGAACATGTTGCTCCCCTTTACTAAATTACCCAGAAGGGATTCAGTATGATAACCAAGCAAAAAATACTTTCAGAAGGAGAGTTCAGCAATAGGGATGATCAAACTTTTCAAAAGTTCGGTTCGGCCAGAACATCCGAACTTCCCAAAAGTTCGGCCCAGATTTCAGAACCCCATTGAAATCAATGGGACCCGAACTTTGGTAATCAAAAAACACCATTTTGAAGCCCTAAAATCCAATAAATGCCCATAAAAAGTGCCTAGGGTTCTGGGTCATGCCCCAGGGACTAGTAATCACAAAAAAAAGTTCTTAAAAATTGTCATTTTTGATAGAGAGCTAATTATTGAAAAAATAAAAAAAAAAAAATTAAAAAAAAAAATTTCTTTGGATTTAGTATCTGGGGGGGGGGGGGGGGTCTAAAAGGTGTACCTGTGAAGTTTCAGCTCTGTAGCATGTCCAGAACCAGAAAAAAAAGATCATTTGTATTAGGTCACTTATAGAACAGGGATATGGCTCCGCTATTTTCACACCTTGCCAGTTTAGTAGCAGGCATTTTTTTGGGCGTTTTTTGGGGTCTTTTGAGGCAGGCAAAACATCTGAACTTGTGTATAGGGGTATATATACACACATACTTATATGTATATATACACCTAGACATATATAGGTGTGATAGTAGCAGAAATATATGCTTGCGTTAATGAAATAATTAACACTAATATGGCTCCGCTCCTATAACACCTATATATGTGTAAGTGTAAAAATACATACAAGTATGTGTGTATATATACCACTATACACAAGTTCAGATGTTTTGCCTGCCTCCAAAAACCCCCCAAAAAATGCCTGCAACAACACACCTGGGCGTTTTTTTTTTTTTGGCGCTAGCGTTTTTTTGGGTATTTTTTTGGGCGTCTTTGGAAGCAGGCAAAACATCTGAACTTGTGTATAGGGGTATATATACACACATACTTATATGTATATATACATCTAGACATATATAGGTGTGATAGTAGCAGAAATATATGCTTGCGCTAATTAAATAATTAACACAAATATGGCTCCGCTCCTATAACACCTATATATGTGTAAGTGTAAAAATACATACAATTATGTTTGTATATATACCACTATACACAAGTTCAGATGTTTTGCCTGCCTCCAAAAACCCCCAAAAAAATGCCTGCAACAACACACCTGGGCGTTTTTTTTTTTTTGGCGCTAGCGTTTTTTTGGGCGTCTTTGGAAGCAGGCAAAACATATGAACTTGTGTATAGGGGTATATATACACACATACTTATATGTATATATACACCTAGACATATATAGGTGTGATAGTAGCAGAAATATATGCTTGCTCTAATGAAATAATTAACACTAATATGGCTCTGCTCCTATCACACCTATATATGTGTAAGTGTATAAATACATATAAGTATGTGTGTATATACACCCCTATACACAAGTTCAGATGTTTTGCCTGCTTCCAAAGACGCCCAAAAAAAAAACGCCCAGGTGTGTTGTTGCAGGCATTTTTTTGGGGTCTTTGGAGGCAGGCAAAACATCTGAACTTGTGTATAGGGGAATATATACACACATACTTATATGTATTTTTACACTTACACATATATAGGTGTGATAAGAGTGGAGCCATATTAGTGTTAATTATTTAATTAGCAAAAGCATATATTTCTGCTCCTATCACACCTATATATGTCTAGGTGTATATATACATATAAGTATGTGTGTATATATACCCCTATACACAAGTTCAGATGTTTTGCCTGCTTCCAAAGACGCCCAAAAAAATGCCCAAAAAAACGCTAGCGCCAAAAAAAAATGCCCAGGTGTGTTGTTGCAGGCATTTTTTTGGGGTCTTTGAAGGCAGGCAAAACATCTGAACTTCTGTATAGGAATATATATACACACATGTTATATGTATTTATACACTTACACATATATAGGTGTGATAGGAGCGGAGCCATATTAGTGTTAATTTTTTAATTAGCGCAAGCATAGATTTCTGCTACTATCACACCTATATATGTCTAGGTGTATATATACATATAAGTATGTGTGTATTTATACCCCTATACACAAGTTCAGATGTTATGCCTGCCTCCAAAGACCCCAAAAAAATGCCCAAAAAAAAGCCAGCTACAAAAACTACCAGGTGTGTTTTTGCAGCAGGTGTTTTTTTTGGGCATTTTTTTGGGGTCTTTGGAGGCAGGCAAAACATCTGAACTGGTGTATAGGGGTATAAATACACACATACTTATATGTATTTATACACTTACACATATATAGGTGTGATAGGAGCGGAGCCATATTGGTGTTAATTATTTAATTAGCGCAAGTATAGATTTCTGCTACTATCACACCTATATATGTCTAGTTGTATATATACATATAATTATGTGTGTATATATACCCGTATACACAAGTTCAGATGTCATGCCTGACTCCAAACTTGTCCTAAAAAAATCCCTATAAACGCCTGCAGCCAAAAAGCAGGCTGACAGGCGAGAAGTCATATCGTTGCTCTCTAAGTGATCTAATAGAAACAAACTTGTTTCTATAGCGGTCACCCTGACATGGAAGGGTTTGGTCACCCTGCCATAGCAGTCAGAGTCAGTTCACCCTACACTACATTACGGTCACCCTGGCACTTAACACTTTCCCTACAGAAACTAAATTTTTGCATTTAACTAAAGTGTAAAAAAGCACTCTAACTACACTAGATATCCCTTTCCTCACACTAATAAATGCTAAATGACACTTTTGAAGCAGAAGTAACAGAACTGCTTCCATTCTCTTCCATGTCCCTGTATTACAATGCTAGGAATTTGCCGGGGCTATCTTATATACTGGGGGTCGTGTTCACTAATGATTGGCCTGTGGACCCCCTAGTCACTCCAATCACATTCCTAGCATTCTCCTGCCCCCTCAATTGGCTTTTACTAATGGTTCTGGTCCAATCACGGGCTTTTAAAGCCCATTTCCTGTCTCATTGCATTTTGATCGGTTCTGGTTGCCGAATTCCGAACTTTTTCAGCAAAAAGTTCGGAATTCGGCCGAACCTCGAACAGCCAATGTTCGGGTCGAACCGATGGTCGACCCAAACCGTTCGATCATCCCTATTCTGCAATGGCAGCCTACATGTTTTTCTTTAGAGCATATATATATATATATATTTTTTATTAAACATTCTTTATTTTTCCACTTCTAGCCAACAGAAAAAATGGGGTGCTCAAAGGTGAGAAGACTGAAAAATGTGTCTGTTGCACATTGTTGCAGGGATACATGATAAGCTCTTCTTATGCAACTAAATACAAAAAATCTTTAAAGAGAACACAATTGCAGTACCTTTTATAGACAGTAGATGTATAAGGTCTTCATTGTTTCTTGTATGTCGATTGAATAAGAGCAAAACTCAGTGGGGCTGATTTAGTACTGCTGTCCAGAATTTGCCACCGCTTCGGATGTCTAAATGGACATAATATCCCATTTATGAAATTCTAAATGACTATTGTTAATTTTAACACAGCTCAGCATATTGAAATTAATGACAGCTGTTCTGAGTGTGCCTAATTAAAATCCTTCAGCTAGGTAGTGGCGGCCCAGTTTTGTATGCAGACTGTTTACTTTTAAGTTTTCTTTTTTTTTTTGTGTTCTGGGATTAGTTGATGTTTGATATATTTTGACATCCATTGTATAGTCACAAACCTACATCAGGCCAAATGTGCTTCATAGTGATTATATATAGAGCACGGTATATATATATATATATATATATATATATATATATAGTGTGTGTGTGTGTGTGTATTGGGGTCATGGATAGGTCTTCCAGCATGACAATGACCCAAAACATACCACCAAGGCAACAAAGGAGTGGCTCAAGAAGAAGCCCATTAAGGTCATGGAGTGGCTTAGCCAGTCTCCAGACCTTGATCCTATTGAAAATTTATGGAGGGAGCCTAAACTTGCCAAGCACACAGCCAATAAACCTTAAGGATTTATAGAAGATCTGTAAGGAAGAGTGTACCAAAATCCCTCCTGAAATGTGTGCAAACTTGGTCACCAACTACAAGAAACTTATTTTACTCACTGAACTGCAACTCAATATATAACGTTTGTATCATATTTTTCTCAGATTTTTTGGTTCATATTCTGTCTCAATCATTTAAAATACACCTATGATAAAATTTATAGACCCTTCATTTCTTTGTAAGTGGGAAAATTTACAAAATCTGCAGGGGATCAAATTAATATTTTCTCCACTGTATAAAGTTTTTGTGTGTCTTTTGTCATGTGGGTGTCCATTTCCATTGTTAAATTGCAAACCTGTGCAGGACTGTTTTTATATTTTAGCAATATATTCTCAACATTATATATTCTCTAATATTCAGTCTAAATGACTTTGGTCATTTAGACTGTTTTAAATTATATATTTTTATGGTATTTTCTCCACTGCTGTTATGATCAGAAGCACTCATTGTTCTATAAAATGGACATCATTGTGTGCTTCCGCAATAGTGCTACAGTTGCAGCAGTGTTAGAGCAACATCAAGAAAAACCTTCCTCTGCTATGTTGGCACCTCGCCTGTAAGGAAAGTTTTCTAACTTTTAAGAGGGGGAGGGGATTGAAATCAGTTTTTTTTCTATTTGCTTCCAAGCTCCTACTCTCCCTAGCATCTGTTACCCTTTACTGCTCCTCTTTTTCTGTTTAACTTCTAAGCTAGCCAGTACCGGCTCGGCTCGACCCGGCATTGCATGGATCGACTCAGCACGGTTTGCTTTTCCACTGCGTGGTACGAGTCGGCACGTCTCAGCACTGCATGGCTCGACTCGGCTTGGTTTGCTTTTCCACTAAAGTAGTAAGTGGGTTGGATCACAATGATCCAATGATAAATCCAATGACGAATGTAGTGACGATTCTGACCAATCAGTGGCTAGTAGTGACGACCAATCAAGAGGCTGCATCCGAAGGATTGAGGGATATCATGTTACACGTCACATTTTAGTATCTGTACAGAACGCTTGGAACCCCAACCAAGGTGGTGCTGTTTAAGCGCGGGGCACCGAGCCATACCATGTAGTTGAAAAGCCCCGCCGCACCAAACTGAACCGTTCAAAGTCGTACCAAGCCATACTATGCAGTGGAAAAGCGCCAAAGTGAGCCATACCGAGCCGTACCATGCAGTGGAAAAGCACCATAGCTTACATGTCTACATTGTTTTCCTTTTTTCTTTCCTAGCCATGGCTGGTCACAGAGACCATTGGCTCTGGCTGCTCAGACGGCAGTGGAGGTAAATTGCAGTGCTGAAGTCCTCCTCCTAAGAGGAGGAGCAGACAGCACAAGGAGCAGCTCTCCCGCAGAGGAAATGAAGCAATCTGCTAGACCACCTTTACCCCCACACAGCTGTCAAGCCCACCAAACAATCAAAAGAAGGAGCAAAACAAAAAAAAAGGGACAGGTCAAGTACTAGAAAAGGAGCAGAAGGAAGATTGCACAATTTCATGTTTGATTTAGTTAAGTGAATCTATAGCCAACGTTTGTACTTAGCTTTGGATAAAGTGAGGAAGGATTTGACCCCCTGTCTGTTTTTTTCATGTCAAGGACTCTGCTACAGAGCTCTCCCTGACTCACTGTACATCCTCCTCAGTGGCCAGAAGATGAGATAATTCTCCAGCAACATAGACAGAAGTAAAACATTTCGGACATTAGGGAAATGCTCTAATGCCTATTGACATGTAATTGTCTATTTCCCTGCTGTTTCCCTTACTTCCTTACTATTTAACAGGTTACATATTTGGTAAGGTTGAATAAAGGCACAGGTCTATCCAGTTTAACCTATATATGTGTGTGTGTGTTTATGTTGCTACCAATTACGATAACCCTATACATTTTTTTTGTTGAGAAACACATCTCAAGATTTTTTGAATTTATCTACACTTAAAACTGACACCACTAACTGTGTAAGGGGGTTCCACATCCTTACCGCTTTAAGAGTAATGAACCTCTTACACAGTTTAAGATTTAACCAATTCTTATCCAACTGGTCATGTGTCTTCTATAGGGATCTTAGGTTAAACATTTTTTCCCCCAATGCTAATATTATCATTGAATGATTTGCATATTTTGATCATATTCCCTCCAGGCAGAATAGGTTTATTGTTTGAATGTGTTCCTCATAACTGAGATTCTCCAGCTCCCTTATTAGCTTTGTTGCCCTTCTCTGGACTATCTCCAGTTCATGCACATCTTTCTTGAGGGTTGATGGCCAAAACTAAATTACATATTCAAGATGTAGCCAAATCAGAGTTTCGTAAAGTGGTAGAATTATTGCTTTATGTCTTGAATGTCCTTATGTCTTGAAAAAATACACTTTTTAATGCACAATAGTAATCTGCTTGCCTTGCTTGCTGCAGCTTGGCATTGCATGCTATTGTATATCATTTACAAGGGCACACAGATCATTCTCCATCCTTGATACCCCCCACTAGGGATGATCAAACTTTTGAAAAGTTTGGTTCGACCAGAACACCCGACTTTCCCGAAAGTTCGGTTCGGATTCCAGAACCCCATTGAAATCAATGGGACCCGAACTTTGGTAATCAAAAAACACAATTTTGAAGCCCTAAAACCCAATAAATGCCCCTAAAAAGTGCCTAGGGTTCTGGGTCATGCCCCAGGGACTATGAATCAGGCAAAAAAAAGTTCTTAAAAATTGTCGTTTTTGATAGAGAGACAATTATTGAAAAAATTATTGAAAAAAAAAAGAGATTTCTTTGGATTTAGTGTCTGGGGGGGGGGGGGGGGTCTAAAAAGTGTACCTGTGAAGTTTCAGCTCTGTAGCATGTCCAGAACCAGAAAAAAACAGATTATTTTTCTTAGAATTTCAGTAGAGCAGGGATGGTGTTACCCTCCTTTCACACCTGGGCGTTTTTGTTTCAGGCGATTTTCAGGCGTTTTTTGAAGGCGTTTGGAGGCAGGCATGACATCTGTGTGTGTGTGTGTGTGTGTGTATGTATATATATATATATATATATATATATATATTGTGAGGGACTAGCTCGGTGGCAGGCGTGGATGACCCCTTTGGGGGTTAGTTACACAGGGAGATAGCCGAGAAGTGGTTGCAAAAAAGAGTTTGGTTTATTCTTGCAATTTACTTCACACAAGTGCAAGCCTCAAAAACAGCAAAATAAAAATAAAACACAAAATAAATCCTTGCCACTGTGGGCGGCTACCTTCTCACATACAGGAACCTACCTACGGAGTCTGTCTCCAACCTACTGTTGGGCAAACTTTGCTGATCCTACAGCAGACACTCCATAGTCCATGTTTTTTCTTCACACAACAAATGTCCATTGAACATGTCCCTTTTACTCTTCACATTGAACATGTCCCTTTGCTTTTCTCTTCACATAGAACACATTCCTTTGTTTGTCTCTTCACATAGCAAACAGTGCATTTATTTATTTCCACATAGAAATAGTCCAAGACCTCACCTTGAGTAGTCTTCAGTCTTAATTAATTTCCCCTTCACACAGGAAATGTCCATTGGTTTCTTTTCACATAGAAACGATCCAAGACCTCACCTTTAGTAGTCTTCACACTTGTTACCCTCCTCAGCTCACATCGCTTCAGGAGGTCTTCCCCATGCTCACACAGCTTCAGGGGGCATCCCTTCTCCCATGCCCACACAGCGTCGGGAGGCACACATCTGACTGTCCTCCTCTCCCCACACGGTGTCAGGAGGCAGCAATCCATAGACTTCCTTTGGACAAATTGTAGAGGCCTTAACTTCCTCATTCCGAACAGCTGAATGGTTTTCAACTTCTTTACACCTTTCTGCTGCCTTTGCTGCCGACACCCTATAGTAATTGGTGAATTTTTTAAACCAGGTGGAAATGTATCTCCTGTCTGTGACTACATCCACAGATTTACCTGACTTCCTGTCACAATATGTATACCCCTGACATGGCAGAGTTCGGTCACCCTGGTATGGCAGAGTCAGCTAAACTACACTACGGTCACCCTGACATGGCAGAGTTCGGTCACCCTGGTATGGCAGGCAGAGTTAGCTAAACTACACTACGGTCACCCTGACATGGCAGAGTTCGGTCACCCTGGTATGGCAGGCAGAGTCAGCTAAACTACACTACGGTCACCCTGATATGGAAGAGTTCTGTCACTCTGGTATGGCAGGCAGAGTCAGCTAAACTACACTACAGTCACCCTGACATTTGAAGAGTTCGGTCACCCTGGTATGGCAGAGTCAGCTAAACTACACTACGGTTACCCTGACATGGAAGAGTTCGGTCACCCTGGTATGGCAGGCAGAGTCAGCTAAACTACACTATGGTCACCCTGACATGGCAGAGTTCGGTCACCCTGGTATGGCAGGCAGAGTCAGCTAAACTACACTACGGTCACCCTGACATGGTAGAGTCAGGTCACCCTAAACTCCGGTAACCCTGACACTTAAAGTATCCCTACAGAAACTAGATTATTGAATCTAACTATAGTGGTATATAGTACCCTAACTACACTGCATATCCCTTTCCTCACACTAAAAGAACAGCTCCATACAGCAGGAGAAACACACATGCTTCCACTCTCTTCAAAAGCCTCTGTATTACAGTGCTAGAGGTTAGGTGGGGCTATATTATATACTGGGGGGCTTATTCACTCCTGATTGGCCTCTGGACTCCGTAGTCACTCCAATCACGTTCCTAGCAGACTCCTGCCCCCTTCATTGGCTTTTACTGACGTTTCTGGGCCAATCACGGGCTGACCCATTGCATATTGGGCGGTTCTGGTGCCCGAATTCTGAACTTTTACCTCAAAAAGTTTGGAATTCGGCGAAATTTCGAACACCCAATGTTCAGGTCGAACCGAAGGTCGACCTGAACCGTTCGATCATCCCTACCCCCCACCCCTATTTGCATGAATTGCATTACTTTACATTTTTCATTATTAAGCCTTATCTGCCATATGGCTGCCCACGCCTCTATTTTATCAAGGTCTTCTTGTAAAGATGTTATATCTTGTTGCAAGGTTATGAGCAAACACTGAGATTGAAAATGTTAAAAGGTTGGTCTGACAAGAAATGGTCTTTCATAAATACATGTTGATTACTACTAATAGTACCATTTTGTCTGGCAAACTCTTGGCTATTATCCCTCACTATTCCTTCCAATAATTTTCATAGTATTGATGTTAGACTGACTAGTCTGTAATTTCCTTGAGAATCTGTTGATACAGTTTCAAATTAATTTTTTAGGTACAGTAGGTCAATTAGGTAATGATATTTATATCTTCTACAAAAATCTCATGTGTGGAACGTTCTCATTTGGCCACACCTGAACCTATGTATATGAGATCTTCTTTTTAATACTCTAGATCAGGAGTTCCTAGACTGTGGGTCGCGACCCACTGGGGGGTCGCAGCTGCTTTTAAGTGGGTCACGCTGAGCCGGATTTTACTTTCTCTTTCTATATACTGCGCTCTTCCATCCTGTACTCCTCCCTCTACCCGGCAACTGATGATCATCCCTGTATTCATTTTATGATTGGACAGAGGGCCGAGATAATCCAATCAGCTCTTCCATCCTGTACTCCCTCCCTCTACCCGGCAACTGATGATCATCCCTGTATTCATTTTATGATTGGACAGAGGGCCGAGATCATCCAATCAGCACACAGCTCCACCCTCCTGTACACAGATTTCACCGCATGACTCTCCCTGAGCTGTGTTCAGGGGATGGTTCTGTGTTTTGAGGTCTCTGAGGAGGAAGATGATGACCCCCCTCATCCTGATTATTATCAGGGTGTCAGGAGTGTATTGTGGTGAGTCTGTTATATTTCTAATTATGATGTTGTATATTTCCTGATATTAGGAGAGAGACATATCATATATGGAGAGTGGTGAAGTCACAGCTGTACAGATATCTTCTGTATATGTTGAGTGGGGATGTCACACCTTTAGAGATATCTCCTGTATATGGACAGTAGTGATGTCACACCTGTACAGATATCTCTACTATAGGAAGAGTAGTGATGTCAAACCTGTACAGATATCCCCTGTATATGGGAAGTAGTGATGTCACACCTGTACAGATATCCCCTGTATATGGGAAGTAGTGATGTCACACCTGTACAGATATCTCCCTTTATATGTAGAGTAGTGATGTCACACCTGTACAGATATCCCCTGTATATGGGAAGTAGTGATGTCACACCTGTACAGATATCCCCTGTATATGGGAAGTAGTGATGTCACACCTGTACAGATATCTCCCTTTATATGTAGAGTAGTGATGTCACACCTGTACAGATATCCCCTGTATATGTGGAGTAGTGATTTGCCCCCTTAACCACTTGCCGACCGCCGCACGACGGCAGAGCCTGTGAGGGTCTAGGGAGCGAGTGCGCGGCCGGAGGCGCGCTCCTGTGTGGTCACGGACCCCCCTGCGCGTGTGACCGGCGGACCCGATGTCCGCCGGTCACTCGGCAATCGTCGTTGCAGAGGGAGAAAGGCTAATGTAAACAAGCCGCCTGTCATTCTCCCCTGTGTAGGAATGGTGATCATACGGTTCTACTATGTAGGACCGTTGATCACTGTTCCTACACCTCAAGCCACAGCCAATCACAGTTAGAATCATGCCCCTAGGGACACACATAACCCCTCCCTCTCAAAAAAAGTTAACCCCTTCACTGCCAGTGTAATTTTCAGTAACAGTACATATGTATAGCACTGATTACTGTAGAAATGTCACTGGTAACCCCAAAAGTGTCAAAAATGTCAGTGAAGGGTCAAATCTGTCCGCCGCAATGTCGCAGTCCCGCAAAAAAAAAATCGCACATCGCCGCCATTACGCGTTAATAAAAAAAACAACAAAAATGACAAAAATCTATCCCTTTGTTAGTAAACGCAATAACTTTTGCGCAAACCAATCAAAATACGCTTTTTGCGATTTTGTTTTTACCAAACATAATGTAAAAAAAAAAATTGGCCCAAAATGTTAAAAAATGTTGATTTTTACTTTTTTTTCTTGGGGAATTTCATATAAAAAAAATGTGAAAAATATTGTTATTTTTGCAAAATTGAAGCTGTTTTTTTGTTTATAGCGCAAAAAGTAAAAATCGCACAGGTGATCAAATACCACCAAAAGAAAGCTCTGTTTGTGGGAAAAAAAGGACGTCAAATTCGTATAGGTACAGTGTCGCACGACCGCGCAGTTGTCCGTTAAAGTCACGCAGTGCCGAATCGCAAAATAGGCCCTGGTCAGGAAGGGGGTAAAATCTTCCGGGGCTTAAGTGGTTAATGACCAGGCCATTTTCTGCGATTTGGCACTGTCACTTTAACTGACAATTGCGTGGTCAGGCAATGCTGTCCCTAAATAAAATTGATGTCCTTATTTCCCCACAAATAGAGCTTTCTTTTGGTGGTATTTGATCATAATAAATTGAAAAGTAGTAAATTAATATTTTTAATTTAACATCCCCCTCCCTTTAAAATATGCATTATTATTATTATTTGCATTTATATTGCGCCAACAAATTCTGTAGCGCTTTACAATATTCAATTACAAGCAAGTGGGTCCCGAAAAATAACTGTATTCAGAAGTGGTTCTCGGCCCAAAAAAGTTTGGGAAGCCCTGCTCTAGATGGATAAATGAGTAAAAAGTCTGCCTTTTCTGTTCAAAGATTGTGTTTAATTTATAGAAGCTAAGATTACAAGAAACGTTCCTTGTGCTGACTTTTTTTAATTTCTTCTTTTTGACTAAATGTAGGCTTTAAACTTCTTATTCAATTCTTTGGCTAGAGCTCCCTTTTTATTTACCAAATCAACCCAGAGGCGCATTTATTAAGGGATGAAGTCCACATGAAGAACAGCCCATTTTACTGATTCTCTTTTGCTTCTCTACAGCTGCAGCAACTATTTCACCAAGATATTATATAGTGATTTACAAGGTGGGATAAGGAGAAATCTACAAATCTGATTTTGTTGAATAAAGCCCTCTTGTGTTTATAATATTCATGTAACAATGTTATTGGTCTTTATCAATTGAGGTGCAAAAGCATGCAGCTACAAATTACCTGAAGAAATAGGCTGGCAATGGCAGAATAAGGTAAGGTAATTAGACTCTGGTCTGATTTATGGTATTGTTACCAGTATAAATTCTTTTTATTGTGCTCCACCATAGTCTGTGCCTTCTGTTCCCTTGGGGTATGCATACTGATACAGTGACTGACATGTGTAATAGACTGCTTTAATTAAAGTAGTGTAATGCAAATTTCTATTCTGTTAACAGAAACACAATAGATTTTTTTTTGTTGGCATAATTGAATAGATTAAAACATGGAGAATGGAGCTGGTTAATAATCAAAATGCTATAGTAAATCATTTTTTTCATCTATTCTTTTTTTACCATAAATCTCTTAGTGCCAGTTTTCTTTCCATATAGTTATTTTTATGTGTAAATGCTATAACTTGTATAAATGTCGTGGCTGTTGTTCTTATTTAGAACTTATTTAACTTGAACTTTAGAAACACTACACAATTACATTGGGCTGCAAATAATAACATTAACAAATGACTAGAGGTTACAGAGTACATTTAAACATTAGAATTATTTTAGTGCAGGGAATGACAGTGAATGGTGTAGCAGGATTTTTTTTTTTTATACTTTTTACATATAGTTCTTCTTGAAGATTTCATGTAAACAGTGCGCATTTTGTGTTCTTTAAAATTATATAGTATATATAGGCATATAAGCCCCTAACATTTTACAGTATACTTTCATATGTATGTAGCACCCTTGTCTTAATGCAAGGTTGCTGTTAAATTTAGTTTGCTGAGCCTTAACTAGCTTGGCTGTAATTATTCTGTGGTCATTGAGCTTCCCTTCTTAATCTAGGTTTGACTGCGTTTCTCCCTTCCGTCAGCAGGTGGCACTGTAGCCTCTGACACTAGTGTTAGAATAACAGTTAAACAAACTGTTAATGTCCATGTCTCTCAGCCAATTACAGTGTCACTACGGCATTCTGGGAGATCTTATTTAAAGGATGGGAGGTCCAATAATCGGTCTCTTCCCGCCCGGACCCCCTTGGGGGAGGGTGTGTGCTGCTGTTTGCTGCTGACTAGGCCTGAAGCCTGAGGCCTGGTCAGATACCTGGGATTCTGCTGCGGAGAGCCAGCGACCCACATGGGAAAGATCATCCACAGACATCCAGTAACCTGTGTGAGTAACCTGCTTGTTTCTTATGGAGGACAGCTGTCCAGACAGTACAGACCACAGAAAGGGATTGTGTCTAGTGGAGAGAAGATGTCTCCCAGATCAATCTGAAGCTCATGGATACCTAATGATTCTCAAGGTCTGCTATCCTGTACTGCTGTCTGAATACCTGTCTTTTGCAATGGGAGTCTGCCTAATAGACTGTTCTTAAAGGGTGTCCTGGACCCTACCCCTCTCTCCCCCGGTTTATTCTTGTCCTGTTGAGAAGAAATAAACTATTCTTTTACTTCAGCATAAAAGTGACTGGCGCCCAGCATTTATTTTACCTGCATCACTACCCACCATGCCTGACAATCCACACCCACAGGAGGTATGTAGCCCCTCTCTGCCTCTGAAGGTCATCACTAGGCCCTAAGGGGTTCTGGGGGGTCCGCTACATCTTGCGCCCAATGTGGGGCGAAGCGGTATTTTTGTGGTGGTCGCCTATAGCAACCATGCAGGAATCACCGTTTGGCTCCGTGGGAGAGTGGCAAGTAACATCTTTTATACCTCAAAGACTGTGTTTTGTCCTTTTAACAACGTGGGAAGAACCTAACTGTCTCTTTGCTCTGGGGAGAGTGTCAGCCTGGTCTTTTGTCACTTTAGGCCAGGGCTGAAGGGGTTAAGGCAGACTCCAGAAGATTTTTGGCGCCGCAAAGGAAAAGAGGCGGGCGCTGAAGATTTTGCTGAGCGACTGGACCAATCCCTTGGCAGGGGGAGGGGTCGCTGTTCCCACGCGGAGGAAATTAAACCACGCTTGTGTGCGCAGTTACCTGGCTGCACGTGTTGGAAGAGTGTGAAGATGGCGCACTTTGGAATTCCTTCTTCTGACCTGAGAGTGTTTGTGCCAGGCATCGGTTCTAGCCCCGCTGGGCTGAAGGAAGTCATCACTGACACCGGGGTGCGGTACACACCTAAAGGGAACCTGGTGCTGTACACGGCTGGAGGCTACGAAGCGATCGGGCTGACATGTGTGAAATGTTCTGGACTGGCTACTAGTATTCGGCCCTGGATCACCTGCGGAAGTTGCGGGGAATCGCTGTTGGAGGTAGTCTCACCGGCCCTATCACCCCGGGTACTGCAAGTGGACTGGCTAAAATGTGTTGCAACTGCTGATTCCGGACCGGCTCCAGTGGTCACTACTACTGTTGCTCTACCTGCTGAAGCTCCTGTTCATTCTACTTCTTCAGCTACAGTGACCGCTGCAATGCCGGACATCCCAGTGACCTCCCGCCGTGGTCGCGGTCGAGGTCGCCTACTTGCTTTAATGATGGGACCACCGGAAAAGAAATCGCCTGAACCTGGTAAGCCTGATGTGGGTGAGGGTGGCGTACCTGTTGGGACTGTGAGGCCAGTGTCTTCCTTGGGAGCAGAGTCAGGAGAGTCTGTTGCTAGAATTTCCCGGCCTAACCTGCTCCCAGCTGAAGAGTTCTCCGCAGAGTCAGACTCTGATATAATGTCTGACCGAATCTCAGAACTGTTCTCTGACACTGTGTCATTATGTGAAAATTGGTCTGATAGTGAGACTGAACCGCAAGTTGAGCCTACAAAGGAGGATGTTCATTCACCCACTATTACCTCCAATATCAGGCCTAACCTGCCTCTGCCTGCACCCCATGCATCTGGTCCTGCAAGTGTCCCTCCAAGACCAGATACAGTTGCAGGGTATCCTGTCAAGTGTGCTCCAGATACGCCTGTGCTATTGAGACCCTAGAATCTTGTCAAAATTGTCTAAGTTTCAGCGAATTGTGATGAAGAAAATAGCTGAGGAATATGGCTATTTGTATCCTTATGTGCCAGAGTCTCTTGTAGCTGAAATTCAAGACAAGCAGGCTCAATGGATTGACAGTGCAATCAGAGATTATCTGAGAATTCCTGTATACCGAAAAATCTGTGAGTTATCACCCAGAACAGTACACTAAAGTTCTGAAAACCTGGGACTATGGTCGGCATATATACCCGGATTGTGTCATTATAAGGAGACCCAATCAAGCTGATGCAAGGCATTACATCACCACCATTGGATCTTCTGGGAAGCCTATTCAACTGCCTGATCCACGATACTACTGGTGATGTATAAAGTCTGAGTTTCTGTGTCAAAATCCTATGGGATACAGCTATGTGATGTCAAGTTTGAAGCTGTATCTGTCTCA